>NC_089216.1:8320168-8652231 GCF_963930695.1 Labrus bergylta
GCAGTGGTGCTGTAAATGTCAGTCGTAGTACTTTTTTTTTGACTGAAACTACAAATCAGTCTGCACTGCGCGGTAGAATTGAACATTCATAAGATTCTTGGCTGGCAGAAGTGATTCGTCAGGCAGTTTGGGTTTATACCATAAACTCAAATGAAAAACTTGCTGTCTGCCTTGTGTTACATTGCCATGGGAACTAACTCAAACTTTTCTTAATTTCTACTGGATTTATGTTAAGACTGGGACTCATCTTCCCCAAACCACTTCTTTTCTGGTCCGTTCCCAAACTTATGCTTAAGATCAGCCGCAGCCACTGGTGAGGGTTTCCCTGCCAGAAGTGCCACACGAGACGAGTTATCCTGTAGATTTCCCAGTGCCAGGGAAGATCAGCAGAGCACAGATAAGCGCTATCGATGCTGAATTACACCCAGCTGGAAAACAAACACAACTCGAGCCCCTTGTCAACCGCAGAGCGAAGACCAGAATAGCAGAGAGGATGAGGGATAAAGCTCCTCAAATCCAAGCTGGAGCCGTGCAGCAGCCATATTGGATGTATCTCAATGAATGCACTGAATCCACTGATGCAGAATACATCCAGTTAGAAAGGAAGCAGGTATGAAACCCCCGGTCAGCCACTGGGGTGGAAGTGATACCGAAGCTACTATTAAATCCTCAGTATGGGATTACTCCTTGACATGGGTACTTAAATGTTTTAAACTCATGACCCAGATTCTTAAACCACTGACCTGAAAAGACTCTCAGTCACTGATTCATTAAACCACCTTTTGCTGTGGGCCAGTTTTCCTTTTCAACATTTCTGCTAACAGTTGTTGATTGCAGACAATTTATGTCCTTCATAGAAATGATCAGAATACCACAAAGAGAGTCTTACTAATGTGTTTCGACCTAATCAGCCAAAGCCTGCTGCATACCAGTTGGAGGAAAACACGCAATTCTTTCAAAAAGATATTTCAACGTTTGTTGTCTTGGTGATGGAAGAGCCTTGTCTGACTTTATACTTCTGTCCAATCAGATGACTGAAGGTCATAGCATATGACTCATCAATTCTCTGATCCTTTGCACCCATTGTTCATCTGTTATATGTTTTAATGCTTTGTTTAAGTTTCTGCTTTTACTTTCTCATGTGTCTTTTTGCAGTATCCGTACAGCCACCTCTCCGTTTACCCTCCTGCTGAAAATGGCTATTTCCAGTCTTAGCCCCCTATAAGGCGAATCCCTCCAGCCCCTCTAGATGAGATGCAGCGGGATGATTTAAGGCGGCCGTAGCTCTCCTGACAGCCTGCTTGTTATAGTTGTCAGCTGGCAGAGGTAGTTTGACACCTGTAATCTTGATTGCAACGGTTTTTCAGCCAATTTCCGTTGGCAGGGCTCATACCGCCTAGCCAAGCAAGAAGGGAAAAAGTGACAACTGACTTGACCACTGAGTTGTGTAAAAGCGGTATCATCAACTTAATACACACCCTGAAGGAGCTTCAACGCCTTGAAAAACACATCTACCTGTCAGCTGTAGACAACATTATCTGCACCAGTTATTAGTGGCTTTTTGCTTGATTTTCTTTTCTTTATAATTGCAGCTACTTCAGCAGATTGTTAAAAAACCTGTCAAATCTGCTTTAAGAAATTCATGTGGAAGATTTCACAGAGGCAATAAGAGAGGACAGCTCAAAATGACAGGAAACGTCGAGTGACATTCTTGGCTGTCACTGATTGACATTGTCACATATTGTTAATGAGTGATAGAACTTTATGAATGTTTGTTTGTTTTTAAAGGGTTTCTTTCAAACAGGGGGAAAAAAAAAAGCCTCAAATGCCCTCGTATGTGTTTTTGTCTACTGCATTATGGCTGCTTTGGCCGGGTTAGCCGGCAGATTGTGCCTTGAGTTTGGACTCGGCAGCGCGTATCAATTGTTGAGGTCCTTGCCAGGCAGTGAAGTGCACTTAATGCTGTTAAGTTAAAGCCAGTAGTGCGTGTCCTGCATTATGCTGAATGTCAAAAGTACTGGAGGAGGAGCTCCATGTTTAATATGTGCAGGCAATAATACAGCTAGTTAATATTTAAGCTGGACTCTCAGCATCACTCTTCTGTCTTTGTTTATTTCTGTATTAGTGTGTGTGTGTGTGTGTGTGTGTGTGTGTTTGTGTGTTTGCACAACCAGTAATCTATTCTCCTCCACTGCACATTACCAAGAAATATGCGTTTGTGTGCATGCCTCAACACGCAATTTGTTCCAACCATTTTAGCTCTGAGCGTGTGTGTGCATGTTCATATGTACGCGTGGCATTATTAACCGCTGTAATGAAAGGATACTGTTCTCTGTTGCTGTGGTAATGAAGCAGTGGAGCGCTGACACGCACGTCGACTGAGACGGAACATAACTGTATTAGTGCATCGCCGTGGAAACCCAAACAACAGACAGGGAGGCAGACGGAGACAGATGGACACGCAGACAGATTGAAAAAAAAAAAGAAGTGCATGATGCATAAGACAGATACTAAAGACAAGTGGACAGATGCAGCAAAGAACACCTCTGTATGCCAATACAGAGAGACAGAGAAACAGAGAGAAAGTAAGAGAGAGAGAGAGAGAGAGAGAGAGACTGATAGATGGTTGTGTCGATGCAGCCAGGGGTGTACAAGGAGGACAGGAGAGAGAGAGATCTGTGTGTTGCAAGGGGGGGGAAGGTGGTCGAGGTGACGTGATCGATTTGACTGCACCCATGTCCCCTGAAGAGAGCGGGATTCAGATGGATGGATAGAAACAGAGATGCAGCAGAGGAAGAGTTGACTTGACAGACAGATAGATCAAGCGACAGAGGGAATGTAGCGAGGAGACGGACGGAGAGAGAGAGGGAGGTGCTAAGTGATAGGACAGCAAGATTAATACAGGGGTAGAGCGTGAAATAATTTGAGTGAGGAGAGGCCCAGGTGGGTCGATGAAGAACCGTAAACCAGGAGCTCCTCCGTTCAATGTTTATGTTTTTGCAGGGAGAAGGTAGAAAGGTGCGCATATGATTTTCGTTTGACCTTGAAGCAGTGAGGTTTCAAATAAGAGAGTCTCTTCCAACGCCAAAGAAGGATGTTTGTGAGTCTCTTCTTGACCATGTGAGGTTGTTATGCGCTGTCAGTCACTGACAGTAGAAAGGCAGGGTCACTTTTCAGAGTTCAGACGCGTTTGCACTTCAGAGGAGAGCTCCTTTGGCGTAAACACACAAAAGGACAAGAACAGGAGAGTAGAGTTACAGCAACAGCTTTGCTCTCCTTCAGAAATAATCCATAACGTGCTGAATCTTCTTTACTATTTTTCGCATGTCAAATTTAAAAGTGACAATTCAAAACGTTGTTGATTAAAATACTTTCAACAGTTATTCAATAATGAGTAGTTAACATTTGTGAACATAACGGGCAGGAGGTGGAGTTGTTTGAGTCAACAGTGCTCTGTAATGGAGTTTATTTAGCTCAAATTGTTAAACTAACTTAAAGCTGCAGACTACAGGGGAGCTGTGTGATCATGGTACCACATTAGCTCTATTCAAAACAGTGCCACTTTATGGGAACATGTACTGAAATCTCAGCTTTACTGTTGATTCATTTCCATTTTTTTGCATGGCTCTTTTAAGATGCTTAGTGTGTCTGTGGAGGAGTGCAAAGACAATAGCAGCTACTCTATACACTATCCATCATCAGAAACTGTGTAATACAAGCTAAGACTATGCAGAACAGACAGAATGACAGGCTGGGGAAAATAAATCCTCAAGAGGAATTTTCTAAATGTAATCAAATACATTCACAATATGTTTCATATCAAAGTGAACTAGAGGGCCAAAGCTCAACACATACAGCGTCATGGAGTATCAGCTCTCTGGTATGTTTATAATGTGCAGTGTGCTGAAGGGCATGTATGTCAGTGTGTGTTAGTGAGCGTGCACAATACACTTGCCATGACCGACTTGAAGTGTATTTGAGTGAGAGATAGATATGCATGTCAATGTGTGCACAGCTGTGGATTTCAGTGTTACTGTGTGCGTGTCATCCTGGTTACAGCATCTACTCAGCCGACCATGAAAAAGAGTGTTGGTGTATCATGTGTAGTTTGAGTGGTTCATGTTTTACTGTTTGCTTCCTGTACGTTGTGTTCAGTATGTGTTCATGTTTTGTACGGGTGACTGTTTCTGAGATGTATACCCATTTTACACAACGCAGTGCCAAGGTGTGTTGATGTGACCATCACTGAAATAAAGAGCTTCAAAAACAAAGAAACACTCTTCATGTCCCTTAAATGTTTCCATAAAGTTTAATATGTTTTTATCCAGATTACTTTTAACATCAATCACGCAGCTTGATGAGACAAAAGAGAGACGTTTAATCGCTTGAACACCACATAAATGAAGCTCAAGCTAATATACTATTTGATTTTGATGGATTTAAAAAAGGATGGTGGAAGAAATCCCCCGCAGCTGCCTGCAGGAGGTCCCTTTTCTGGGGGGTTGAAGAATACTTATAATTTATCTGTTTAAAAAAATCTTAATCTGGCACTCATCCATGTGTCTCCACACAGCCTCCTCTGGCACTATGGACTGCCTTAAACACACACACACACACAAGGGGGCATTTTTTACCAAACACGCTCATTAGGTGTCAGACTTCTCCCACTCTGCCCCTTTTCCCTCCTCTCAGCTTTCTCTGACAGACAAGCCACAGATAACTTGGATCAACAGTAAAAAGAATCCCTTTAAGTTTATACTTTAGTGACATTACTTAGACCGGGCGCCTGACTCGACTCCTCAGCATGCTGAATGGATCACATGTCAAAATCTGAGCAATTGTTTCCTAGAAGAGGACAAATAGACAGTAAAGAAGAAGTGTTCTGCATCATGTCCTAACTCCACAGGCCTCCTGTCAAATTGCTGTTTGTTTTGGTCTGTTTACGTTCTTCCTGCAGGTCTTTGCTCTCAGCTCAGTCTCGCACACGCTGGTTTGAAATCCGAATATAACAGAATGCACAAACCCACACATCCACCAACTTGGTCATAGTCACTTTTAAAAGGGCCTTTCATGCTTTGAACTGTGCCACTGAGCTGTGCCTGCTGCCGCTGTGATCACCTGCTAAGAAGGAGGGATTTATACAGCCGGAAAGGTGGCGCTGCCTGAAAGGCTCTGCTCAGGGGAGCAAAGTCCTAAATCTTTTCATCATGCTTGCTGTGAGATTGACCAGCGCATCTTTAAAGCAGAGGTGCTGTATGCTGGGTGAAATGAAACACTTTGACCCAAGGTTTGTGTTACATTTGGTCATCATTTAGTCAATATTGTAAAAGTGTTTATTACCTTTTCGTAGCAGGCTATTTTACTTTTTCTAGGTCTGACAGCCCTTAGTCTGTTGGTCGATTAGGTGGCTGAACTCTGCTTGGTTGGACAATCACACGTGTTACATAAGGAAGATGAGATTGATCCATTAGGCCCATTTGCAGGGGTGGAAGGGAGACCAGATGCATTTTATTTTTGAGTGATATTTTGTAAGAAAACAACACTGATTATGAATAAAACTATTTAAATATATCTTACTTATATCTCTGTTTTATTCATTATATGGTTAAATAGATGGAGGACTTATGAAGCACCCATTCTAGGAGAGACTGAAAACCATGAGGAACAACGCTCCCATTCAAATTGTACAATATGCTATGCAACTGCTCAACCTTGACGATTCAGTGTTCCCCACGCAATATACCTGGGATACTGAGCGTCCCAGGTGTATTAACGGCCGCCCAGGTATATTGCCTGACCTATTTTATCCACAAATCTGAGATTGAGAACTTATTTTTGTGTTATTATCACTTTTGCTTTGGTGTGTTTCCCATGCACAGATGGTACATGTGGGGATAATGACACGACTCACAGTCAGGTTGTTTTCAGGTATTGTCAAACTTTTTTTTTTACGTCATTATAGCAAAATATCAAGTTCTTAAACAAACACTTTGCAATGTTTTTAACTTTTCCAAATTTACTTATTTATTGTACAACTTTACAGATATCTGTGTAGCAGTGCAAACAGTAGCTGCCTCCCAGACAGACACATGTGGGAGAGCTGCATATTCTCACAGGAGAGAACAGGTGGTTGTAATTGTCTGAATCATGAACCCATATCCCACACTCTGGCACACATTGTCCCAGCCTGGCACACGTTAGATAAGCATTTGCTAACTCTTTCCTTCAGATGTCTGTAGGAATTTGCTTTTCGTGAATTGGTGCTCCTCTACAGCTTATTTCATGCCATTTTTAAAAATGTAGGAAAAGCATTTTGAAAAGTTAGTAATGAAACGTGTAGGACAGTGAGTGGGAGTTAACTCATTATACTTTTACAGAGTATCAAGAGCATCTTTCCTGGATTATGTTGGCATTAGTCATGTCTTAATGAATCAGCTCTGCTAGCCCTCACTGCCTTATAAAGGGTACTACTCACGGGAATAGGTATAGCGAGAGAGATAATGATGTGTCCCAATGTTCATCTTTAATATAATAAATGTTTATATGTGAAAATCCCAAATGAGCACACAGATTCAGTGTTTTCCCCACTGATTCAATTATATCAGATAAGATATTTAAGTAGATCCCCAGCACAACTTGGAATACTCATCACAGTTTACTGTACACAGTTTTAAAGATGTTTAGGAAAGAGGATTTGTTTTTAGTGAACAAGACTGTGTCTGAAGAAATCCTGTATTAACACAGACAGCACACTGAAGCTGATGTTACAGCTCTGCTACAGTAGCATGCTGCTAACACACCTCCTGTGCAGTTGTGGTCTAACAGCAAGGTGAAGTAATCGCCTCCTCTCTTACACCATGTTGCACCATCATGATTAAATATTGCTGCAAGGTCAATTATTCATTAAGGGCTTTGTTATTTTTCCTCTAATGCTGCACCTCAATTTTACAAAGCAAGCTAAATCTCTAACGTATCAGCAACAAAGATAACTAGAAGTTAAATGAAAGCTGCAGAAGCTTTAACTTCACCTCGAGAGGTTCATGGTGCAACTGGAAGCAAAGAAGCATACAGTCTGTAAGAATGGGGCGGGAGAAGGTCAGTCCGAAGGGACTTGGGTTGAGAACAGGAGGGTCGCCGGTTCAAGTCTCGGTGCGAGTTCCCTTCCTGAGCGCCGCATAGTACGACACCAAACCCACCCCCCAACCAGCCGGAGTCCTCGCTGTGGGCAGCCCCCTCACCCTGACATCTCTCCATCAGTGCATGTCCACAGGATCCTGTTTGTGCATGTGTGTGTTCTTCAGCCTATGTGTGTAGCATGCTTCAATAACAGAGGGTCAAATGTATTTTGTTATTATTAAGACATTTTTTCTATAAGAGCATTTATGTTTCTTATTCTCAGTGTTAAAATAAAAACCTTCAAAACTTTAAATAATTATCTGTGTAGGATAAAAAAATAATAAAAAAAAGGGTTTAATCTCGACTGTATCAGCAGAGCAGCTCATCAAAAGAAAGGAAAGTGCTGAACTTTCAGCACTGGCCTTTGAAGCAGCATGGTGTAAGCTGAATGCAGAGGGCTGCCTGTCTGCTGGATTTAGCATGAAAAAGAAACACGTGTGGCACTCCAGTAGCTGACATCTCCACCTGAATCTACAGACTTCTGGGTCAGGAAAAGTACAAAATACAGCATTGTAAGAGGATTTTTTTCATTAGGCGTAAGTGTGTTCCAGGTCACCAAAGGCTGGAATACGTAAAGCTTTTCTACATCACTGAGAAATGGTGTTGAGCTCAGCGCTACGACGGACCTGTCAGACACAGGAGGGTCCACTCCTTCCTGGTTACTGGACCTCAAAGTCCCTCTCCTCACCTGATAGTACAAAGGGACAAGGAGAGAGAAGCACAGGAGGAAAAAAACTGAGCAGATATTACAGATTCATCTGTTTCTGCTGTTTTAAATGTTCTTGTCAAAGTTTGATGAAATTGGTTTCCTCCCAAACTCCCTCCCTGTCTCATTTTGTCTGTCTCTTCACCTACACCCCTCATAATCTTCCTTGAAAACTGTCCTACTCAAAGCGCTCTTCTCTTTGCACATCCTTTCACTTCCTTTTTCTGCATATGCAGCTTCAAATTCTATCCATCTCTCTCGATTTCTTTCTCCCTCAGGTGCAGATGTAGCTCATTTAGTTAATTACTGTCATTTCCGCTTGGTTAGTGCTCACAGAGCTCATGTAAACACGTCACAGTCACACACGCACACACACACACACACACACGCACACATGCACACATGCACGCACGCAACCACACACACACACAGACACACAGTTTTTTATTTATGCTCACACAAAAGGGCAATGACTATAATTAAAATATAAATGTTGAATGCACACAGCAAAAATTCACATATATTTTTCATCTGTAGGTCACTGTAATATTTGAAATATTTTCTCGTTATTAATTTTTTTTCGTCTTAAGAAAATGAGCACTCAGGGTTCAGGGAGATTTACAAGAAAAGATTGCAGCAATGAACAAATTATTTATTCTGAGATGAGGGTGAGTTTGGGTGAAGGTTGATTTTTGGGAGCGATGGATGATGAAATGGAAGTTGGATGATGAAAACAAAGACTACAAAAATAGTAACATAAAAAGTAACCATCTGATTTGTTGGCCTAAAGCACAAAAATATCAAGAGGTTCTATTTCCATGCACACTGCTCTGAGCTTTGTAAAAGGTGAAAAGTTTCAAAAACAGTCCAACAAATTTCTAGCTGCTAAAATCATTAGTCACATATTTCTAACATGAGCACTGATGTGAAATAAGGTAGGCTATGTAAAAAAAACTCTTTGTGACTTAGTTGAGAGAGAATAAAATGCTTTAACAATTAATGGACGCTTTTTCCTGTTATCTTTTTATTATTTATATAAGAGTCATGGAGACACAGCATGTTCGTTCTTTCTTCCATGAAGCATGTGAATATTTCCACAGGGAATAAGCAAGGTATTTCAAATGCAAATACGGGGTACGCGGAAGGGTCGGTGTTGTGAGGGAATGAAAATGGGGAGAGGAGGAGGTGAAGCTACAGCAAACAAGGCAGGGCAGGAAATAAGATAAACAAAGTGGATGAGAAGCAGGACTGGAGGATGGAAAATAAGTTCAGGCACGTACAGTTTAAACCCAGATTCAAGGGTTCAAATCCAAACCATTCTCACTTTCCTCTTCAACCATCTCCCTCTTCCTAAAACATAAGTGTACCGTTCCTTTTTTGTCCTCTCTGTCTGATAATCTCATAACCAGAGAGACACATGGGCTCTGTTGCTCTCACACACACTGTCCTCCCCCTCTCTACTTTGTCTTGCAGGACAAGATGCTGTGACAGGAGCCGCTTAAAAAAACCCACAAAAAATACTTTGAGTTGTGTTCAGGGAGATTTAAATGAATGATCCAACAAGATGCATGCAAACATTTCTACACTATTAAGCAACACTGCAATCTGTTTCTAAGACTACATTTAAATTTGCTATTTCTTCCTATTTCAGGATCCATTTTAAAATGAAGCAATGGCATCATTTGAAGAAAAAAAAAACATCAAATCCATGGAAATATTCAACAGATACGTATGTAGGATCTGCCACTTTAGGAAATGTAAATATGATGCATTTGCACACATATTGCAGCTGCATCAAATGCCACTGAGACAGCTCTCGCCGTTACTCTGGCCCCAGACATTGTCGATATCATTTTCTCTTGACATCGGCTCTAGGCATAGATAAGAATGATGCAACTATTCTGAAGACAGAGTGTAGAATTATCGGTCTGCTCTGAAAAGTGTCTTTATGAAACACAAAGACGTAGACGTCAAGGAAGCATCGATGCTGTTTTGTTCTGCGCTTTGTCACTGTGTTTGTTCTGCGTTTCCTCTGAGGATCAAGCAAGGCAAAGATTGATATTCATCGCCTGCTACAGAGGATTTCTAAAATCTTCCCAAAGCATCGGAGGATTGAGTCAGACTGGATCAAATACTCTCCCCTGCTATGACTTAAATTTATTTGCTATCATCACCATCAGCCACCTGAATATATAATCCAATCAGTTCATACTGAAGCAGCTGTCAGACAGTATGCTCAAAGCAACACCAGGGAGGGAAATAAGACACCCGTGTGCTTTTTGGGAACTTTAGTCATTGCATATATCATCTATATCTTAAGTAACAGTGTGTTAAAGTATGAGCATCTGCTTCTAACAAATCAAACCTTATCAAAGACTTCTAATTTAATGCCACTTCCAAAAGTATTTTTCGAATATTGAGCAATTTTAGCTTTGCTGTTTTTTGACAGGTAAACATAAAATACTTTTCCAGGGACTGCAGATTGAATCTAGCTAATCATCTAAATCTGGTGCAATGCATCTCCTCTCATTTATTGAGATGAGTACATGTTGTAGCCGGTACATGGTCCCTGACAGACTTATCAATAAACTAACCTACTGAACTTCCTCTTTTGTTCCTCTGCTAAGATGTAATGTGATTTGGTCTTCATTCTTGACATTCACACATGACCCGTCTCATTTTCTAACTGTACTAGCAATCTTAAAATGATTTGAGTTGCATGAATTAAACAGAGGAAGCCCTAATCTGTTAATGAATTCTGGAGTTTGAAAGATTAAGAAATCAAAATGTACATGCTAAGAGCACAAGGGCTCTTAAATGATCACAGCCACTTACCACATACTGATTTTCAGCTGCGAGTTACTATTCTGCAAGCCGTCCTGGTAAATTGTCACCAAGCAGCAGCAGCTGCACATTTCTAATGGATTGCTTAAGAAACCGGGCTGAATAATGGAGAGGTTGTTGTTGCTTTTTAAATATAGGTGAATACAACTTCAATCAAGCACCATTGCTTTGTTCCACTTGAACAGTCTTTCTTATTTGTCGAGCTTGAACACTGATGCATTCAGTGTGAATTACAACGCGTCAAACTCGGCACACACACACCAGCAGACAGCAGAAAGACTGCAGTGATCATTCCAAAAGTTTGTCACCATAGAAGCTGCAAGAAAAACCCTCATAATCATTAGTTAGTGAATGATTGACTGTCTTCATTTCACTTTTACTCAGTTAGCCCTTAGGACTAGAAGCAGCTATATTGTATTACAGCATGCTGTACTTCATCAAAATATTCATTAACATTAATAGTAGGTATAGGTTTTCACATTCAGGCTCAGGTAGAGCGTAATACCACCTGTCCAAATTACTTCTCATATAGGCCTTCCAGCTTAGGCATAAAAGCTAATAAAAGGACCGATGGATGTGTCATTTTCTCTTTATTCTTTCAAACCCATATGCAGTCTTTAAGAATATAAAACACTATCATGTTTTTCCTTTTCACCTTCATAATTAAAGTGTCAACCTGTCTGAGCAAACTCGAGGAGATAATCAGTAATCCTGCATATAAATGAGAGATCAGAACTGTAGCAATTTCAAAAAGGAAAATCTCAGTGTTTCCTTTGGCGCTGCCTTAACTCCACTCTTCATTGCTCTGCAGTTTTATCCCTTAAATGTGTTAACATCACCTTAATCATGTAATATTCTTCACCTCCACTGGCACCCTTAGGTGACGTAAACCCTGCTGGTCCATTATGCCAGTAGGAGAGCTGTTGAATTCTGACACCTGACTCACAACACTTACACTAAGTGTCATGTATGGTTCCTTTAGGGTTTCTGTTAGTTACATCCATGCATCTGTTTATGAACTTACAGGCGTTATTGTATTTTAATTAACACGTTGCAAACGTCTGATTTGGTCAAATAAAAATCTGTGACCTGTGAACAGAGCTTGTCATCACCTATGGCCATCACATAAATCAACCTGAAATGTTTGGTAAATAACACATGCATTATTAAGAAAGCACACAAAGACCCCAGTTATGCACCTTTAGCAATCGAACCTCAGATCAGCTAAAGAATCCTTTGAGATGTGTCTTCTGATCTCACAGCTGCCTGATCAGGGTCTCTTTTATTGGTATAACTTTAGCATCCCAATTCTTCCAGTTAGAAAATATATATATTTATACAATTAGAGTAGGCTGGTTGGTTCAATTATTGAGAAAACAGTCTGTTTGAAAAGTGAAAGGGACTCAGCCTCTAGGGGGAAACAGTTTCTATGAGAATTATGGCAACTCGGGAGCGCTTTATGAGCTTATTATTGTCAGCCCTTATAGCTGGTAAATTTCTATAAGAAAGTGAATAAAGACAAACATAATTGGATATAAAACAGCACTGCAAACACTACAAAGACGAATGACTGTTTAATCTGTCTACTTTCCAATTAGGCGTTCATTCGGAGTTAAATCAATACGGCAGCGCCTCATGCTGCCTAGCTTCAAGATGTCTTATTTGTCAGACTGCAAAGGGAGAGACAAGCCTTTATGCTGGTCTTACTTTCCATATGCTTTACTATCTTTCCATTGTTGACAGAATCTATTTTAAATTAAAAAAAAAACTAAAAGGTTCTCCAAAGATATAAAGGTTAAGCTTCATGAAAGAAATGTCCAGATTGGAGCACATAATATAAACGTTGGCATTTATATTGTCTATTGACCTGATGGACAGTTGGTGGGCTATGTAAATTCCAGACCTGGGTTGTAATAAAGAAGGAGAAGAGAAGGACCCACATTGTCAATAAAAAAAAAAAGAGAAAAAAAACTAAATACAGGCTCAAAGCAATTTCTATAAATGCTCAGAGGAATTAACTAAGGGCGCACTCACCAGGTTGGTTGCTCCATATCATGCTGAAGCATGATTGGCCCCCTCCCCATTCCCCCACTTCCTCACATTGCTCCAGGCCTGAGCACATCACCTCTTATACATAACATCATACAACACATGCATGGCTTTAGGTGAAACACGCTTAGTTTACAAGACAGTCAGACTCCAAAGAAAAGGGGACGTGCAGTCGAGTCCGCGTCCACAAGCCGAGAACATGACTGCAACTTCACTGACTTTATGGCTTATTTTGAGTCATCCAGCAGCTGTCTGCGTTCTTTTCATCTGTAAGACCTGTCTGTGATGCTCCCGTCACTGCCTCCCCTTTTAAGTAAAGTGGCAGAGAGGGATATATAGTCAGCTAGTTCGTTACAGGATCTGAGCCTCTCCTGTGTGTGACCTACAGAAAAGTGAAGAGCATGAATGTTTAATGGTCTGCACTTATTATGGACACGACTGCTTTTCTGGTCTCCCACCCACTCAAAGTACTTTACACTACTGCCACATTCACCTATTTATCCACTGATGGAAGGTGCTTTAATGAAAAGTTCAAGATTACTCATCAGCACTAACCAAATGTACTCGTTCATACGCTGATGGCGATGTTCTCGGGAAGCTTTTTGGGCTCAGTGTCTTACACCGGGACACTTCAACGAGTAGACACAGGAAGCCAAACAACTGATTCAGCACAATTCATCCCTACCTCTGAACCACGGCTGCTCCTCCAAACACCGTGTGGAGGGATAACACATCTCTTTCTATGTGTTAAAAAAAGCACTTCCTAGAGTCACTATCCCTTTTGCCATTCAAATTCATATTTAAAGGTCTTTTATAAGTGATTTTTATTGCTCAGTATGCTGCATAGTCGTACTTGTTAATCATATATTAAACATGTTTCATTTCCATTTGAAATCGGTGCAGTCTTGACGTTCTTGAGAGCAGGTTGGATTAATCTTAACGCACTTCACGCCGGCGGAACATTTGGCAATATCATCTTCAGAACCATTAAAATATCAGATTTGCTTATGATTGGCAGAAAGGGAGAATCAGGCACAAAATCATCCCGATCATCTTGAAACCAGCTTAAGATACCTCCTCCCCTCAGTTACCCTGCCATCTTCATATCTCTTACCATGCCTTTGCATTGTGCCCGTTGATCTGACTGCCAGGATCTTGCAAAATAGCACTGCTTTACAAATGACATGAAAGACTGTTGTACTTGTTCCTGCTCCGTCTGCTTCTCTGTTTCTGCTTAAGTGCACAAGTGTTGAACCAAACATTAAAACAGAGTGACCCTGCTGATATATTGCCCCTCAGTATAAGGTTACCGTATTAACAACACTGTATTGTTAATTAAGATGGTTGAAGACTTGCAAATCTGCACGCTAAGCAAAATGCAATTACAACTTACTAACTTAAACAAAATCACAGCCTTCATTCAGAACAACATGCTAATTTACTGATTAACGACATCCAATTACCAACTCAGTGGTCATGTTGAACAAGACTCGAGTAAACACTCTGATTATAGCTGCTCAGTGAATCGCAAACATTATGCCGATGAACACCTTTCATCGTGTTTATTCATGCACAAAGACAAGAGTTTGAAGAGTGACAGAGGACAAGAACACGCAGCAGAGCAAAGACGAACAATTCACCTCTGCCTCACTCTGTTCAACTTGCACATCATCCAGCAGGCAGGTGCTCAGAGCCTACAGGTGTGGAGTGACGAGAGAAAACGAGAAGATTTCAATTGAGCAGTGCCGCAAAAAAAAGAAAAAGAACATCCCTGGAACTTAAATATACTTGCTTTATGGATGTGTTAGTAAACGCACATGCTGTCTGTCTGAACTAGGTCAAAGTCTGTCATGCAGAAAATGTTCTGATAATTTAGCCACTTGAACACATTTTGAGCTTCTAACTCCTCTAAGGAATAAACCGAGTCTATCGCAGCAGAGTCTGCAGCATGACAATAATGCATATATTGGATCAAATAGGCTTACATTATCTATGAAGTTATTCAGAAGCTGAGGGATACATTCCAATCAAACACAAATAACAGATAGCAACGAATGAATGAATGACTAAACTCATGAGATTAGCACAAAGCAGACGCATTGCTTTGAACCTAAGTGTTTGCTATTATTTATTTGAATATGTGGTTATGTGGATAGAAATGTGAATGTGGCTGCCTATAGTGCATGTCAGAGAAACCCCTGGTTTCCCAATCCCTTCAATAAAACAATATTACAGAGAAATGTGTTGTGTTGTGCCATGATCCCCAAAGCCAATATTCTGGTATAATATAATGCCTTAATAAAGCTTCCAAAACAACAGCCACAGGGTGCATAAGACTGTTTGACTCAACATTCAGCACATTACATAAGGCAACATATCAAACGAATGTATAGACTGCTTATCGACAGAGTGAAAGAATCTGGAAGCCTTTTCTAATCAGGAACAGATACAAAAAAGTGCTCAGCCACAGCAAAAACATTTACGAATAGAAGTAATACACTTATTGTGAGAGAAAGAAATACAGACATATTTTAAAATATTACAACAATAAAACAGTCAGCACCCCAAAACTACACCAAAATAAACACTTAAAAAAAAATGCATATTAGCACCAACAAGTTCTTACCTTGTTGTAGTGACGCAATGGTTCTTCAAAGGCATCTCAATACAGGACTCTAAAGCCCTATAGTCCACAATTCAGGTCCAAAAACAAACACACAGACACGGTCAAGAGTCAAAACCCCTCCTGAACAGCAACGGGACATCATTTTATACTTTCACAAGTTATGCCAGCTTCTAAATTGCTCGATGCTATAGGCAGCATGATAAGGAAGAAGTTGGCCTATGCACAGCTGGCACGAGCGACCAATTAAAATAAACTGTGTCATTTCGAGGTGTAGGAAACCTTACAGGAGAAAGAGAGTGTCTAAACTGGCACCAATACATTATATTATATTTGCCTAATATATAAAAGCTAGGCTATGCTGTCTGTCTCTGCTGCAAAATAGCAGAACATATTATATCAGTCTTGTTCTGTTGTGCATATCCTCATATATCATGTTCTAAAATAGAAACGAGTGTTTATTCATTCATTCATTTTTTTTTTAGTTGAATAAAAAAGAAAAAATAATTTGATGGAATATTCTGGTTTGTTAAATCAAGGTCAACTCAACCGTGCCTTTAAATATTCTGCATCAGTCCTTAAAACGGGTTGTTGGCAATGCTGGGATTGATTAAAGATTAATTTGGCAACTCCTCATTCTGCTAATTTCAGAGGTTATTTTGAGTTCAATTATGTTTATCTCTAATTTATAAATCAGCTATTTGGTGTTTGACCTGCATGTGAACAAAATACATTTTATTGTGAAATGACCACAAGATGCATGTGCTTGAACGTAATGTAAAGTATAAGCACTGCACCTATGCCTAATACCTCATGGCCCTTATTTACCACTGCACCTGTAACAGAATTGCCAGCTTCAACAGTCTCAGGCTCCGAATATACAGGCTAACCAGATAGTGACAAGGCCAGTACCTACCCAAAGTCATGGCCCCCTATTGGCCCCCACAAATCAACTGTGTAGACCGATGGGCAGCAAGAGCCAGGACATTACTCGGGTTGTCAAGTGGGAACTTCCCTTCAGCAGCGTTTCGTCCAATTAGTCCCATGACACCTCGGGAAGGTTGGACAGTGAGCTCCGGCGTCCCAGATCCTCCCCCCCCCCTCCACGCTTGCTCTCATCGCCCACCATACCACACGCAGTACTTCTATATCTTACCTATCCTACCACATGGCCATCACAGCCCAAAAATCATTGTCACCTTCCATCCAAGGATTGACCATCTCCATGTCAAAGGGGATTTATTTTATTTGGTAGTTTATTAAGTACATTTTAAATTGCTAAGATAATTAAACATTGATTTTAAATGTTTGGTGTCCTTTTTATGAAAAGAATAAACAGAAATATTATATCGACAATATCTTGTGTTAACGGTGAATAAGATTGGAAATGGTGAATAATGACTATTCTGCCATTTGTGTCTGCACAAACATACTTTATCCCTCCTTTTTATAAATCAGTGCCCCGTTTAGGTGGCCCCCCCGACATAAAAAAGTCTAGACATGCCGCTGTCTGTCTTTTGTTATTATGGTTTTGATCTCACTTTCGTCACAGCACAGCTGTGTCTGTGAAGGGCTCATCTGCCTGCTCAGTATTTCTAATTGTGTGAAAAGGACGACAACCTGCTTCTGTGCTCTGTTCTTTCATATTCTACCTGTTTGCAATAATGAGGTTCCCACGGTAACACTGAGAATTTAACCATAAAATGTCTCTGCTTTCATCTCTGTGTCTTTCTGAGTCTTTGTGTATGAGTGTGTGGGTCTGTGTGTACAGGGGGCAGTGGTACTTTGGAGTAGCTGGTCACAGGTAAGACACACGGAAAGATATTTCTGCCCGAGGCTCTTATACTTAGTCATACTGACTTGTGTGCGCCTGTGTGTGTGTTTGTGTGTGTGTGTGTATACTGTATATTATCGGTGTTGTGTAACAGAAGCAATGGGTGCAATATAAAGATGACGTTTCAGATCAAAATGACCAGGGATGGGAGTTAACAATGTGAACGCAAACACACACACACACACACACACACACACACACACACACCCTTCCAATAAGGATGCACACATCAGCAGATACATGCATGGACACAAATACAGCTAATACAGAAATATAATGAGACAGGCTTGCGCAGTTTGAGAGGGAGAAAGAGAGACAGCAAGAACAAGGGAGCGAAGAGGGGGAGAAAAAGAAGACAGGCTGCATAGTGCACACTCCTGCAGGAAAGCACAAAAGAAAGGGAAGGGGAGGGGGGGTGGGGGCAGAGATGCACGCAAGGTGGAGGTGTGTGTTTGTGTGATAGAAACTAAACGACAGGGGGAGAAAGGGGAGGGACAGGAACCGGAAGATTTGAGGACCACATACTTGCACGCCCAAGAGCCAGCCTACAACAAACAGGAGCGTAAACTGAGGAGAAAAAAGGAGTGAAACGAGGGATAAGACGTGGGAGGGTTGAAGAGAAGACACATGCTCATGCTGAGAAAATGAGGAAGAGTAGGATGGGAAAGGAAAGGAAAGAGGGTGAGAAGACACAGGCGCGGCGACAAATATCATACGGCGATACAAGTGAAAGGGTAGATTTGAGAAGGGGAGGTGAGAGAGGCAGCATTGTAACTGCAGAAGTGAAAGGGGAGGAGAGGAGATAGGGAGGGGGAGTGCGGAGCTGCTGCGAGGCGAGACAGACTGCATACTCATAACACATTATGGCTATTATTAGACAGAGAGGAGAGGTAGACCGGGGGGCCTGCGGGAGACATGGAGGAGGAGGGGGGGGGTGGGGGGTAGTACCACAACCAAGATTGAGATTGAGACAATTCCTTGCATTGACACACACACAGGAAAGAAAAGGAAAGAAAGGAAGAGGTCCAAATAAAACAAAAAGGCTCCTGTAAAGAGGAAAAATACAGCATCAGACAGAAGATAAGTGTGTTATTTTGAGAATGGTATGTTATATCGCTTCATATTTTTTTGGGGGGGGATTCTCACTTTTTTTCATTTGTTCGCTCCTATTCCCGTCCCTCCTTCCTTCCTTCAGCCTCATCCTTCGCTCCACTGACTTCAGCCCCACTCAGCAGGAGACTCCACAGCAGGCTGATGCTGCTGCAGCCAGTCTGTGAATGTGTGTATGTGTGAGGCTTAAAATAAAATACTCCTTCTACTCCTTTTACCCCCCCCCCCCCCCTCCATTGCCCCTCCTCTTTCCCTCTTCCTGAATGCTCTGCTCTTCTTGTACTCCAGACTAATTTAACTGCCACACTGTGAACTATTTGAAAGCTGTTTGTAAAGGAAGAAAGGAAAAAGTAAGCAGGAAGATTGCATCCCTTCAACAGAGCTGAATGTATCAGAAAACCATATTAAAGCCATTTTCAATATTGCATTAGATTAGAAACCCATTTCCAGTCAAATTGTTATTTCACCTAAGAGCTTGACTATAACCCCCAAACCCCTAAGTGCTCTGCTTATAACCACCACAGAGACAGTTCATGCAATTAATTTTAGAATTTTACCCTCTCAGGCTCTGCATTATACATTTCACACATATATTCTGATCACTGCTTCCAAATTCTGTAAGCAACTTTATTCACACAGGAAGTGACATTAACAGTCACACATTCTTTTCACAATAACTAAGTACTGTTATGGATCCAGGCCTGTACAATCAGGCTTAATTTTTCACCAATTAGAAGAGAGTTTTTTCTTTTTTTTCCTCAAATAAACTTCTTCAAATGTCTGTTAATCCCTCCTGTCTTTTGGGTATTTCTGAGAAATTGGGAGCTGCTGCCTTGATGTGGAGCTTTTCTTGTTTTGGCTTTAGCTTTGATTTGAGGAAAAGGACTTTAAAAGGTTTAAAGCTGTGAAACTAGTGCACCACCAAGTGGTCACAGGAGAAGGACTCTCCTGCAAAAGCCGGCTCAGTCACTTATAAATATTGGAAATGTATCACTATATCAAAGCTACAATGTATATGAGCTATGTATGCCCATAGCTCATATTTTACATATGGAACGGCAGGCTGCTGGAAATATTAGAAAATAAGTATCTCTGAAAATAATGTCTCTCCTCCCATATTTCCTCCAATATCACATCAGGTTATCTTTTATTAGTCTTTACCTCAACCTGCCTCCAACAGTCAACATGTTTCCTCACGCCCCCCCCCCCCCCCGACCCCCCCCTCCCCCCCTCCGGTCCAGGAGAAGATTGCTGGGCAAACAGCCGCAGGTGCAGCCAAGAGCTCTGCAATGCTCAGACAACAAAGGCCGATCTGTGGAGAAACATCAAGCATCAAGAAGACTGTCAACACGGGGCAGCTGGTGGGAGGGGGGAACAGACGTCTGTAAACAGACACAGACATCAGTGCCAGCACAGCGAGAGGGAGAGTGGAGGCACATGAGACTGTTTGTGCGTCTGCCATGTTGGATGGCAGGAAGACACTTCTGCTGCTGTTAACCAATCAGGGAGCCTGCTGTGGAGGTAATAAGCACAAATGGATTAATTCATACTTATTTAACAGCTTACTCAAGCAGAGATACCAAACATAGGGTTGTTGATTTGTGCCTCCTTCATTACTTACACAAGTAATCAAAAGATCAAAAGCACCACACCATGCGATATTATATGACGCAATATGACATGACACGATATGCTACATAGCGATACTATATGACATGCTAGTCTACTCTTAATCTTCAATACTATAGGAAATTATATAATACAGAAACAACGCACTACGATGCGATATCGTACACTTTGTTTTCGCTTTGGGGAAATCTCTCTCGGTTTCAAGTGCGGAACACATTTAGCTGTCTCAACAGAAGCGTCAATAAATACAAACCATAAACAAACAAAAAATCCACATGTAAACAGAGAAGCACTTACCAATGACAACAACAAACAACTCAAATCGATATGATTAAGGGCTCTTGTGTGAAAAGTGCTTTAAAGTTCCTCCCCAGACGTTTGAAAAAGCATAACATTACTGTTCTTTGAATTCTAACTAGTCTGAAACTTCACATTTATTTGATATTTGACGGATCCACAACAAGAAATTCAATAAACTACTTGGAAATTCTAAAAAGTGTAGCTTTCCCCCCCTCAATGTAAAGTGTCCAAAGATATATGAAAATGTAAATCTAGCAAACAAAACTTCAGACCAAATTGAAATGTCTCCTCTCACAATATGGAAGTTTTAACAGTCCACAGGAAAATAGAGCATATTTTGGCTGTGATTGCCCTCATTATCTGGCTTTGGGATACTAAAATCCTCCCCTGTAAATGTTCACTGACTGTGGCTATAGAGAAACTTTGAAAACTCCAGTTTCTGAGTATAAATTATTCAGCATGGCAAAGCAAAGGTCCAAACCTTCAATTGAAGTAACAACAATCACTAAACAATTTTGAATGGAAGAGGACTTTAAAATTCGACCCATGTGCTCCACATCCAGGAAACAAGAAATACTATAATGCTCTGCTGCCCCCCGGTGTCTTAACTACTAGCCCGCATTGTGATATCAGGAGCAACATCTGACCTCTAGTTTTCATGCAACAGCTCCATATGACAGCAGAAACTTGTGGCATCAGTCTACATGAAACAGAGTGTGTCCTTTGAAAAAGTAGATGAAAGCTGACGTGTGTAGCGTGTTGACAGTCCCATTGGATGAGAGAAATCCCCACAGAACAGAGTTGACAGATGCTTCTGTTGGAGCTACTTTGTTGTCAAAATCTATACGACGCAAAATCAAATCAAATGCATGACAAAAAGAGCTCAATGTGAAGAACTGCAGCAGACACATTTAAATACATCAGGATGCTGCTTTGAACTCCTCACCCTCCTGAGCTCCAGGATCTCTGTAGTGACTGTTTCTATGACGATGATATATAGGGGACAAACACATAGCACTTCAAACCAGTTTAACATGATGGAAGTGCTCCCAAAACACACATATACAAGACAAAGCTCATCCAGAGAAAATCATGCAGACATGCCGCTTCATAAACATGAATAATGCAGGTTATATAGCTCACAGCTGGTCATAGTCAGGCTGTGAATAACAGAGAAAATCTAATAACCTTCATGAATATTGGATGTACCGAAACACAAGCCTGAAACTGACTGTGAAGAATACGAGACACATGAAGTTAGCCACACAGACACACTGCCCTCACGCTACATGGATGGTATTCAAATTACTACACCTCCCATAATGCAAATATTTGTTGTTCCATATTTGGACTATTTGTTTAGGAAGCTCTGGAATATATTCTCTATTTATTGAAGTTACTTACTTAAGTTACCACCTTACCTTTGAATTGTACAGATTTAAGTTCACAAAAGGTCACTTAATCTATCAGGTAACTTGGTTTAAGGGTTGCACTTTTTATTCAAGCTCACTTATCTTTAAAAAGTATGCATAGATGTCTATCTTTATAATTTACAAATTAGTAGTCTGAAGTCTGAAATGAGGTGACCACTTGGTTCGTTATGTCAACCTTTGGAGGCGTCACTCTATTTGCCAAAGAAGACATTTTACAAAATATTTCACAGGCTGAATAAAACTTCACATGATGAGTAAATTGAGGTGTAAAATTTGCACTTTCAGGCAGTACAGAACCTTAAAGGTCAGATGTTATGTAAAATACACTTTACCATATTTTTCGAACACTAATATGTGTCTCTAGCCTGTTTACCAACCCCCAAATTATTGGAAAAGTCCATCCTCTCCGTCTTTTGCCTGCTCCAAATTTCAGAAAATGTGTTCTCAAACAGGCCGTTTGGAGATTTTCCCTTCATGACATCACAAAGGGCGGTAACTCCTCCCCCAGGTAGATGACACTCCCACAGCTAGGTGTTTGTTCTGCCCTCTGAGTCTGACTTCTCACCGTAAACAATAGGGCATGGAACGAGAAAGCCCTTCCAGAGAGGGGGCGTGGTCAGACACAGCTCATTTACATTTAAAGCTACAGACACAGAAACAGTCTGTTCTGAACCAGGCTGAAACAGAGGGATCTACAGTCATGATAAAATACAGGATCAAAGTGGATTTATGACTAGAAACTTCACAGACATGTTTTGGGGAGCTCAGAGACTTATTTAAACTGTTTAAAAAGGAGGAGAATATGTGACTTTTAAATTGCATTAAAGTCTGCATTCAAGTAATCGAGAGGGACTATATTCACAAATGATGTAAACATCTGATTTGATCGCAAATTTATTCTGTACTCACGCTCATTACATATCCTGTTTCAAAATGAGCAAACAAAATTCACTGCTTCAGCAAGCAACAAATGTCACAAATGAAATGTTATCCGTAATTACCAAAGAGCGGGAGAGCTCAGATGAACAAAGAAAAAGAAATCTGTTGTAGGAATTAACCAAGAATATTCTCTATACCCTCATATATCTGTAAAATAGTAAATGTAGAATTGTGTAAAAGAATCCCAGCAGACCAAACCCTGGTATAACAAGCAGATTGACTTTATTTGTATCTTCCACAATAATTAATTGTCATCATCATCACCAGGATCGCATCAGCTAACAGTGTTATTGCCACAAGCTCCATTACCTTCACTGTCACCCTCCACTCAAATGAAATAATTACATTATCTTAAACAGGCCAGTGACAACAGCTAGAATCTGGTGTGATATTGACAATCTTGTTATCAGTTACATATTAATTAGCTTAAATACTGAGGACATTTTGCTCGACGGTGTTTGAACAGAAAGCCCATTCCCGGCTGTACACATCACTGTGTAAGACAATAATGCATTGTATGTGACATTATTGTTTGAGCGCCATAGAGGCTGCATGTACATAACAACTACATGGCGTTAACAATTGGTTTGACATCTTACAGGTAATCCAGCAGCATTAAATATTCAGCAAGAAATAAAAAAAGGTGTCTTCTGAGGTTTGAAGTGAGAGAGCCAAGGCTCTTTCTGCATTGATACGTTGGAATATTACATTTTTATAGCTTCTGATAGTTTTCCAATAGTGATACTCAATGACAAATCAGCTAACAGTGCTATTTTAGAAAAGATTTGCCCCTGATCTCTGATTCCTTAGTCATCATTTTGTACAATTTTATGGGTCAAAAGGTGAGGGCATGTTGTTGCATGTCGAAAATGTGATGAAAACATGGCTGCTCCCTGTTGCAGTGCAAAAAACGGTTTTTTAGACATCCTCTATTTATTGGTGCTGCAGTATTTGGTTCTCAGGGAGACCTTTTTTTTTTTTTAAAGCTTTATTTGGATTTATTATTCGAGTCAGAAATCAGGGAGAGAGAGACAGAGAGAGAGTGGGGAATGACACGCGGGAAAGGAGCCACAGGTCAGATTCTAACCCGGGCCGCCCGCCTGGAGGACTACGGCCCCCGTACATGGTGCACAAGCACTAACCACTATACCACCTGCACCCCTAAGGGCGACAATTTAATGCACATTCACATTGAAGAGTTTGAGGTCAGAAGTCAAGGAATAACCTGAATTTGGGTTTTTGTACATTTTTATAATACATATATAATTTATTATAATTCAGTGTGGAAACTACAGTTTAGCTTTACATGACAGTCAAGTGTCAAAGGTTGTACAATAATTGTGTCTAAAACACTAGCACAGACTTCTATTTGTTACCTGATAGTGTGAAGTATCTGCATTAGAGTGAGTAATAAAGTGTTTATGGGAAATTAAAAATACAAAAATGCAGCTGGAATTCCTGCAATTTCAAGTCAAACCAAATCTAAACATGATTTTTTTTTACATTGTTGGACAAACTCGTTATGACGACTCGACTCCTCCCATGACCACAAGAGAAACAGCAACAGTATTGACAACAATACATCTGTCATATTTGCTAGAGCATTTTATAAGATAGTCAAGTGATGATGTTGATAAAAATGTGGAGAACGAGCAAGATTTCTGTGCTCACGCAAAAACAGAAAAGACTGTATGTAGGCTAACTCTGGGCACAAGAAAAATGTGTGTATTTAAGAGCAGACTTTAAAAAAATAGGATGTTGATCACAAACAGAGCCGCCCTCCTCTCTTCTGTTTTATTTTTTTTAGTTTGTGTCATATAAAGCAACATAGCCAGACAAGGACTCACGCAGAGGAAATGAAGGATCAGTGCAGTCGTCTCAGTAAGTGAAGCTCCGGTTGCTTGTGGTTATAAGTTCAGAAAGCTGCTTAGCAACATACAAGTCATGGCAACAGAGCAGGAAGATGAGCAATATTGCTTTGCAACACATTCAGTCGCATCATAAGTAAATAATAATAGCAGTGGAGGCTTAGAGGACAAATGCACAATCACATACTGCAGCACTACACATTTCTCTTTTAGGTTTAAACGTCTCTGCTTGTTGCACCTCTGATGACATCTCTGATTCAAGTGGGTGCACATGTGAAACAAGCTTAAGTCTCAGATAGCACAGAGAGTATCTACCCTGTTTCACTTTTCATTTACCCTCTAAACACAGTACCTCACACAATTCTGTATCGTCTGGATTTATAAGGCTTTGCTGCCACCCAGTGGACAAAAACCAAGCTTACCCGTTTTAACCACACGTACATTTTCTTTTTTTAAACAGTCAGCGTGGGTTTACACACGAGCTGCACCTCATCCAAAATAGCAGAGCTTCATTCTTTGTCAGATCACTTGATTGATCTCTATTAATTTTTGCTCCTGAGTAAACCCACCCGTTTGTCACCTCGTATTACATTTCTGGTGCACCCTCTGTAGCTGCTGCTAATGTGTATGTGCATGTGCATGCGTGTTAGAACAGCATTCACTCTGTGATCCTTTTTTTTTTTGCTTTGGCATGTAAATGTAATCCTATGTATGTGGATTGTGTTGACAAAGGAATGCAGCATTAAACTGAAATCCTGAGCAAAAAGAGTTGGCAACATTGGACACAAAGGCAACATAGCAGGACGGCTCCATGCTTTCATTTCGTGAGTGTGCATGTTTGTGTTAACGACTCTGCATTTGTGGCGCTTTCATGGATATTAGATTAATGTATGTAAGTATAGTTTAAAAGAAGCTGTTATAATGGCTGCTTTACCGCTGTGGCTAAACATGCAAGCGAGCATGAGTGTGTGACATCATGGGCACAGAGTTCTCCTGGCACACCTGAAGCGGCTGAGGACACACTCTGAGATAATAAAACACTGTATAAATATCCATTCACTAACACGTATGAGTGAAATACACTTTGCTAGAAATCAATCAAAAGTCAAATAAATGAACTTGCAACCAAATATAATCAAGTCCAGGCACCCTATGGAATTCAGAAGCAGAGGCTCCTAGACCCAAAGCAAAGTTACAAAAGTAATCAAATAAAAAAAAAAAAAAAACAGCTTAAGCGTAAAAAAAAAAGGCATTTGGATTTCAGACATTAAATAACCAACCTGAAATCAAGTCTACTCAAGTATGCAGATGATATAAAAGTAGCAAAGTACAGACTGAAGTGTGTTTTCTTGTTTTGGTGGCAAAGCATTTAGATAGAAATGTCAGATGTTCAATCGGAGCTCACTCGTTGTGATTTCCACTTTAAGTGACTCAGTGGCAATAAAGAAAGAAAAAAAACACACTGCACAGAACCGTTAAAGCCATATTTGTACAGTTGAACAAATGAGTGATTGTACTTTAGTGAAAACAACATATAACGAACACAAACAAACATAGAAATGTGGTCAGTGCTATTTAGTGCTTCTTTTGTTTAAGGGAAAATTAATGAATACAATATTACCCACAAGTCCACAAGAGACTGAGATAATGATAAATAGCTGTAAAAATAAGTGTCTTTTAATCTCACATTTTCACTCTCTTCCTTTCAACCAAGTCCACTTCTCAAGTCACGTAGAAGCACGCGTCCTTGTTGCTGTTTATTTTTCTTCCATGAGTTACTTTGTCCATTAGTTTCTGTGTCCCGAGTTCAGCTGGATGTCCCCCAAAGCTACAGAAGATTCTTGAGCCGGAATCAGTGTGTGAATGTGTGTCAATGTGTGTGTGTGTGTGTGTCCCTTACACCAAACCAGGTCAGCGCTCGTGCTCTACTTTATCTTCAAGGTTTCATTGAAAAAAAAAAAAAAAAAAAAAAAGGTTCCCTGCTGTCTCTGCTGAATCCAGGTTCTTGTTTAAGTATCCATATTAATGTGCATATTTCCATTTACCAGTCCGTTCACCCTCATCCGTTATGGAGCGTAACAAGCGTGGTTATTTCTCTATTTCAGGAAAAAGATTTCTCTTCTTTTCTGTGTGCTTTTCAGTGCCATGTCCGGTATAAGCAGACAGAAAAGAGGCCGTTCCACCATCCCAAAGAGGTCGATGTTCCCTTTAAAGGGCACTATATATGTAGGAAAGGGTTTATCTAAGTACTCTAACTGTAGCAGGTTTAGTGTGCTTTGTTTTAACATATGCATCGAAGCACTGATGGCTGTGTTGACTGGGCCTCTCCTTGGACTCAGAATGTCGGACAAAGTGAATCCCAAAGGGTCCCTGTCCATGCTCTTGACTACATGTGTTTAAAATATCTTAAATATGTTTGGATCATGGATTACTGCTTTTTGGCACCGCATTTTTTGCAATGGCAGACATGTTAGCTACATAACTACTAGTAGCTCCTGCACACTAGCTGTTATTAAGTGACATGCATCTCTATGCCGGAGATCTTTTTCACCCGGTTAGGCGATGTTTCAGAGAGCTATGTAACTTTATTTTGCAGGTGTTTTCTTCTTCAGAGGAGGAGGAGGTAGCAGCTAGACCGGGCTTTATTAATCATTGTGATCGTACTGTTGCTTTTATTTCATTATTGTTAATTTTCCTCAGCAACTGTCTTGTCTGCGCTGAAAATAAGAAGCAATTTGTTTCTCGTATGTATTTTGTAGGCTTTAGCATGGCAGATCGTGTTTTATTCCCATGCAGTCCAATATTACGGACTCAAAAGAGATTTGTCATGCCTAAACACATCCAGGAGTGGGCTATACAACATACTGATATTGGAGGAAGGCTAACTGGCTATTGTAGTCCTTTTCATATTTTCTTTTGCCTGTTTTTGCCTACAAATGTTAGAAACTAGAGCACAGGAAATGTGGAAATCTGTGAGGGAAAATAAGCAACCTTTTCCGGTCTTTAAAGGCCAACATCGTCTGCTATTTTTTTCCCTTCAACGCACATGTTTTATCTTTACTGTATCTTTGAAAATACACAACGATAAAATAGATCCGCATTAGAAGGAGATAATCTGGTCCTAGACGAGAAACCTCTGCCTAGAGGAGAGCTGATGTGCGGAGTCAGCCCAGATGAAACCTGATCCGAGCACTTCCAGGAGCAGAGAGAGGTGTGTCACACGACCGACTACTTTGAAATGAGAAAAAGAGGGAGGAGCGGAGGAGAGAAGACAGCGGAGAGAGAGGAGAGGAAGGGAGAAAGTTAATGATGGATGCTGCGAATCTATTTTGGTACAGCACCCGCTCGTTTCACTTACAACACTGCATGTGCTAATTACATTAAAAAGGAGTTGTTGCACCTTAGACGGGAGCGCAATAGATGTGTTGATCAGAATTACACATCTGCACTTCTTACTTAGTCTCAGTGCGAAGAGGGGACTTGAGACGGAAGAGGTTACAAAATAGTGGGAGGAGATGGGAGCAGGAGAAAGAGGAACCGGGTAGAGCTGGGAGGTAGAGGATGTGTGTTTATGGAGTTTTTTTTTTTTATCATCTATCAGCTCATACTAGTAATGGATAGAGAGTGGTGGAGAGGCTAATGGGGAGGTGAGGAGCAAGACAGGATGAAGACACAGGGAGGAAATCAATGGCTCTCCTCTTTAATCTACTGTTACATTTCCAGCAAATCCTTTAAAGACCTGAGAAAGATCTTATTAGTGACAGGGACCTGTTTCACAAAAACTACTCGGGTGGGGATTACTTGAATGATATTTAGATTTCCTGATTAGATTCCACCATCAGGACTGCAGCTTAGATGACGTTTTGTCCGGTATCTTTTTTTTCTCCTCCTCTTGAGTTGATGTTTTTTTCTTTCTCCATGTCAATGTAAAGTCCATTTGGTGCTCTGAATTTCCGTCTATTTGTTGCTTTGCTTCACTCAACGTGTTGTACCCTGTCAGTGGCATGTCATTGCTTTTCTCTATCTACTTCTCTTCTGCGTTGCTTTGTGATCTCTTGTGTTTTTCTCCGTCGTCTGAAATATTTAGGGAGTCTTTCTGTTTTACCGCATCTCCTTCTTTAATTGAGCAATATTTTTAGTTCCCCTCTGTGGATCCTGATTTCAGCATAACCGGAGCTTCAGGCCTTTTTCAACTCCTCCACTTTAGATTCTCTCTCTCTCTCTCTCTCTCTCTCTCTCTCTCTGTCTCTCTCTTACTTTTTTACATTTTTTTTTTTTAAACATACCCGCCACCACTTAGCTAGTTTCGGAGTCTCTTCACTCACTCTCCAAGCTGCTATTTTTAGACTTGGTACTCCTCCCACTCCAGTTCTTGCATAGATATATCTGGAAATAGACATTCCCAAGTTTTCATCCTTTGTGGAGTGTGCAATCTCGCCCCCCCCCCCCTCGCTCTGTCTCTGTCTGTCAATGTCTGTGCAGCAAAGACTACCGTTGCGTGGATTTTCTTGCCCTCACTGCGACTCCAGACTCCATCCTATCTCACATTTTATGTCAGTGTGTTGCCTGCCTTCTCTCCCTTTTGTAACACTTTCTGCCACAAAGCAGTTTTTACTTCCAGTGCTTGTGACTTTTTCCTACTCTGTCATTGTTTTACAATATCATCCTTCTCTCATATCTTATTTCCTTTGTTTCTTTTCGTTCAGTGGGTTCTTTCTCTCAGCCCAGACTCCTTTGCTCTTACTGCGTTTTCTTTTTCTTTTTTTTTGATCGTCACATGTCGTCTCCAGCGTGGCAGCTCTCCTCTCCGTGTATAATGAGGACGGGGAAGAAGAATGCGTCCTGGTAGGATGGAGGACGTTCCCTCCCTCCACCGCTCCCCTCCCTCCCCTCGCTTCCTCCTCCGCTCTCTTGCTCTGCGTCTTCGTCCCTCTCTCTATTCCCATCTTCCCTCATCCTCACCTCCTCCTCCTCCTCCTGCTCCTCGTCGTCATCCCCTTCGCCTTCGAGCACTCCCCTTGTCTCCTCATTGTCCTGCCTTGAGCCTAACCCGAGGAATCCTCCACCTCCGCCCCCTCCCCCTCCTCCCCCACTTCCACCTCCATCTTCTCTACTTCCTCCCAGGCCTCCTCCCATGCTTCTCGAGTGCAACAAGCTGTTTTGGCGACCTCCTCCGAGTCTCCCTAAAGAGAATCCGCTCCGACTGAGCACCAACCTTCCTCCTATGCCCCCACCTCCCTGCCCTGCGTTCCTGATTCCTGCCACTGTAGCGTTCAGGAGGGCAGTTGTTCCCATTGGGGCCCGTAGCCTGGAGGGAAGACTGGAACTGGACGTGGTCCTCCTGCATCTGGGGCAGCTCTGGAGGAGGTATGCCGAGTTAAACACCACAGGCAGAGCGAGAGGAGGCGGGTTGTTCCCCTGGTTCGGGGTGGTGCAGGGAGGACCGGAGATCGGGGTAGAGGCTGTATTATTTGTCCCCCCGCTTATGTCCAAGTCCATAAGAAGAGCTTCAGAGTAGCTCGGGACCATCTGTTGGTTACAGCGGATGTGCCACTCCAACTCTGTCATGTCCACTGTGTTGACCCGAGAGATAGCTCTGTAACTCGTCCCGTTGAGACCGATTCCAATCCCAATCCCTCCAGGGTGGATCCCATTCTCAGTCCCTCCTGTAACCCCATCCACCCTGCCGCCTCCGCCTGGCCCTCCACCACCACCTCCGCCTCCATCCTCGTCTTCCCCGAACAGCTTCTCCACGTGGTAGTGGACATATGCTGTGCGGTATTCTGACACCACCCGCAGTGGCCATGACAGGAGGAACGCAGACGCCACCCAGAAGACCCTGTGTCGAGAAAACCACGGCTGGTTAGTAGGGTCCGGGAAGGCCAGGATGTGCTCTCGGAAGTCCACGTTCTTCAGGTGCATTCCCTCCCTGGCCTCCATGTAGTCGTCGAGTCCCTCATTCTCCCCGAAGAAGCGTGCTCGCTTGGAATAACAAAAAAGGACAACACAACTAATCAGCTATGTAAGAACTGAGAAGAAAGAAGTGAAATTGACGATCTTGTTCAAAAAAAAAAAAATTAAAATCTTTTCAACTGCGAGTGTGCGAGTGCAGCGACAAGCAACAGCTGAAACTGTGGGTGTTTTTGGGCTTAGGACTCTTGAGTGCTGAAAATGCTGAACTGTACTGGGTTTTTTATGTGTAAAGAATCAACGCTGCCAGCGCAAACAAACAGTTAGCGGTCACAGGCCCTTATGTAGCAGTGGTTACCAAGGTTGCCGAGTGTTAGCAAACAATTATTTAAAAAGATAACACCTTGTTCTCTAGAAACTTGGGCTTTGCATCTGTCCTTTTTTTTTTAATATTATGGTCAAATAATCAACAGATTTCTATAATAATAGAATAACAATCATGAGTTACAGACTGCATATTTCACTGTCTTACATAATAGTTTTTCTACCATATCTTACCTGGGTGAGGTAGGCAGCTTCAGCGCGTGCACTGGAGAAGCTAAAAAGCAGAGAAACAGCTGAACAGCTTGTTTACACTCTGAACACTGGTGAACTTTCTCATCACGTCTTCTGATTGACCAGCTGCGGTTAAACGTTGGGGATCTCACCTGAAACACTTGGTGAAACGGAGTCGGACAGCAGGGTGCAGCTGCAGGTCCAGCAGCTCCTTTGAGACGTCTTTGACTCCATAGCGGGCGTAGTCAAACTCTGAACTGGAGGCATGAGTGTTCACTCGCTCGTGGTAGACCTGAAGGAGGAAGGGGAGGGTGAAAAGGGGAGGTAGAGTTTGATTTTGGGGAAAATGAGGACGAGGGAGAACAGAAAAAAACAAAGGATCCTGTTATTGGGAAGATATTTTAAACCTCTATATATTCTTCAGCTTCAATAAGGCTTGTTTACTTAATAGAATGATTTCTTACTGCACAAAGCTGTTTGCACACAGCCCCGCAATATTTCACTATAGGAGAAATTAAGATTTGCATGGCAGTTATAAAATAACAACTTACGTTAACATTTTAACTATGAGCAATGTAAAAAAAAAAACAACAATGGGGAAGCGTTAGTATGTGTTTGAGAAATAGAATTCCTTACCTGTGTGGTGGTATATGCATCTCCATTGCGGTATCTTGTCACCTGTCTGGTCCTCCTCACATAGTGATAGCTGATGGCCTTCCACCAAATGCAGGGCGTGGCCTGCTGAAGTCTCTGCACACGCTCATACACTTCCTGGGTCAAAAAATGAAAAAAAAACAAAAAACAATATTAGTAAATGAATGTCCCATTTGAATGTGCTTCCCCCCCCAAAAAAAAATAAGCAGAAAGAAACAATTAAGTTCCTATTGTTTGCGTACAGAATAGTTCAGTCTGTTCAATCTGGTGCATGTCAGGCCCTGCCCTGGTTTGTTCAGGGCGATGTTTGTTTTTTACTCTCTACGCAGAGCTGTTTTAAACCATAGAACATTGTGTCTCCTGACAGTCCTGACTAACGTAAAACATATTTTGTTTTTGGCAGATGGTTAAGATGATCAGTGGGCAATGTGCTCATGGAACTCCTGATAATAGACCGAGCAGACCAGAATAGACAAAAGACAGACTGATGCCCCCAGGTCAGCTCATTTCCATGTGAGAGAGCAAGTATTCATCTTCTCCACACTCAGGAGTAAAACATTGTTCTCTCCTTGAAAACGTGTGACCATGCCGCATTCAATAATGGACTATTTAGGCTTGTAATTATGCCATAGTTCTCCAGAGAAGCAACTGTGTGTGCATACATTAACTACAGCATTACTTAGACCTCTTCATTTTGCTGACACCCACTGAGTAGTAAACAGATTCTGCTGTGTAGCTCAAGGTCACAGACTGATTGCTTGACTCTTATTGCAGCTTTACATTCTACACTCTGGTTTAGGATATTTTTTTTCCCCCTTGGTTGGTCATTGCTCAACACAGTGCTAATACTGTTTTTCACACACACCTGGAATTCAGCATGAGCCAACATTGCCGTCTTAGAAAAGCAGTGCCAACACTCCACCAGGTAAACCACATACAGCATAGCCAGGAAGGCCAGGGGGATGTAGACATAGCCGCTGGAACACGGGCTCTCCAAGTGCGGGATGTCGTGATAGTAGGCCGCGGCCGGCGATGTGGCCTTGTCGTCACCACCGATAGGTATGGAGGAGGAGCCAAGAACAGGAACACGACAGACGGCGCACCAGGCGAGCGTGGCGAAGCAGCCGTACATGAGGAGGGTCAGGAGGAGGCACTTCCAATGGGATTCCCGACACAGGGAGGAGGCCAGAGACTGCTGGAGTGGCCGTTGCTGGAAAAACATACAGAAAAGTGTTAGCCTAAAGTGTTCTGTAATGAAAATGGGACTAATATAGCACCAATTAGAAGGAACGGCAATCGAGAGTCAAAGAAAGAAACTACTGAGCTGCATTATGGGAAACATTCTATCAGTTCCTTGACCCGTACGCCCAAAAAACCCAGGGAACCATCTCTGCAACACAAATTTCACTATTCTATTTGGTAAGAAGTGGTTTGGCTGTAGGGAGAGCAATGTGGGTCAATCCAGCACTTTGGTTAAGACTAAAATATCTCAGAAACCATTAGGTAGATTGGCATTGATTTTTTTTTTTTTACCTACCTTCATTATCCAAATGATTTTGGTGGATGTAAGGTTTTCTTTAGCCTTTGGATTCAAGGGAAATATCTCTTTAGATTGTATGAATTACCATGAAATCTGGCACAGACAATCCCATAACCCGCAGGACGATTCCAATTGATGTTGGGGATAACACAGATCTTTTTTTTATTCCCTGAAACCATTATCGCATCAGGTACCTTTTTGATTCCCAGCAACTCTACTAATTATTTAGTGCAAATGTGTGCATGCTAACTGGATCAAGATGTAAAAAAAAAATGTTCAATTTGTATCCCTACCGTATCATCTAAGCATTGTCAGTGTAAATATTCTAGAAGGCTGCTCTTAATATTTGCTTAGGGCAGTATTTTTTAAACGTTGGGGTCCCAACCCCACAGGAGGGTTGGGGAAACTTGGCTGGAAAATGGAACTTTGTAAAAATCCACTCATAACATTTGAATCTGGCAAGCTGTAGTTCTAATTTCAAAAATGCATAATAATATGTTACAATACCAACACATATCAGCCAGTTTTCAATAGACTTGAGAATTGGCAGATATACTGTAGGTTCCCCTTCGCTTGACTGCTTGTCTCTGCTTAGCTGCAGCTCGACCTGGGACCCAACGTCTCAGCTGCTTTGCTTATTTTAATTTTTTTAATCTAGTTTGATTATTTACACTTTAATTATTTGTACTCCTAGAAAAATGAAGAAAAGAACATACAACCTTCAAACGTGTGATGGGATAACATTGACTGCTAACATTCTGGCAGCTTTAGCTAACGTTACGATCTACGCTGACACTGCACTGTTGTTGCCGTTGTCACTTCTTGATTTCAAGTCTCGTTTATTTTATTAGAGGAGGCTCTAGTGTGTTAGTGTCACTTTTTTTTTTTATAGAAGGTCAGTTTCTGATCTTTTTGCTGATGCAATGGAATTTCAGATACTGGTATCTTTTTTCAAGTCCAGTAAAAGTTTGGTCTGACTGTTAAAAAAAAAAGAAAAAAAAAAAAAAAAGGCAAATGTTTGTCTTGAAAGCAACACAAGCTTGACGACCTTCTGTGTGACTGTGTGTATTTAATGATCTTTATCTTTGTGTTTTGTAAACAGTGTTGAATTTCAGATCTACAGTGTAAGTTGAGGTCTTGACCAAAGAAGAGCATTACACTAACCTTTAGCCATCGTAAGTGCTGCATATTAGGCACACACACACACACACACACACACACACACACACACACACACACACACACACACTCTGTCTATGCCTCGCTCTAAGTGCTCACTTTGACACGGCCTTACTTGCACTGTGGAGACATCATGTTACAGTGCACTCAAACACACACATATACATTAGATACACAGACATAGACGGTCTAATGTGCCCCTCTCCCCTCTCCACAACACTCTCTATCCATGCACGCTGCCACGCACGCTCTCAAATTGTAATGCAGCCAGAGGAGGGTATGTGAATAATTTAGATTAGAACGATGCTTCTAGACTGTTCTCTAGCTGGCTGACTCCACTCCGACATCAGGCTGCTTCAAATTTGTGTACGTGTGAATGAGGGAGGGAGGGTTTTTCAGGATAGGAGGGTGTTCTATGCATGTTGTATGTCGTAGAAACATAGACAAGAGAGCGAAAAAGCACCGTTAACACACACCTGGGCTGTTTCTTGCATATTTTTCGTCTGTACTTGCATGCCCTCTCCATGCTGGCATCCTCCACCTTGTGCTAGATGCGACAATGCAAAAAAAAAAAAAAAAGCAACAAAGCAGATGACAAAAAAAATGGAATGACACCGATGTCCTCTCCTCCTCTCGGCCAAGTCCCCCTGTCCTGTCAGCACACCCCCCCCCCCACTTTCTCTTTATCTCTCACTCCTTCAGTGCAGCCACGATTTGCTATCCACTAGCATATTTGGCTTGCTGCAACACACACACACACACACACACACACACACACTGTCGCTCTCTCTTTTTTTTTTTTTTACGACTGCACGTCAAGGGCAAGTAGCGAAAGGCAGAGTAGAGGGCACCTACGCTCTACCAATCCATCATCTCTCCGCAGAAGCTCCTGAAAACATCAAGCTGCACACTTAGGGATCCAAAAATAGACTGAACTTTAAAAAAGACATCAGAATTATCTTTAGTGGTAATTCAATATCACATTGTTTGCTTTCTGTCTGCCTTTTTCACCACATCATCCTTCCTTTTTTTCTCCTTCCCAAAATCCTCCCTTCCACCTCCTGAAGCGTTTACTCTTTGAATCCCAACCCCAGCCTCTCCTCTTCATCCTCACCCCCCATGTCTCTTCTTTTACATCCTCTTTCAACGTCTGTCTCTAAGTGCATTGATTGGGCTAAATGTGTAGAGTAGTCAAAGAGAGGGGAAGAGGAACGTGAGAGAGACATGGAAGCGGCCATGAACCTTTCATGAATGCAAGTATGAACGAATGCAAAAGAAGATACGGAAAGGAAGGACTAAAGAGATGGCAGCGGTGCTGGTGACAGACTGCCCAGCTCTCCAGGGATCTCTGCTGCCAAAATCCATCTTTCTCTTTCTCCCCCTGCCCCCCTCTCGGTCTCCTTCATTTTGTCAGGTCTTTCCATACTGTTCCTCTCACCTTCAGATGTATGTTGCCATAAGAGAAAAAAGAGAAAACTGTTGCAATACTTAAAGAAAAAAAAAAACATGCGTGGGTTTTGACGGTTTCATCAAGTCTCTGCAGCTGGTGTGAGCCCAACGAGAGGAAATTAAGCCCCAAGACGGGAGTCTAATTGTTCCTGTACGCACTTGTGCCAATCACTATTAGTCAGCATGAGCAGGTCTATTTCCTACAGAGCCTGGAGATGCTTTTTTTTCACATTAACTAGGGATTTAGCGATATGGGGCTTTTGAGACTCATAACAATATCAATTTTTAGAGAGGAAAAATATTCACCAATTAGAGATATGCAAGTCGTTATAGAATATTTTTTGATCAGGCTGAATATAGAGCTGTTATATATGTGCAGATGAGCATTAGTGATATGACTATCAGGGGTACTTAGAAGGCCGATTTCTTGAACAAATAATTTAATTAAAAGATATTATACATTTTCTTATTTGTGTCAACAAATAGACGTGTTGCAGACAGTGATGATGACAGTATTTTATTGTTGACTGGTCTGCTGGACAAACAACATGATGATACCATTTTGAAACTACACTAAATACAACTTTCTTTGTTATTAAAAAAGGTTTCCAAAGTTGGCAAATACAGGATAACACATTATGTTTGCAGCTATGATATCTGTGATATGGGCCATTTCTATTTGACATTATCAGCTTCAGAACATTTCCATTAATGTATATCATTTTTTTTGGGGGGGGGGGGGGGGGGCACAGGTTTAGCTCATTCCTGTCAGTCTTCAGCCCCCAAAGTTGATCGTTGAATTTAATTTCCACTGACAAAGCCCACATACAACTTATATAAAATGAGTATACAGCACTCTGAGCTCTGTTTGGTAAAAGACTGGAGCTTTTAGATTGAGAAGACGCAGCTTGGAAATACGACAAGCTCCCACTCACACCCCCTTCTTCCATGTAATTATTATTTTTAGGGATCTGCTGTCCAGTATTCTGATTTCTCCACTCAGGTGATTCAATAATACCATGTACGGTCCAGGTAATTGTTTATTTCTCCCACCCCAAAATCTAAAACCAGTGTATTCCTTGTGTAGAATCTAGAACTAAGACTCAATTTCATTTGGATTAGTCACATCATGGCCAGTATCTTACCTTCTCATAGGATCAGTGGCAACTTATAATGACCTCGTGTTACTTTCAAGGTCAGCCTCTGGAATAGTGAGTATCAGGTTAGGCTAAAAACGGACTATAATGCATAAAGTGAACACTTATATATGTTTTGCTTGAGAGCAAATGGGATGTACTTTGGGTCCGTTAAGAGACTTCTGGTGAACAGAATGCCTCCTGGTGCAAATCCTCTGCAGTTTTTTGGTTATGTCATGATCCTTTTTCTGTTTTAGCTGCCTCTGGTGGGCCTTGGCTCTTATGTCAGCCTGTAACAGATCAAAGCTCACTCTCCGAGAAATCATTATGAAAAGGATATAGCCCGGACTGAAAGAGTGTCAGCTTTCATTTTTTCATACTGAAAGCTTTGACCACCCTCCTTGAAAACTCCTTTGAGAAAGGCAGATGCAGCGCGGTTGTTACAGGGTGGACTCCTTGTAAAAGTCTCACTGATGATGTAAAATCACTGCTTTATTTGCATGAAAGAAACGTCATTATCATACAAGCATTGCTAAAAAATCCTGATACTTTGATACTTTTACAATGGCAGCGTATTGACATCTAGAGATACAAATCCCAATACGGTCGTTACAAGTCATGTCGCGATACGTGTCGTCATGGCCTTGCTGAAGCACAACAATGTAAACAAACAGCGGTCACAAACACTCAGCGATGTTCTCCCCTACGACCTCCGCATATCCTGCCTCGCCCCTGTAACAACTACGCTCCTACGTTCAAAGGCGACACAGACGTGGTATCACTTCACCCCCCCAATCACACCTCTGTCTGTGTCCCGCCTTGAAATGGCAGTCCGAATAGGGCTACAGATCTAATATCTTTGATTTTATGCAAGTTATGTATGTTTATGTTTATGTATTGTGTAATTTTACATTTACATTATTGTATTTTTTTACATTATTGTATTTTTTTACATTATTGTATTTTTTTACATGATTGTATTTTCTTACATTATTATATTTTTTTACATGATTGTATTTTTTTACATTATTGTATTTTCTTACATTATTGTATTTTTTTACATTATTGTATTTTTTTACATTATTGTATTTTCTTACATTATTGTATTTTTTTACATTATTGTATTTTCTTACATGATTGTATTTTCTTACATTATTGTATTTTCTTACATTATTATATTTTTTTACATGATTGTATTTTTTTACATTATTGTATTTTCTTACATTATTGTATTTTCTTACATTATTGTATTTTTTTACATTATTGTATTTTCTTACATTATTGTATTTTTTTTATTTAAATGATGTAAATATGTTTGATCTGTTTCTTAACTTCTATTTTTATTTTTTATAAGTATATTCCCGTCCCCTGTTTTCTGGAGCTGCTGTAATGCACAAATTTCCCCCACGGGGGATCAATAAAGTTTATCTTTATCTTTTATCTTTACTTCCTGTTATGTATGCTTACTTCCTGTCCCACAGTGCAAACACTAACATCTGGCAGTCAGGAGTTAAACACAACATAAAAATTAACAACCAGCTATTTTTTACATGTTAACTGTTCAAAGTGAATCAATGTGGTATCACAAAACATAATTGTTGCAATACCCAAGTTTATAATTTTCTCTTACACTCCTAGTGGACAAAGTACAAAAAATCTCAAATCATAAAGCCATGAAATCTATTTAGGCAACATCTGATATTAGTTTGGGTTACAAAAAGCTCATAAAAGCTTAGTGACGTTTAACCTTGCACTGTCGTAGGATGCCACCTCAGCCATTGGTCAGTTCATGAAAATTCTGCCATATTAGATCAGCCTGGGTCAATGGGAATGATATTAAAGTGAAGTTTAAGCTAAAGATAGCAACAACTGCTAAGCAATGACATGGCAGACAAATAGTGTAGAAATCACCATTACGTCGTCATACCAATTGGGAATCGGCCACTACATGACGTGTGCTTCAATGTGTGATCACCATGTTTTATGTCAAGCAACAGGTGAAAGTAGTGAGAAGCATGCTGACACTGGGTTCTGGTGAAGAGGAATCGTGTTATTTGGAGAGATGAATCATGGTCGTCGGAGGGGCAAATCCATGTCAGGCAGGTATCAATGGAAAGCCACATAGAGGCTGTGTCAGGGCTGAGGCTAGATCTCCTGGTTTTATGAAGGGCTCTTCACTGCAATAGGACTCAAAGATATGTCAGCTTAGCTAACGGGTTGCTTCCAATTTAGAGGCAACACATCAAGAAAGGCTCTTTACTGTTCCAGCATGATTTTACTCATAAAACCAGGTCCATAAGATTATTGTTAGCGGAACTATATTGACCTCAACCCCCGATGAAAACCTTTGGGAGGATTTCGAATGCCTATTGGGAGCGAGGCCTTCTCGTCAAACATTAGTGTCTGACCTCACAATGCTCTTTCAGCTGAGTGGGCACAAACTGCCACAGACTCTCTTAAATCTTGAGGAAAGCCTTCCCCCCCGAAGAGTGGCGACGGTTAGAGCATGGTTTCAAAATGGGACGGCCAAGAAGGTGTGATGTATTCTTGGAAAGAGTTTTTTTTTTTTTTTTTTTTTTATGCCCTTTAGTATCTACAGTCACCAGAGACGAGCTGTCTGAAGAAAAGCCAAGATAGCTGACACAAAACCTGGATCGCAAGCTGTTTGTGTCGGCTTTTTTGGACCTGTATCTTACACCTTCATCTCGCAAAGAAGAATTCAGAGCAATGCTAGGGTTTTGAAGATCCTGTACATACTGTGCCGTGGTTTTATTCTGCCTCCACTCGAACTGCATTTGACAGGGCTTTTTCATTAATACGATTTGCTTCAGCCAGTAAATGACTCTAAATTCAATCGTTCTGTAATCTGGTCTTGTAATATGGTGCAGTAACTGCATTTCTGTCACATATTTAGTTACTGGCTCTTTATTCTTTTGGTGTGCATCAAACTTGAATATCTTCTCAGTTTCTCAGTATTACTTTGCTTGACTAAGGGTCAAAAACAATATGCTTTAAAAGTAGGGGTAGATAGGGCTATGTTGTATCTACAGCACTAGATGTATGAAGCTTTTTTTTTTTGTTTAGAAAGTGTTAAGTTCTACTTTTAGGTCCTTTATTGGTTTTACTGTAAAAGAGAAATTGCCAAATAATGAGATTCAGTTGTTTCTGATTTGTTTTATTTGCAGAGGAGGCATGTGGTATACAGGTCTCTCCAGACAGCAGTATCTACCATCAGCATAGCACGGTCAGATCTTACCTACATCTAATAACCCAAAAGCATAAATTAACAAAACTCTCCATTGGCACATATGGAAGATGATTTTTTTTTTTTTCATACCTCCATATATTAAGGTGTTAGGAAGCAAACCTGTACTGCTCTCTCCCTCTGCCTCAGTTCAGACTGATTCAGCTGGTTAGGTGTGACTGGAGCAGCTATAATTAGCACTCCTAGCGAGTGGGTGGCAAACGAAGTGAGGAAGTGAGGATAAGGAAAAAGTGCTGTTGATGCCTGCAGTACACTGTAAAAGAACAGTCTGTCATTTCAATAACCGTTCGATGGCGTCTTCGGATGTCAGGTTCCTTTTGCAGTCGGCGTGCGAGAAAATAAATGTTTCATCATACGCTTGCTTTACTGAAAACATGATTCCTTTATTGCAGATGCACTGTGCTTTAGAGGGTGTTTAGTGGAGATAAATTGTCCATAAACAACAACAATGATCTGGAGGTAAAATGTAGGTCACCTATTTATAAACGATATATCACTAAGCAGCAGAAGTCGGCCTACACATCAACTAGAACATATGTACATTTCTGTATATGCTGAAGGAGAGTTTTTACAGTGGAATCAAGTTAAATAAAAAAAAATGTGAATCTTCTACAATCAGTCAGTTTGTAGGATTAGATCATGATAATTGCAATCTACACCTCTATTAGTGGCATAAGGTTTTAACTGAATTGCAATCCGCCATCAATTCAGAGCACATCTTAAGTGGTGTGACGTATATTATTGCGATGTCAACGTGTTGCGATAGCGTATGTCAGACCTTTTGAAATATCTGCTATTCGATTAAAGGTAGGCACTTGAAAATAAGAGATGTTCATTTGCCTTGCGTGTTACGGTGAGAGCAGAGAGAAAGTGAGTGTTAATTTTAGATCAAGTGTTTTAATATTGAATGAATATTATTTCCTGAGGAAACCTGTGGTTTAAACAGCACATTGGCTCATTTCTTCTCTACTTCTTATCACACTTTACCGTTTATGAACTGCCTTGCTGTGTATCTCATATAACACACGCTTTCAAATAGTGAGTCTATGGGCTGTTTTCTATATTTTAGGCCAGCTTCATGATGGGTATCCAGCTTACTTTTATTTACCGTTGTCTTTTTATTTAATGCAGCCTGCCTCTGTGGTGCATTTGATCGCAAATTCGTCATTAACGGCATCGATGTGTTTGCACGTGTAGATTCATTTTGGGTGGAACGTTATATCTCACAAAGAATCGGATTTCTGCTTTCCTGACAATGATCCTCATGAAACAGAAATGTTGTCTGGTGTGCCGAGTCAGTACTTACGCATATCTGCTGAGCGCTGATCGAATGTTTGTGTCCGACAAGCAATCGTAAGTTTTCTGTCAGGAGGGCACATTACTTCCCTCATGTCATTCATACTGCAGCCTGAAAACAGTCTTATTCTTCACTCTTAAGACTTCAACTTGAACAAGTAAAAGAGACTCTTTATTGAAACATGTTGACGTCAATTTTGTGGAAATTAGACTGGAGGTTTTTAAAAAATTCAAATCAAAAATGCAATTGTGGTTCAAATATTGTGGCTCAACTTGATTTGTGACGATGCTTTTGTGAGAGCCGATCCTACTGTATGTGTGAGAATGACTACAACTAAGTGAGGTAATGTATTAGAGAGAAATGAGGGGGTATGAGGATGATTGCTGTACACTCCACAACAGTCAAGTCTACAACAGGAAGGAGACAAAGAGGGTAAGACAAGAGAGAGAGAGAGAGAGAGAGAGAGAGAGTAATGGAGGCAGAGAGCAGAGGAAGACTTAAATCATCGCTACATATCTGCACATTCCTGCAGACAGAGACAGAGGTCAGCGGTGAAATACAGTAGAAGGCATCATTTAACAGGCATGCTTACTCTTAAAAGAATGTGGGCTTTATATTACCAAAAGCAAAGTGACTGCTCCTGTCATTTTAATTTGAACTTTTACTTGTCATTTCTTGATAATGTTTGCCTTATATGATTTAAAAAAAGTTGTTTGACAAACAAGGTATTTACCCATCTGACCGCTAAGAATCCATGTAAGTGGAAAAGTGTGTTTGGTACCTCAAGACCAAAATGACAAGATATTTAAAGCTTATCAAACTGAAAAAAAAAAAAAAAAAAGAGTCAATTAAGTAATTAAAATGTCTGGTAGTGTTTGTTAAGGTTGAAATGTTTGATTTGCTGGTTCTGAATTTACAAATGTGGGGATTGGTTTGCATTTTCCACGACATTTTGAGACACTTCACAGACAAGAAGTCATCAACTAACAAACGAAGCTGATTCAAATAGCTAGATGCCGCCCTGAAAACGCAAATACTCAAAACTCTAAAAGTGAAACAAAGAAAGAGGCTTGGTATAGTAATTTGCCCCTCGGCTGTACAGCCTCGTTCTTACATGTCATTACACAACATGCAACTTTGCTCTTCCTCTGTAGACATCATCATGTTAAGTAGTTGGAACGGTGGTGAGAATAGAGCCTGCCCACATCCTTAGTTATCAATAGTTATTCGTTCCTGGAATCTTGACTTGCGTAATCTTGTATCACGCACAGCCCTGTCTATTACTCACTCTGCTTGTAGGCTACATGATGCTGTTCATTGTTTACTAAGTATCTGGGAAGTTGGGAGGAGGTGGAGAAGTTACATGCAAAAGATGTTTGTGTAAGTGCATAGTGTAATGTAAATAAGAACCTTAGAACAAGTAAGGGATTTCAGCTCAACGGTTTGAGAAAGATGGATGTCAAGAGGAGGTAAAGTAGATGTACAGGCGGAGGGGATGCAGGACGTTGCAATCTACTAAGAAGGTTAACAGCATAAACTGAGAAGAACCAAACCTTGTAACAACGGGTTAGTGTGTTTTCCATATCTTACCAGCAGAACACTGTTTGGAGAACAGAAATATGAACGTTTCGATGTGTTATTCTTCACCCTCCTCACTGGGTCTTGTGAGTATTTTGGCAGCCAGCTGGGTGTGTGGCTTTAGCTGTGATGTCACCCTCTAGTGTATTTTAGAGGTGTGAGCTGCTGGATGGACACTCTCCACTACACTGAAAAAGCCTAATCCATCCCCTCCCAAGAGCAACGCATCACACAATGCTGTCAGACGTATCACAGCAATAGTGTGGCTTTCTTTCTAGGCGGGCATTCAGGGTTCCCTGCCCTCTGTTTACCTAAACCACAGCCTCGTACCAATATTGAAATCCAGGTCCTGCATCGTGCCCTTGTTCCTTTACAAGGCATGAAGGACTCCTGGGCGAAATGTGACTTCTTTTTTTTTTTAACAGTGAAGACATGTTTTGTTAATGAAAGACGAGAAACAGACATAAAATCCAGTTTGGGAGACATGATGGAGGAATGACGGGTTGTATTGGAACCAGCAATGACATACAAACACAAGGTGTTGTTTGTGGGGGGAAGGAGGGGGGTTAGGGGGGGTAAATTATGCGCAACTTTACGCTACCTGTACTCTTTATGTCACCGCATAAACAGCAGCGTGCTCGTCAGAGATATTGGGTAAACACAATAGGTAATAAATGCCCTTTCTCACCTGCTCTCGTCCTGACCCTTCCTCCAAAATGGGCTCTTCAGCGGTGGCCGTCTCCTCCTCCGTCTGCATTTTCCCCTCTTGCCACTCCTTCCTTCCTTCCTTTAGAACCGGGCACAGGCAGCTCCCACCCCGGCACCGTCCGAAGGAAGGGACCTCCCCGGCGGAGCAGCAAGCTCGGTCACCCCATCTGCCGCAAGTCGGTATCCAATTTCACGATGGAGGGGCCTGCGGCAAACAAGCATCGTCCTCCGGATGTCGGTAACCCCCCTCCCTACCCCTGCTGCTTTCCTCCAGTCTTGTCTCCCAAAGACCCGGCTCAGTGTTTCTCTTCCACCTGCTCCATCCTTTTGCCCTTCGGTCAAAGCAAATTGTGACTAAGCATCCAAAGTCAAAGCCCGTCGCACCTCCCCCGTCGGACCGTTTTTCGCTGCCGCTGCTTTTCCCCCCCCCCAAACGTCCCTCTCGTGATGCTCAGCTACGAGCGTGCGTCTGTGCACGTGTGCGCGCGTCACCGACAGTGCAGGAGAACCAACCGAAGCTCAAGGATTCCTCAAGCTGCAGATGCACATGATGCACACAGTCTAAGAGGGACGCTTATGTGCGTCAACCTAAATGTATCTATGCGAGGCCTTGAAGTAGAAAAGTGACAGCAAAGGATGGCCGACATTACTCAACTTTGTTTTGGCACGGTTTGCGCCTTGCACTGGGTCTCCGTTGACGTCATATACCAAAAACCTCCTCCCCCCTATCTTTTCACCTGAGCGTGCAAGTCTCCCCTGTAGAGGTAGACACTTTGCACGGTGCACACACTCAGAGGCACGCTCCAACTCCTGCCAAATAGGGCGACTAAAAATAGATACAATCGGAATGTATCACGATATTGTGATGAAGCATATGTCTATGAAATGCGCACAATACAAATGGATAACCAAAGGATTGGAATTCTTTTACGACAATTATTCCATTGAAGATTTTTATTTGAAACAGAAGCAATACAAACATGCAAACAATATGAAAAGCCGCATTAACATGTTGAATAGGAATGTTGTGCGATGGTTATTTGATGACTGACAATCGGATTGGAGATCATCTGTGTTTCTTCGCACTTTAATGGGGCCCTGAAATTTACACAAATAAAATTGGTTCAAAGATTGCGACTTGTGCTTTTTTTAATCCACAATGTTAAATGTCTGTTTTCTTTATTAGGACAATGTTCTCACCTGCGTTTGCTCCTGGAGGTCTGGGCAGGAAACAACCAGGCTGCGTGGCCCCTCGTCCGACTGGCAAATTAGAGGACAACTGACGGACCTTGGATCCTTTCTTGTTGTGGTCCTTCAACGATATGTCGTATAACCTCTCAGAAAGGATGGGTATAATTATGTAAGGAACAACTTCACTGTATGTTTCCTCTATTTACACCTGGCTCAGTACTCAGACTTGTTGAGTCTGGGGATGTTTAATGACTAACTGCGTATTGTGTTCAATTACAAATGAATCAATTTACTGTCTCCTTCCTCTGAGAACATTTCATTATCTCTAATAATGTCTCCAGTTGTAAGCCTGTTAATGTTGTTAATCTCTACCCATTTTTCAGTGCTGTGACTAAAGATCTGAAAACAAGGGTCAAATATTAACCAGACTACATCCAAGTATTCTGCAATTATATTTCATAAGGTACATGGCATTACCTAAGTTTGAAAAAGAAAACAGGCTGAACGGATTTGACGCTTACTCAGGGAACTGGTGATTAGTTACATAAGGCTCCAGGATCTAAGGATACAAACCATAAGGAAAACATTTCTGAGTTATTGAAAGGATATTAGCAGTGACAGGCAGGTAGAGGATGTCTGTCTCAGTGTTGATGATGATGTCATAGGAGAAGCACTTCTTGGGCTCTACCTCTCCTGCTTGAGCCACACACATGGCAAAGAGCTGAACCCGCAGCTCAACCTGCAAACCTGCAGCCACCTTAGACAGACAGACAGTTCAGTGCACATGTGGCTTTTTAAATCTTAATCACGTAAACACAACAAATACAATTGATAGGAATACATATTTAAATTAGAATATTGACGTTAAAATGTAATAATAACAGCCATCTGAAGACTTACAGGTCCAGGATTGTAGATGACCCGCAGACCTGTAGCAAGAAGAGGTTGTTTCACATGGAATCTGGTGAAGAAATGGAATGAAAAAAAAAAACGCAAACAGCTACAGGTCAGAGTTTTGCCTTGGGACTTGAAGGTGACCCACAAATAGCCTGTTTCTATCCGCAGCACCCAGTTCTTTCTTTCATAGTAGAGGACATTAAAAAGAAAGAAAGAAGGTGTACTAAAATAATAATCATTTTCCTTATTTCCCTGGGTTTGAAGCCCATAATTTGCCTTTGGGTCTTTTTTCATCCACGCTTCCATTTATCTATAATGTGGCATCTCACCTGCAGGTGTCAACTCCCACATTCTTCATCACCACAATAACGGTTGAGAAGGTGCCCTCCTGCAGTGCACCAAAGTCAACACTGGAGGGGACGAGATGGAATCCCCTCACTATGACATTTGGATCAGCCAGAGAACTAGTTCGACACTTCCTCCTCACTGGCTCCTTCACTGAGAGGAACTGGGGTAGGAGACAAACTGATGCATGAATACACGTTTGTGGGCGTGCGACTGAGAGATAGAAAATCACACGCACAAAGAATGAAACAGGAACCCATATTTTTCACACTAAAAAAGTATGACAACAGAATGTCTGGGGCAAAATGGATCACATTACTGATCAGTCATCAAACACAAACAGTTTGATTTTCTTTTAAGACATATACAGTGGAATATAACAACTACCGGTATGTCACTTTAAGCTCCCTTCTACTATTTCTAGACAGTTTATCCAACAGGAATTACCTTTAGAATACTCTACATTAGCATTTATTTAGATGATATTGAATTACTTGGTTGTCTTTGAATTGAATGGATTAAAAAAAAATCGCTCTTAGAGTGTAAAGGATTTCAATGAAAAGCTGATGATTTTTGGCTGGTTTAAAAAAAAAGGTTTGGAATTAATACTGATGAGCTAAAAAAAAAGCAAATGAGATCATCCGCAAGAAGATTGATTATTTTCCATGGTTATTCCTTAATGCCTTTCACCCCTGCAGCAGGGTAGGTGTCACACAAGGAGATTAACAGCACCCTGCAGAAACAGCTCCGCTTTTTTTTTTCCACACCAAAGATTAATCGTAAATTACACATCTGACATTTAAAAGAAGGAGGGTGAGATTTTGTGACAACCCTACTTACACTTGTAAAGGACAAGATCAGCAAAGTGATAAATCAACCGCCCGGCTTTGCCCACATCGGGCCACCAAAGCTGACAAACCCCTAAAGTTCCTCACAAAAACTTTTGAGTTTTGAACATAACAAAATGTTTAAGAATTCAAAATGAGCACAGGGCACTCGACATGTATTTTAAGTCATTTTCATATAAGTCGACATGTATTTTAAGACATTTTCATATAAGTCGACTTTTTTTGTCAGAATTTTTATGTGCAATGATGATTTGAGAATATTTGTGATGTGAAAGTTTGGGTACCCGTTGATTTGGAACACTGCAGGGTTTCGAGCTGAGGATAGAGGTTGGCAGCCTGACTTTGGTCCTCCTAGGCTTTCCAGTCACATCCACCTGGACTGACTTATTTTGCATAGATGAACCCCGAAGAATGCTTTCACCTGCAATGGACACACACATGTACACACACACACACACACACACACACACACACAAGACATACAGACAAACAGCCATCAATTCAATCATGTAACTTCAATTCCTCAATCCACCAAATCTGCAGAACAGACATCCTGGAAATGATCTGATCCTCAGGAGACTGTTAATCATTTAAACACTTGAAGTAGGTTGTGCTTTGTACCAACACAAACAATAGACCAGGTTTAATTAGAATTCACACTATGGCCTACAACTGTCTAGTCAAAATCCTGTGTTATTCCTGAACTATTGTAATGTTCTGCAACCCTGAGCCTCTTGTTTTCTGTCTGGCACTGGCTATTTGCATTCTATTTATAAGTGATGTCTTTAATTGGGTAATTTGTTTGAATACAAAACAGCAGAAGAAGAAGATGGGGTGCAAACCAGCAGTTTGAGGCTCTGGGTTGGTGGGTCTTTTTGGAAGCATCCTGCCACTTGCTGCTGCATGACTGGAAAAAAAAAGTACAGGAGAGGTTAAGCTGTGTCACAACAGCAGACTTAAACATAATAAACACTTGAAATATAAACACAGTAAAAACAGTAAGATCCACTTCATTACCCGGCAGACTGAGAGGGTGTTGGGTTTAAGGGTCGTGGGGCTGCAGGTAAAAAAAAAAAAAACAGTTTAACACTATGTATTGTAAGTATAGTAAATTATGTTCGATCACCTCCAATGTCCCTTAAAATAAATTCTCTTTTGATTAAATTACCGTAAGCCTCAGTTTACCTGTGCAGACCTCACCAACACGTATTAAAAAAACAGTTAATATAGCATCACCTTGTAGGTACTGACAGTATAATAACATACTTGTTTCTTGTGGGGCATCCTTCAGAATGACCTCGACACTGTCTGACCTCAGGATTGGTGGGAGGGCCATGGATAGACTCTTCATGTCTGGTCTCTGGTGCTGTAGCTAAAACAAACAATTCCATAACTCTGAATGTGCACTGTTTGTTATGTTGAGAAAGAAACGTTAAAACCGTGTATTGTCTACACGTACTGTCGAAGTGGACACATGCAGTTCCTGGTATAACTGATCATTTTCTGGGTGGAAAAAAGGAACAATGTTCTTCTTCCTCAGAGCCTCTCTGTACGCCTTCTCCTCCGATATTTCCTGTCTGACATATATGTGCACAGAGAGAGAATGACTGATGAGCTAACAGGCACCCGTATAAACACAATGTACTTGTAGCCATGGACACACCTTTATTTTCCACGATTAGTTATTATCTATAATGCTATCTTAGCTGTTCTTCAGTGGCCGCTGTAGATGTTGTTGTCGTGTGGTGTGACTAGTGAATAATTCTTTATTAAGAATCCCAAAAGAGTGTGAAATATAAACAAACATTTACCTGCATTGTGCAAGTCTTCCAGTCCATTTCGACTTCTTTCCACTTGTGAAACTACATAGAAGAGTGTGTTCAAGAGGATATTTTCAGAATTGATGAAAAACACAGATGTGTCACATAGGATTTAATTGTTTGTTCATGCACACAAATTTCATTTCTTCCACCTGTCACTAGATACTGTGTCCATGTTCTCGGAAACATCCAACTCTGTTGGGGCCTCAACGTCTTGGCTGTAAAGATTATGTATGTCCACTGTAGGTACATAAAGAAGGAAAAAGAAGATACATAAACACTTCATTGCATGTTTATTGAGTGTGTAATACATCATTTTTTTTTATAAGATTTTGACCTTGGGTAAAAAACCTTTTAATGCACTATCATTTGTTGGATTTACATTTCAAAGTGACTGAAAAATTCCCACTAACTGATTAAGAATATATTCTACTATTTCAAAATGATTTCAATTTAGCAAGTATGTTAACACATTGTGAAAAAAGGAACAACTGTTCAAAGACTGCTTATACAACCGTAAACACTCAGTCATGTACCTGATGTCCTCTCGAGGAAGGTTTGACCAGCGTCCTCTTCTTCTGCAAAAGACTATATAAATACATTTTTAATAATCAACAATAATGATATAACTTTATTACTTGCAGAATTTTGTCAAAAGTATTTATGTAAGTATGCAATGCAGAAATGTCCCTTAGGAACACCCCAAGTGGAACTACATTGTTTATGCATTATACAAATATCTGTGTGTATGTGTGTGTGTGTGTGTGTGTGTGTGTGTGTGTGTGTGTGTCTGACCAGGACTAGGTTGAGCAGATCACTGGCATGAACACTCTCCTCCTCAGTGCGAGGGTCTTTGATTTTCATCTCTTCTGATCTCTGCTCCCTCTCCATCAAACTCTGGATGTATACCTGCAGTGGAAGACAGATTCAAACAGCACACTTTTAACCACTCACTCTTATCATTTTTCCATATCTATTAAGACAAATATGGTTGGTTAACCTACGACGTGTGACTGTCTGTACCTTCAGTCGAGAGTCTATAGTATTTCTGAGAGGAGTGGTGATTTGTCTGTACTGGTACAGTTCCCTCATCTCCAGGACTTTCGGGCAGCTCCTGACAGGTTCACGCTGTGCTACTGAACCACCAGATCTGTCTCTCAGAGTCAAACCTCGTCCCAGATCAGAGCCAAATGGAGGCCCTGTGCTCCTATTCTGGATTAGAGAGAGAAAACAGAAGGAGGAACATGTCTCTGTTTGGCCCTTAGTTGTTAGTCTGTCAGTTTATATAAAATATGTGTGAACCTGTACCTCTGTTCTAGGGAAGTCATGCCAGGTACGGTTTCTGAGGTTGGGAGGGGTGATGTCAGGGTTCTGTTTCCCTAGCAACCACTGGGACCACACACTCTGTTGGCTGGGCTTTAGGATGGTAATGGCAAACTCATCTGAAACAGTAACAACCAGAAGCTTCATGTTATTTTCCTGACCTGAGTCTGTTCCTCCACAGATCATGGAGAGATCAAAGTGAACTCAACTAAGGAGTCAGTTACTTAAAAACACAAAATACTGTTTTCAAAAAAAGCTAGCTAAATCAAATAATCAAAGAGTTGTAACTGAATCAGCCTTGCTTAAGTCCTAACTCATCAGTATTTATGTTTCTTGATGTTACAAATACAACAATGCACCTTGTATGTCTGGCAGCGGTTCCTTCAGCAGGGCTATGGTAGGGTCAGAGTACGCCTGGTAGTGCAGTTCCTCTACAGTTTGAGAGCTCAGTAGTTCAGTACCCGAGCCATCCTCATGCACTACAAACAACCTAGAACACAAGACATGCTTTAATAACTATGTTGGTGTGGAAAAAAAACGAATTACTGCTGACTTCTATCCCACACAGAATAAATCATGTTTCATTCTAAGTAATAGATAACTGTTTAGTTCAGTTTAAAAAACAAAAGTATTTGTTCTAACCTGGGACAATGTTCTCCATGTTTTACATGAACCCTCGCCAGTTCTCTGTCCTCCTCTTCCTCTGGCTCCTCCTCATCATGTTTCAGTGTGCTGGGAGCAGGGCTGAAGTTCAACACTGATAACCGCCCATCTTCCATCACCTGCAACACACACTCAAACGCTGATATTTGGTTTCCTTTACACTTTTGTTCCATCTTTCCAAAATGAACATACAGTATTAGACTTGTACTTGTACTTCTCGATTGTTTTGTTTATCTTTACTTGGATCATGCCTATGAGTTCCTGATTGAGATTACTCATTGAAATGAGGGGTTGTCTATTTGTAACTGCCTTTTAGTGATTCATGTGCATGATTTTGTGTATTGTTACTGTGTGTATATTCTTAATTATTAGTTTTACAAATGTAAGTGTCCACATTATTTTCTGTATGTCAATGATGTGTTTCTTTAACTTTGTGAATTTTTAACACCAAATGACCGTCTATCTTCATGTACTTAAAGCCGACCTGGAAGTGGTTCCCGTCGGGGTCTGTAATGTCACAGGCCACTTTGTCCGTGTGGCTCATTGTGTAGCTTCCTGGTTGGTTTGTTGAAGTGCTATCATGAGGACTGGGGGTGACAAGTGGGTCAGAGTAGTACACATACTTCCCATCACTTTGGATCTGCAGGAGCCCCACACTGGAGGGGAACACCTTGGATATAGGGATAGACACAAAAATAAGAGGTTATGAGGCAGTGGAATTATTGATTAAAGATGAGATCATCACATAAATATAGTTGAGTTATTTGCTGGAAATCACAAACCTGATAGGCTGCTTGGTTGTTCCCAGTGATGACTGTTCCATCGGCTAAGAAGACATGAGCTGTGTGTCGTTCTGGGTACATCGCCACCGTGGTGCAGCCCTCCTTCTCCACCAACACCACCAGCTCTTTGGTTGTCAATCTCCCCTTATTGCTCTCGCATGCGCTCATCTTACCGTTCGCCTCGGCGCACACGCTTGCCTCTTCATTCTCATGCGTGCAATGTTGTCTTTCATCACACACATGCTCACACTCAGCCTGTCCAGCAGCCTCCTTTTCACTACCCTTGCTTGTTTTTTCCTCATGACCACAAGTGTCCTGGAGGTGCACTTTCTCACTGATGCTGTCCTTACGGCGTGTGACACACACACACTCAATGCAGCCACACGCACAACCAGATGATGATCTAAGGGTCACACTCTCAGGCTGCTCCCCTGGAAAGTTAACAGATGCCGGAACACAAGTAAGATAAAACACAGTCTACTTAAATTGAAGAATAAGCTCACGTTTGTGAGCATGCATACTTTTTGTATCAAATACATCAGTAAAAGCAGAGCCAAGAATGTGCAGAAGCCAAGTGTGTATGCCCCGGATGCTGGTCACCTGTGTTTATCAGCAGGTGTAGTGGTGCACTTGATGGTCGGTCTTGGTAGATACTGGTGATCCTGGTTCCATCTGCATGTTCTACACTTCGATATCCGTCAGGGTCCTCGACAGAAACCACCAGGTCTTCTCGGCTCAGCATCACCTGACACAAAAACAGAATATTTATTCCAATTCAATCACAAGCGTTTAAAGGACACGGCTGCAATCTCTCCCAAACTAAGATGGCCAGAGAAGACACAAAACATTACATTTTAACTGTCCACAGTCCAGACCAACGCTAACCTCTGTACAGTCTACAGTCATGCTGTGCTCTTACTTCATGGGTGATGGGGTCTGTAGCCTTAAAGACAAGAATAGGTGGGGTTGGTATGTGTTTGTGTGTGGTCCCCACAGTGTGGATTCGAGCTCCAGATGGAGTCGTAGTTATCCAAAATCCACTCTGAGAGTGAGTTTCCTTCTCCGTGCACTGTTCTGTTAAATTTCACAGAAAATATACAATGACAGAAAGAGAAAATGAACGGGGTTCCCATCATTTTGAACGTAGGGTGGATGGACAGATTTTTATTATTTTTACATTCTTACCTTTATTTGTGCCCTCAGTTTTCTCAGAGGTGTTTTCCTCCTCAAGATCAGAGTCGGGAACCCACACTGGACCAGAATCTTGGCTGAAACTGACTGAGCCATCTGCAAACAGAACCTGCAAAGCACATGTGGTTAGTTTCCTTGTGTGAATGTGTGTGTGTGGTTAAAAAAATAACACAGTCGATGGTTCAGATTTGCTTGTAAAACTTCCAAAACAAAACAGCTGTGCATCTTCTTGTAGGTATGCCTCCAAATCATGAAGATGTGTGTACAGTATGATCACCTCAGTGGACCCATCTCTCATGTATCGTATCACAGCTCCCTGGCTGGTGACAATGCGGGACAGTTCTTTGCAGAGGGAAGGGTCCTGAAGCTGCCCTGCTGGTCCCCTTCCATGAAGAGGAAAGCATTGCTTCACCAAAACACCCTGCTCCTCTGGGGACACGCCTGAACACACAAACCCCCCCCCCCACATATTAAATAAATAAATGATACTGCTAGACTCTTGTGACATTGACCAAAGCGGTAAATGTGCATTACTGACCTTTTGTTTTCTCTCTCATAAACTGCAGAAATAGACCATTAGGAAGAGACAAGTTGAGACTGTTGAATGGAGTTGATGTCAATGTTGGCTGGCCTTCACCCTCCTTAGAACGCACAGAAAAATCTGTGTTATAATTAATATTCACACATGTTTCTTTCTCTTCTTTTATGGATTTGTGTGCATATGTTGGGGCCTTAGATGTTAAGTGTTATGTATGACACAGTTATGTGTCTTTGTAGGAACTGAAACCAGGTCAGGCACCTTTGAGTGTTGGGAGGAGGAGGAGGAGGGAGGAATGGGGAGGAAGGTTGAGGTCTCTGGGGTCCCTCCTGCTTTTTCCAGGTCACTCACTATAACATCACCAAACAAGACATTTAGTATACTGCGTGTTCTATGACACATTTTCACCCCGTTTACTGCAAATCGAATGAATTAAATACTTGGAACACTATTACTATGAACTTTAAATAAAGATTGAGGTATTTTTAGCCCACCCCGCAAAGTCTAAAAGACTGTATGTGTTGAAGAGTAACACCTTTGTACTCTCCTGTGGGACCATAAAAACTGTATGAGAGGTGAATTCCATTGTCTAATACTGCTGACAGGGATCCCTGCTTCACTATTTTCTTCTCCAGAGGCTCTGACTCTGAAGGACAAAAAACACACAGAAACACACAAAGGTCAACTTTGTTTCTTAAAGAATCCACTAAATGCCATTACAGTCTTTCAAACATTGATCAAATAAACCATTAAAGTGCAGGACTGCTTCATGTCCGTGGTATAATCAGCATTTTTACCTTTAAAATCTTTGACATTGGACTCTTTGTCTGCGACCTGACGGGGAGGTTCTGCTTGATCAACAACAACTTGGTTGACGTGTGTGCAGAAATGATGCCCATCCTTCCTCACGGCCACTTTCATCAGTCTGGAACCTTGAATAAAAACGCTCAAATAAAATGGCCGCATGTGAAAAAACACTGATCACAAGCACTGGGAATCATGAGGAGTAGCTGGTTTGCACTTTGCTTTCACAAAACAAACTCAACCTACAACAGCAGACATGCCTAATTAAACCAAACAGTACAGAAATGTCCAAAGAAATCCTTTGTGCTGTAGTTCTCTGTGGTGATTTGAGAGAACGTAGAGAAGCCGCGTGCTGGGGATGTTTGCTGTAATTCAGTGGGGTCATTCATATTTAGAGCTTTTCCTCAATTCCATCTCAATACCTTCAACATAGCTGATGTTCTCCACAGCGATGTGTCCTCCATCTGAAGGGAAAAGGTACTGTACACGACCTGACACATGAATCAACTTTCCATCCACGCTGTAACCTGTGAAACGCTGCAGATAACAGATAAACAGCCAATCACATTCACATAGTAACCTTTCAGCAGATATAACTTGTCGTGTTATTTGAACATTCTGGTGATAAGTAGTGAATGCACACTGAAACTCGGCTCAACAATAATTTTGCGTATGACCTCACATTGAACGATTCCTCCGTTGGATGCTGTTCTTTATTTTCCTCAGCAGGGGGCACTTTGGTAGTAATGGACTCTCTCGGAGTCTTGGCAGAGCTCTTTGCCGCCTCTGCTTTGCTTTTCTTGCCACCAGTCGAAGCTTTACTTTTCTTGTCGTCTACGGACTTAGCCTCCTCTTTCTGCTGCTTGGATTTCTGTGCGTTGTCCTTTTTTGATTTTTTGGTCGTCTCCTCCTCCCTCAGACGCTCCTGCTCTAACTTCCAGGCCTGTGACATCATGCACACAGAGAGAAAAACAAACCTTGCAGATTTAAAACAGTTTGAAACAGGCTACTTTAAAAAGATTTGTCAAGTGAACTGTAGTGATCCCCTTATGGACATCAATGTTGGTAAAAAATAGTCTGATTTTACTACAGCACCTATTTTACTTTGTGTTTTAGAAAATAGGTGATCACATTTGAATACATTTAGTATTTTGCTGTATAAATAAAGATTCAGTCTGGCCTTCTGGAACTATTTGTGATATTAATATAATCTGCACATCTCTGTGAGTAAACTAACTCACAAGGCAAGACAGTGATTGGACTTTTATCTAGTTGTGTAAGGAGATTTCTGTAACTGGTCCAAAGAGCTATTACAATCATGACAAAGAAAGCGAGTGGTCAATGTGTTAGTTTGTACTGACTTTAAGAGAGTCTTTTCTTATAACTGGCTCCACAGTGTCCTCCTCCTCCTCCTCCTTGGCAAAATCTTTAGCCTTTTCCTCTAGACAAAGAAAAAAATATATTATTCACGTGTACGGCTGCACACATAGTTCCCTTATTAGGAATTTAAGATGACAAGCTATACCAAGCAATACCTGTTGGCGACTCGGTTGATGGACTTTGATTTTGGAGCTGGACTGCTTCTCTTTTCATTTCCTCCTTGTTGGTCCAATCTGAAATTATTTCCGCAACATACTTCAGGTACTTCCTATCAAAAGAAAGAAAGAAAACAGGTTTCAATCTCTTTGTAAAACTACATACACACACACACACACACACACACACATACACTTTCACTCATCGGGTTATAAAGGTTACAGACTGATAAAAGCCAGGAGAACTGCAGTTTGCTGCCACTTACAAGGAAGTGTTTTTTTTTTCTCTCGCTTTCTCACACTGCAACAACATATTACGGTTCATGCCCCTGGAGAATTAAACACCTGAAAATGTCAACTTCTACTCTGACCTGAACTTGACATCCGTGTGAAGGGTTACATCCCAGAACTCCTTGCACTGGCGATAAGGGCTCATTGGATTGTGACAAAAAATGTACAGGATGTTGTTCAGACTTCCTCTGAAAGTGTCCAGGCAGCAGTATTCATCTGAGGCAGACTGGAGAACCTACATATGAGGAAAAAACTGTTTGTAAGTCAAATCATTAAAAACTGTAAATGGAAGGGGGTTTTGTTGACTTAAGATTTTTAAATGAACATTTAAAATGTTTTAAAGCCATGATGCAAGAGTATTTTAGTTTCAATTATTCTTGAGAGAAAAAACCCCAAAGATTTTTACATTATGTCAGAACATAAATCACCTAAATTGTGCCACACAAAACTCGACTCCCACTGCTTTCCACATTTACAGGCTTCATGCAAGGAGAGCTAAGCTTTTAATGTGAAGTGGCTGCTGTAAGTATTATGCCATGGTGGATTACGCTTTAACACAACTCACACACAGCAGGTACAACAGTTGCCTGATGCTGACACTGAATAGATACCCTGAACGACAACATAAGACAGGTCACCTGTGGGAAGATGGAGGCATTGTGGTGTTCAGCATAGTGCCAGTCAAAGAGAGATCTCAGCCTGCAGCTTTGGATGTCTGATAGGTCCGGCTGGCAACAAACGCTCCCGCAAATCTGATGGAGAGAAAACAGCATGTGACACTAGTAGGAAGGGAAATTATAATGTAAATATATCACTGAAATAATACCTCTGTATCACCAGGATTTTCTGTAAGGAATGTTGGACCTATAATGCAATACATAATGTGATATGATGCAGAAGGTCAGTACAGTGTCACATGAAGTCAGTTGGTCAAAAGTTAAAACATTGCATTAACTGAATGAAAGAAACAGACCCTTAGTTTTGAGATGATTTAGCTGCTGTTTGGCGTAGGATGGCGGGTTGTCCCAGGGAATTATCACAGGCGTCTGTCGCTGTGCTGGTTCTATTGCTCCCTGTAGTCCAGGAGCTTGTAGTGCTGCACCCTTTTGGTCCAGTTTGGTCAGAGGCATACTTTCAAACACACTGTGACGGAAAAAACGATCTACCTCTGGCCACGACACAACATCTGTTTGACATCAAAACATCAAAATGACTTTTGTGAAGAGATCAGGAGATTTACACGACAACAAGTTGCCAAAAAAACTCAGAGATAGAGCTACAGGCTAATCAACAACGGTCATCAAGTGTAATCTGAGCAAAGGTTGGTTTCTCTGACAGGTAACTGGTGTCTGACCATCTGTGCAGTAATGATGTAGCTGCTGTTTGATTGCCATCCAACAGGAGTTGCTGTTTCTCTGCTTAGCGACAGAACAGATGAGCTTCCACACAGGAGAGAGCCTCATCATCGAGGATTCCACCTCTGCTGGATCAAATCCTTCGACTGCCTGAAAGGGACAAACAGACACACACAAAACACAAACAACAACGGTCTGAAGTTTAGAATAAACTGGGATGAACGAGGGCAAAGATTACATCAAAACTGCGACATACATGGTTTGAGCAAATTCTACACGTACACAGCTGCAAATATAAACAAAATGGACTTGCATTGATATCCCTCAAACGCAGTGCCCTCTCATCGTGGTGCCTGATAACCAGGGGGTGCTCAAACTTGTTCAAAGACTCATCTGATCCAAACTTCCCAAGTAGCTTCTTAAAAAAGGAAAAAAATGAGAATAAAACAGACAAAGTAGTGCATTTCTTGAGAGTAGATTTTACACTCTAGAGTCATACAAGAATCAATGTTTCCTGTAAGTTTACCAGATTCATCAGTAGTTTCTTTTATTTCTTTTGATCTTATTATACTACTTGACTCCTGCTTGTGTGTCATGCTGCTCTTTGCTGTGATTATAGCACCATCTGCTGGACATACCTTGTGTGTTTTTAATGGCTCAGCTATGCTTTTATATTTAGCACCTTTAAATATAACATAAACAGTAATATGTTCTGCTATAAAAAACATTTTTTAATCAAGAGGCATGATGTAAATAAAAGTGATACAATGCTCTCTTTTTTAGTACAAAGATTTTTCAGTATCTAACAAGTTGTTTTTTTCCCCTCTCACATGCTGCTTAAGACAACAGAGTAGGTCCCCCTCCCCCTCCCCCCCCCCCGCTGAAACACGACTAAACCCAGAGTGCTCGATGTGTGCTGCAGCGTGAGCAGAGCGTGACAATGTGGCTGCAGATTGACTAGTGACCATAAAGAGCCGGTGAATAGCTTTGCGTACGGGAACACGAGCCCCTCGAACGTTAACAGAATTCCATAGACCGCTCCTGGAGAATTAAAAAAACAGTATCCTGCATTGGCCGGGAATCGAACCCGGGCCTCCCGCGTGGCAGGCGAGAATTCTACCACTGAACCACCAATGCTTCAGATATAACCACTGACGCTGCGTGACGTTTTGTAAGTTCTGTACAGAATGAGAGACGGTGCTTATGTGTGGATTTGTGTATGGCCAATACCTTCCTGTCTTCCTCACTCTGTGCTTTAGTCAACAAGCTGTTTAATAGCTGGCTCTTCTCCTCTTCAGTGCGTAACAAAGGCAGGAAGCTTTCGAGCATGAAGCTCAGCAGCTTGTAGTCTAACCCGGGACCATGGCGAGGTTTGGGCTTCTCAGCCACATGGGGAGGGACGGACTGCTCTGTTGAAATCACGACCTAAACACACAAATTCACAAGTATAGAAACAACAACTTGAGCTAGGTTGATCTACAAAGGTCTCCCCCTGTCTTGTAGGCCTGCAGACTAATAAATTAACAATATTCTTGATGCTATTCAAATGTGAAAAATCATTTTATCCTTCACACAGAATGCACACAGACCTGTTCCAGCATGCAATGCAAGATTAGAGGCACCGAGCAGGCTTCAGGGTTAACCAGGTCAAGTAGGTTGTTATAGTAACGCATGTCCACGTCCGTAGAAAGAGGAGGCAGCTTTGTTCCTGTCGTAAAGAAAAGAGGACAGAGTTCGTTTCTCAACTAAGTCTGAGTTTTTTTTAATGAAACACAAGGATATATGAGATAGAGGACTACCTCAAATAAAGGTTTTTACCTTGTACTTTTGAGTTCTCCTCTTGTGCTGATTTCTTAAGAAAACACACAGAGAAGGTATTATTTTTTTTATATCTATACTATATCCTAGACATTTAATATATATCCGACAATCATGCCCATAATACTGTTTAAAAGCAAGTTATTGTCCGTTTTCAGAAAGTCAAGTCAAGTCAAATGTATTTATAAAGCACATTTAAAAACAGCTACAGCTGACCAAAGTGCTGTACAATACATTAAAAAAGAAAAAACAACTTCAGATCACAACGTCCACAAGAGATAAATATATATGTATATATACATATATACAAATAAAAAGAAATAATATATAAAGAAAGCAACAAAATAAAGAAAGCAACAAAGGAACCTGAAAGAAATGGTCTATTCAGGACCAGGGGACTCAAATGCTAAAATATAAAAGTATCCTACAATGGTGTCTAGACGCAACCCCGCCTCCCCTCCCCTCCCCTCCCCTCCCCTCCCCCCCTCCCCTGCAAGCTATACAATGGTGTTTAAGTCTACAATGGAATGTGAAGCAGAGTGGCGCAGCGGAAGCGTGCTGGGCCCATAACCCAGAGGTCGATGGATCGAAACCATCCTCTGCTATGTGTTTTCTTTGTTCAGGGAAGCTGTTTTTTGGATTGCAGTGTTTTAAAATATATACATTTTAAATAATATACATAATTAACGTAATGGTAAGCTTCTGCCTGACTCTATTTGTCCTGGTTCTCATGTGTGTATATGTGTACCTCTGCAGGCTGTGGATCCAACCGAACAACAGTGGGCACACTGATAAGTTCGATGTTGTCCAGGTAGTGCTGATGTTGCCTACGCCAGTCCAAACAGTCATAGATAAGATTGGCCACACCCTCAAAGATTTGGCTTCCTATTTCGAGCTGGACACACAGATTAAAAAAAAAAAAAAATAGGGCGTACTTTATGTCAAACACAGTGTAAAAAGTAACAGAGCAAAGACAGTGGTGAATATTGGAATGTGGTTTCAAAACGATAAAAATTTGGTTGAGAAAAAAAAACAGTGAAAAGAAAATCAACAATGAGACAATATCAACAGGATCAACTCACCTCAGCCTCAGGGTCTTGTTTGTCAAAGGGAGGAAAGAGGTCTGGGACAGTGTAGCTGAGCTGAACCAAATCCTGGAGCTTGGACTCTGGAGGCCCGCTGTCCAAAACCGGTCCCAAACTTGACCAGAACAGATCCAACTTCCTAGCCTGTGCAGCCAGCTCAACATCATCATCAACCTCAACTTCAGTCACACAGGAAACAAAATGACGTTATGCAGACAACAACTTCCACACAAATAGTCGTTCAAAGTTTGGACGTGACGTTATGTATATGATTTACTAAAAGCCCTATACCTGGATCCAAACCCGGAGACTCTGCAACTTACCGTCACATGTTTGTTTTACCGGCAGCTCCTCTGAAGTTTGTGCGGGCGTAGAACACAATTTGATGACATTGGCTACATGTACACCTATGGCATCAAGGGCCTTAATCATGTGGGGCCGGTAAAAACCCAGAACCAGAATGTAATGCTGAGGACCATCTTCTGGTTCATCATCTATGCCCCAAAACAAATGTGTTCAAAACATTATTTTACATTGTATAATGACACAAAACAAAGTGGATTAATCCATTAATCTCTTGTCCAACAAACATATACACACTGCCACTCTTTACACAAGAGAGCAAAGCAGAAAACATTTTCTTTAGTCTCCAGTATTTTTTCTTTATGAGCTCAATCACCCAAACAGACAAGTGTTTGTTTGTTGTTACCTATAAATGAAGGTGGCTCAACATCATCCCTGCATTTAAGCTTGGTCTTCTTATCCTTAGGAGGTCCCACAGGTGAAGGTGCACTCTTTCTCTTTTTGTCAGGGGTTTTGGCCCCTCCTTTATCCTTGGCAGAGGGAGGTCCGGCCTTTTTTTGTTCCTCCTCAGCCTTGACAAGACGGAGACAAAATTAAGAAAAAGTCCCTGAGATAATTTTCTTTTTTTTCTATTCAAATCTAAGTCACAGCAAAGCATGTTTTACAGTACTTTAAACGTTTTTGCCACAAATTCCTTCAGTCAAAATTGTTTAATTGAGAATACTGCAGCTGTAACTGGAGTTAAAATACATACCAGTTCTTTCCATTTCTACATTATAATAATAAACACATGAAGTGGCATATTAAAAAAAACAACTGACATGCTCAGTTTCCCTCCTCTGCAGATCCGTAGCTTTAATCTGTAGCAGCTGGAACTTCAGTATTTTTGCCATCAGGTCACAGGGAATCTCTTCCCCAGCATCCAGCAGCACCTTCGCTGGCTCTGTCACCTGTAACAGATACATTTCATGCATTGACTTTTACGTGATTTGAACAAAAACAAGGAGTTTCCCAATTAACATCACACGCCTACCTCGTAAAACATGGGGATATCATCAGGTTTTTTGGCTTTGGGATTCCCCAGCTCTTGGATCTGTAATAAAGTGAAAAGGTGAACTCTGTTGTTTTGAAAAAGATACAGTAAAATGTACATAGAAAATCAATGCAGAGCTGAAAAAGTAAGACTTAGACTGAGTCTGAAGTGTAAGTGACTAAAATAAATGAGCTTATAAACCCAGAACCTATGGTTGTAGATTTTATTTAATGTATTTTGTTTACATGTTACAAGATTTAAAAAGGGGAAAGCCACACACATGAGGTTTGAGTGATAACAAGTTAATGACAGTGCAAAGTTCCTGTTGTCTTTTAATTAGCTTTAGAACTACAGTATAATTCAGATGACAATATCAACAGCAATCAGAGAAGAGTGCAAGAGAAACTACATTAATAGATCATTTGAAACGAACAAAGAATACCTTTGCAAGGGTGCTGTCCCAGGTCAGCAAGCTGAAGAGTTTGCGTAGAGGTTTTTGAGCAGCTAGAGCCAAAGCCTGGATCAGGTCCTCCTCCTCCGGACTTTTTCCAACCAAGAAAGACACACAGGCCTGCCATGATTCCTGGAGGACATTAAAACAAGTTCCTGCTAATGCACGTCCATCAACATGGGAAACACCGACAGGTCATAGGCTACTGATTAAAGAGCCAGTAGGCGATGTTCCTATTTTCTCTACAAAGATAAATGCCGACTAAAAAAAGATAATGTACCAAAACAGACAAAAAAAGATAATACATACACATGAAATGATTACTTAGAATATTGCAGCTTAAAATAAACTAAAACGGAGGATAAAGGACAGGTTAAAAAAAAAAACTTATGAATGACAATGATGAAAGGAGGAACCCTTAAAGTCTTTAAACAATACAAGAATGAAGTCATTATTTTAGTCCATAACAGAAGAGCAGCAGCAGCCTGTTCTTAAATGACAAACATGGAGCACCTTGTTCAACTTCATTAAAGGTTTCACGAATGAGGAAATAGGCTAAACAGTTAGTTCAAGAGAAGTTTTCACTTCAAGTGTTTATCTGTAAAATGATGTGTGAACAGGACACAAACTGTCTCTGCACATGAGACACTTTAACAGGGCAGATAAGTGCAGATCAGAAATGTGTTGGGGCTTTCCTCTCCTGCAGATATGAAACTATGATGCTTTTGGCACATCATCATCTTCACATTGTCCTAAAATATCAGCACCCTGAAGCACAGAGAAGCACACTGACTTGGAGGAAGCTGTGTCTGCAGAGGAAAACACTACTTTCTACTTTCATGATTTTTTCGCGCAGGCTGGTCTCGAACTCGTTAATTTGAGAGTTTAATCTCGAAATTTGAGATTTTTTTTATTTTTTTTACGTGACCCTAATCCTCCGTTTAAAAAACGACACAATACAATCTTGAAAGTTTTACAGGAGATTCATGCATCAAGTTGCCGAGCGTATACTTCCTTTCAAAATACTTATTTTTATTTGCATTTTTTTTCCCCACACACGTTATTCATTTTATTTTGACGTAGCCTAGCTAAAAAAAAATGACAGTGGAAGTGAGTTAAGTGATAAAAAGAAAAAAAAAAGAAAAATGACCACACCAGTACATTTCTACAGAAGAAATAATAAACATACAAACCTCTTCAAACTGTGCTTTGGTGACACCAACCTCCCAGTTCTTGTTACTGGCAGCACTGGGCTTCTTCGCTGAGCCCTTTTTTGACTGCTTCGGTGGCATTTTTACTCATTTATGACTTTTTCCCACGCTTAAACTGCTTAAAAAAAAATCTTTAAAAGCCAAAAAGTTGTCAAAACAAGACTATGATTTGCCAAACAAAACAAAAAAAAGTCTACGTTAATAATGCCCGTCTACGCCTAACTGGTGCTTGCGTTGTCCTAGCAACCGCAACGACACCAGTGTCAAAGTGGCTGCCTAGAAATAACTGACGCTTCCTGTACACTTTCAGAATAAAAGCATAAAGGAGGACACTTGTTTTTTTTGGTTCAAATGTTATTATTACTTTCTCCACTGGATGTCAGTAGATTCTCTGGTCTTTGAGACAAAACTACATAGTCAAACAGGGTTAAGCAAAGTAAACCACTTACACATGGTATTTAATTACTAACACAAATTACAATAAAGCAAACACAGCAGAGCTTAGCACTGCTACAATCTTACTTTCAAAAACTAATAAACCTAACATGTGAAGACCTTCTCCAAAATTCTAATAACAGCTGTAATTGGACTATAATGCCTCTTGTTCCATTTTTCAAATGAAGCACTATATGCCACAAAACTGTGATTTACATTGGGAAAGGCAGCAGGCTTTATCACAATAAAAACAATCTAAAGAATATATAGCTATTTTTGAACCATAACAATGCAGGTTATATGGCATGGGAGAGATGACCTGTTTTTAATCTTAACCAGAGGTTGAATACTGAAGTGATATAAATATAAAGATAGCATGCTTCGAATAAATGATAGTGAAGGGTGAAGTGTAAACGCAGCAGTGGCAGCTTCAGTATTCTTATTCCTGTTCTGCAACATTTGATATCTATCAAAACTAAAAGTATTTCAGAGTTGATATTTCCTGTTTTTATTTCCTGAGTTACAATGCAACTCAGCAAGACCAAAACTACAGATGTGCTTCAACTGATTCCAAGTATGAAACTAGCTGCTTATTGTTTTTTACTTTTCCTTAGAGAGATCTTGTCTTGGCACAAAAACTTCCGGTCTACATATTTCCTTTTATAATGGGAGCCTTTTTGCAATGTGCAGAGCTACAGAGTTTAAATGATATCTGAGCCAGAAAAGATGCACCTTTTACAAATTAATAACCAGATACAGCGCACACATTGTGCATCTTTTCATTTAAATTCAAAAAACTTTAATTGTCCAAGGGGGGCAGTTCAAAGGCACATAGAGCCGTAGCATTGAGGACAACAAGTGAAGCAATGACTTCACTGAAGACGTCTTGTTTTCTATCATCAATGCACATATCATAACATCATTAAGAATTCCAGGCACTCCATTGCTGCACCAAAGTCATGGTTTGGCACAGGTTTCCAATCAGTCCCATGGATGCAGTATTATCAATGCAGGCAGGGACCATTGTCATTTAAAGCTGATTTCACCATGTCAACAACCTACTTCCAGCAGCTCCCCATAAACGGTCAAAAGTGGAACAACGCCCCAAAGCTGGCAGTGCATTCATTAGTTGTGGAGGAGTTGTTAGCTTCAAACTTGCCCGAGGCAGAGTTCTATGCTAAGGTCACACACACACACACCAGTCAGATAAACATTGTAGTTACACTCAAATAACCTCCTGTTCACGCTTCTGAGAATAGCATAGCAACATCTCAAAATATCCAGATTTTTTTAGGCAAACGCTGCTGTTGTGTCATGTAGGGCAGGTGGAATAGTTAATTTAAGATCTGCCTTTCTGGTAATCAACATTTTTCACATGATATAATCAACACAAGTGGTCCTCTTAAGCATACGTAACAGCAGATCTGAAGGTTATAAATAACTTGAGCAACTAAAATGGCAAATAAAATTAGATTCCAAGTTCTTGGGAGGGTACCGCCTGTGCTTTACACTGTGTTACGCTTACGCACTCAAAGTATCTATGACCACACACAACAATTCCTTTTAAATCATGTGCTCCCAAACATTTTAATGCTGTATTTAGATTGTAGATAGGCAAACTGTTTTTTAAATATCAACGGCTCACAAAGCATCATGTGGAGTGCTGGAATAACAACAGAATGGCCACACATGCATCATCATGAAAATAGTCATACTATACAATTAGTTTGTAAAATCAAAGCAATACAGAATTGCTGCGGATACCTTGCCAAGTCTTATGGAGATGGATGCTCATTACATCAGTATCTTCTTTTAAATCACTTTTAAAAACATATTTTTATCGTCAGGGCTTCTTATAATCCTTGTTTCATCCAGGATGTTTTATTGTTTTACTGTTAACTTTAGCCAATCTTTGTCTCGGTTGTTTCTCCTTTCTCTGTTAATTGAATGATTGCTGCACTGTTGTTTTATTTTTCATGCTTTTAATAGGATTTTATTGTTGTGTATTTGTTGGGATTTTTTTCTTTTTTCTGTAAAGCACTTTGTGACGTTGGTTTTGATAAGTGCTTTATAAATACACTTCATTATTATTATTATTATTATTATTATTATCAGTTGTTGTATGTTTCAGTCATCTTTACTGTATTATACTGAAATGTGTTCATATGTTTGGCCCTACATTCATCTGAACAACCTTTTTTAATAGTAAGCCAGCAAAGCTCAAATAAAATAAATAAGCCTGCAAACAAACTGTACTCATTTAAAGTACACTTTAAGTTTTATTTATATTTATTTAGCTATTTATTTGAGTTGCTTTAAGTCATTCAGGTGCTTTTAATTTACTGTAAATTAAGATTACAAATGTATGCTAAGAATGCACACATAAGCTAGAAGAAGCATTGCAGGTGGAGGGAGGTTAAAACCGTAAAGGCCTGAAACGACATGACATGTATTTCATTTTGTATCGACTTAGTAACAAGCATAATCCTGATAAGATACCACGGTGCTTGAAGCTGTACGCTAAAATTATGGTGACAATACTGTACTGATTCATAGCATATTGAGCACATTTGACCTCCTCACCTCAAATGTTTAGTTTTTTAATATTCTAACATTAAAATAAATCAAAACTTTAATAAGATTATACCATATTTAATGATGCTTCTGCTCCTGTTTTGGCTTTGATATAGTCCTTGATACTAATGTTAGAACACGCTCAGTGTGAAGTGTTTAGGTGCTACTTTGCAATGCAAAGTAGATTTAAAATTCCACTCACCAACTCTCGATGTTGCAGCTCCAAAAGCAACGAGAGACAAGTGTTCAGAACATTTGAATTTCAATACCAAGACAGCATGTGATATAACCTCAGTGCAGCTCATGTTTACCAAATGAGCATTTGGATGAAGACCAGTTCCTTCATGGGTTTAAATTTTAACCCTCTGAGGTCGAGGCTGTCAAAACAGGGTTGAGTTTACATAATCAGCACTAAAAATTAGAATGCTAAAACTTGGCAATTTACTGTTAAACCCACTCTCTTTGACACATCGGCAGCTTTCCGGTGATAAACACTGTGTTTATGCGCCTTTCCTTCCACTGAGAACATCTGTAGATATCCAGTGACTATCCGGATCAAATCCTGCCATAAACGAATGATGATGATTTATGTATACATTTTTGCAAAAAAGTGTAATTTATGTTAGCTCACTTGGCTAACGTGGTAGCTGCCATCTTGTTTTGGTAGTTGACCAATCAGAGTCTGTGTCTACGATCAGCTGACATGTAAGGACCAATGACAGGTCAGCGCAGCCTGAAACAGACGTCATTGCTTGCTCTCATGGCGCATTCATGTTGTGTCGCACACATCGGACGAACAAGTTTTGGAGTTATGTCAATACTGTCCATTTATGACTCTGTTTTTGCACATTTACATTTAATCCTCCTATTTAAGACTAGTGATGCTAAGTTAAATCCTGGTTGTATATATTCACATTCTTAGTTTTGATATTTTTAGAGCTTATTTACTTTGTATTTAATATTATATTGTGTTTAGATTTGCTAACATTGTGTTTTTGCTCATATTGTGTGTTTGGATAACCTGCTGCTGTAACGCCACAACTTCTCAGTTTGCGATCAATAAAGTAATTCTATTCTATTCTATTCTATTCTAAAAAGCACATGACCACCTGCTCAAGTTTGAGCAACAAATCGAAAACTTGTGAAAGAATTACATGCCCAACTTGCTGACTTGACGTCATAATGGTCATCACATGAGGGGCAAAATATGTTTTGCTAAAGTTTACATACTTTTTTTATTTGACATATTGCACATCCACTTTTTGCGAAATTATAACTCGTAACACTGACTTTCCGCAAATCTTGTTAGCATCGTAGCATCCACGCTTTTTTGGTGTTACAACGTTCCGACTTTTCGAATAGAAATTACGTGAATACAGTGAAGTCGGAAGAACAACTTCCAGGCTACGAAACTGGGACCATCCGAGTAGCACATGAATGCAGCATTAGCACAGAAATATGAAAGATAGAACTGATTTTAATGGATTCATACTAGTGTTATAACTATGTTGGCCGTCATCTGACATCATTGGCTGAATAGATATTCTGATTCCCAAGGTTTTCCTGAAACCCAAAACATGGTCGTGTATTACTCGGAGACCAGGCATTAAAAAATACCTTAGACCTCAGAAGGTTAACATAAGATAACATTACTTAACATGTGTTGTTTTCATAGATTACATTCAAGCAATCAGGAGACTCATAAACATTTGTTGATCATCACATCACCCCATGCAGTGTGACATGCTTGCACCCCTCATCCATGTTCATCAGGTTTCCATCTTCCCAGAAGGAGGTGGAGCTGTGGATCAGGAGGAAGCATGGATCAGGCCCAGCTGGAAGTCAGCAACAAACAGGCTTATGCAGGGAATCTGACGCCCCGTTGGGATGGAGATGGGACTCAAGGCTGGTAAACATCTGTAGGCTGTCAATGCTACAGTATGTGTAGGTAGTGTGTATGTGCCATCAGTTTTATTGACGCTGCAGCTGTGGCAAGGAGGGACTCATTTCACAACATGGCTCTTGTCATTGATATCTACACTGTGCACGTTTAGTAAATCATGTTGATGTTGAGTAGCTCAAGTACCACCAGTAGCTTCACGAGCTTCAGTGAGTGAGCTGCCAAGTCAGTAGAGTGCAGACTGGAGGCCTCCAGTATTTTTCCATGAGCCCAGAGCCAAGGCTCTAGGCCCCTTGAAGGGAGCGCTTAATTCTTCTGCCTTTCTCTGTGCATTCAGTTTAAACCAATGAAGTATATGTTGTAAATGTTGCATATTAAATAGTACTAGTAGGTAAAGACCCTCATTAAGTTATAGGATGATCAAATTCAGCTGCTGACCAGAGACTTAGTGAAGGTATCAATGCATATACACTATTTATTTTATCCTCTGGCTTCAGATACCATACGTCAAAGACCTTAACACTTTGGTAACTCTGCTTGCATAGAAGATTGATCTGACTGTTACAGGAATAATCAACAACAATGGACGCTCCTGTGAGGAACTTTTGGTTTGCGTAGCGACCTGTCTATACACCCAGTTTTGTGTTCGCTATGCTAACTGTCTTCTATTTCCAGTTTTCTACTTTCAGTGGGTAGATAATAGTATAAATTTTACCCGAACCTGACAAAAAAGCAATTTAAGCATTTTTTTTGTACTTGATGATTTTATTTGTTTGTGTGTGGCACAAACATGCTTCAACATTTGTGTGACTGAACATTTAAAATGCAGTATAAAGTACATTCCTTGAGGAAACATGACCAAAGTTCAAGCCCTATGAAGCGTGAAACGTAAAATAAACTAGACATAATTGGATAGAAAATATTCTAAAATTAAACTAGATTTTTGCTCCCAGCATACATCACCCACAGACATGTTTATGTTTAATATATGCTCTTGATATCAGCGCTCTGGCAGGCTTTATTCACCAGTGAGACCCCACAGGCAGATGTTCACACAATTACTTTTCTGGATTCAACAATGCTAACTTGTATGCTAACCCACACAGCGCAGAAAGAGAAAGGGGTCAGGCGTGTGACACTGAGTAAATGATCACTGGCTCTTTGTCCCCTCTGAAGGACAGTGATGCATCTTCCACTAGATCATGTGCTTCTGTCATTAACCTACTGTAACCACGTCCCCCTTTGTTTAGGCATGAATGTCGTTACTGTATAATTGGTGGAACTATTATGCAATCTCCATAAACTAGTACACCACGAGGTCAATAGCTCACCCAATTTAGCCTCACTCCGTGCACTTACTAAGTTGAGAGGCTGAACTTGAGAAAAGGGTCAGCAGGACAAATGTTATCGCTGCAAATGTCCCACGCAAGTGTCACAATCTACATCACATTTGTGTAGCTCACAGAGGAACACTAAATCACTATGGAGACGCCTCCATTAAAAGGCAGTGACAGAAATGTCACACAATCTGCAGGTTTCCACGACAAGCAGCCGATGTGCTTGAACAGTAGAAATAGCTACAGCAGACCATGTGCACGCTTCACCTTGCTTTTCTCAGAGGCTGGCGGGGCAGAACATTTCAAATATGAGACAACTGAAGAAATGAAATCATGAGTGCTGGGAGAAGTCCAGGAGGGGAACAAAAGGACTACAAATGTGAGGTTAGGTTTAAACTTTTAATTGTCTGATAGACAAGGTCGAGTTTCCTTCAACAGACAGTTCAAGGCATTAAAAAAAAAAAAGAAAAAAAAAAGGAGTGAATTCACACGAAAAGGAGTCGTAATTCCTTTGGTTCAAAATAACAAACAACATTTAAAACAAATTAACTTTGATATCTGAGTGAACCATCCTTCTAAAAGTTCAATAAAGGCTCTGAATAGAAAAGGTGTGTCTGGGGAAATCGCTTTAAGAATTATTATACATTTAAAACATTCACACAAGACATAAACATATCTGTGAGCGAAGTGAAAAAAAACAAAAAAACAACAACATACATTTCTGTGACATTTAAGGCATCCACGTTGTCATAGCATGAGAAGCCAACACCATGACAGCAGCATCATCACAAGACATTCACTCCTTAAAAAAACCCCAAAAAACAACCTACGCAGCTCTGGTCAACAACATTGCACAACTAGCTACATATGGCCCCCAAAGACTAGTTTACAGTCCGCTATTCAAGCCTATGTGTGTTTGCTGTTGCTGAACACATTCAATGTATCTGGAAACACGCAGATACGTCGACAAAGTGGCGAGTGTCTTTAACAAAATGTACCCACAGTACGTCCCTCTCAAACATGGTTTACATTCGTCTACAAATTGTACAATTTAAAATTGTGTTTCAGCTACAAATGCTCCAATCAGAAAAAAAAAAACCCACCTGAAAATTACAATTTTCCTGACAAAAAAAAAAAAAAAAGAAGCACTTAAGAAACACTGAAGGCAAATCCAGAGCCATCAGGCTTATATATGCAAAAGCTTTTTAACCTCTTATCCCCCACAAGTCCCAAGCTGAACTGACTGGCTACTAAAAGTTGAACTGACAAACTATTGTACAAAACACTGTAGAAAATATAACACCACTGGAGTGTCATTAACATTTGGGCAGAAGTGCGAATACCCATTAAAAAAACACTCCCCTCCTGTAGTTCAGCACTCCTCTATAACGGTGCCAGCCGAGGAGGAGTACAGTTTTTTCTTGACGAGCCTGAAACCTGGACTCAGTTTAAGTACATGCCTGAAAGTTGGGGCAAAGCACGTTCCCATAAAGAGGAAGTCCCGGAGGCTGGGCCAGGCAGTGCCATCCTGCTTGAAGACAAGAGTCAGCTCAAATGTGGGCACCACAGTGGCATCGTACACAATGCGCTCCAGCCGCTTGCAGCCCTTTTCCAGCTCGAGGTGGACATAGAGGACACAGCCACGCAGGCCACAGGGCTCGCAGGATGCCAGTCGCAGCACTTCCCGAGCTATTCTATGAGTGAGCTTCTCTGGTACCAGAACAGAGGAGCAGTGCAGTGTCGTCTTCTTGGCTCGCGAAAGGCAGTTTTCGAACATTTTGGCGAGCTGTTGACATGTTCTGTCCTCTGTGACATCTGCATTTCTCTGGGGTTCAGCCAAGCAGTGATCCCAGAAGTCCAGCTCTGAGAAAACAATACAAATAGAAAAATGATGAAACCAACGTCACATGCTTTCTCTGAAAAAAAACAAAAAACAAGCTAAATGCAGGGCTACAAATTCATAGTTCAAGATTGCAACATGCTCTTTCAGATTTTTTTTTTCTAGTTTTGATCAGTCTTATGAAACAAAAGAATCAGCGACTGAGTGGATCTGCTTTTGCTTCCATTCTTGTTGCATTTTTTAATTAATTAAAATGGATTGCATAACAGACCTCGAAAATGTTCAAGTATTTCAAGATTCAAGATTCTTATTTTGTCACAAGCTCATACAGATGTGCAGTGAAATGTAAAGACTGTTCCGCAAGGCCATGTAATAAACACTCAAATGACTAATACACATATATACAGTAAAATAGAAATATAATGTAAAAAAAAAAAAAATGTGTCAAAGAAATCAAGGTGGGTGAACACAGGGTTTATTATAGAAGCATTTTATTTCAGGGGGGAAATATTTGCTCAATGTTATGATACTCAGTCTTTTGTTTTGCAGAGCAGCTAAAAGGATGACTTCATCCACTGTTGACTTCTCTCCCCGCCCCCTCCCCTCCCCTCCCCTCCCCTCCCCTCAGCTGCTGCAGCCATGCACCACACCGGGATAAACAACAAGCACACACAAATGGATGCACCCAGCAACTACCACCAGGTTATCAATGCAGATTAAAAAGCATGCACGGTTACCTTTTTCGATGCAAGCCTGGTCATATCTTCTATCAACAAAGTCTGAGATGCATTCGCTGCTTTTGGTCTTTAAAGTGCTTGTAGCAACCATGATGGCAGTGTTGATTTCTTTCAGGAGGTGGCTGTTTTTCCTGTGGTTTTAGCAAAGCTGCCTGGGAGGAAAAAAAAAAAAAAAAAAATGACATAGCGGCGTTAGAGGAACAGTCGAAGTGAGTGTTTTAGCTATAAAAAAAATAAAAAAAAGAGACAGGTGGGTAATAAAGGAAGCGTTCACTACTTTCTGTTCACCGTTTAACTGCAAAAATCAACAATAAACAATAAACACCGGCTCAAAACAATACACAAGTTAAACTGTAGTAGCTGTTCACTACGAGCTCACAGTTATCTAGTCAAATGTGGAAAAACTTACCTTAAATATGAAAGTGCAAAAATAATTTAGTTCAGACGGTGTCTCATAAATAAACTCACACACTCATGTCGTTATTTTGTCTCTCTCTCTCTCACACACACTCTCACACACACACACTGACATACAGACACACTGCAGCGACAGGCGAAACTTCTATGGAATATTTATACATTTCTCTTTCTCAGCTGACCTGAATGTTTGGCCAATCAGAGCATGCCTCGCCACGTAAAACCCAGCCCCTACTTGATTGGCTGGGAAATGGTGTTCAAATTTAATAACTGACCAATGGTTTTGGAGATAGTTTGTGTTGCTATATGGAGAAGGGAGCGTGCTCTCTACAAGCCTGTGGAGAGAAGTTTGGTATTTTCTTTGTAAAAAAGTGATACTTCGGGGATTCATGTTCTACAACCTTGCTTTTTATTGCACACTATGTCATCTGTCTGTTTGGGAATATGTGCGTCATACTGTACATTTATTATCTTACTATCTGACACCATTAAGCTCATATCAGGTTTATGAAGCTGCTCGTTCATCTGCTTTATTAAATTATAAGTTACTTATTTAAAAGCAATAAGATTTTCAGATTTTTTTGGGGGGCTGAAGGCAAAATAAAAATCTGGTCTTGTGGCTTTTTATCACAAGTTTTCAAGTGTATCCATAAATTAACAGTGCACATGAGATGCTTTCTTGGACCACAAAACAAATAGAAAAGTATTTTTAAAGAATTAAAGGTGTGTCCCTCAAGGACTTCAGAGTCTATGTTGTTGTTGAATGCTGAGGAAACAAGTATTACATTTTTTTTTTTGTAAAAAAACCCCAAACAAACACAGACATTTAATGTACTGTGGTGAACATCAAGCCTTCTTAGCAAACCACCTGAGGGTTATATATCATACCTTCACTTCTGATTTGACAACCAACCTCATGCATTAAATGTTTGTTTTTTTTGTGCAATTTTTTAAAGGGCGAACTAAATTTAAAACACAAAGGTTTTGGCAATGTCTGTAGTAGAAATACAAGCTTTAAACTGAACTGACCTAGAAACACGAGTCTTAAGTTTATTGGTGTTGACCTCACGTCTACTGCCTTGGCACACTTAAACAGCATTTAAAGAAGAACTGTAGGTCTGCAGAATATAGACGCACCTTAGTGGCTGCAATAATAAAAGTCAAGATAGTTAAAATGAGCCAAAGAAAAAAGAAACTTAATTTGTTTCACCTCAGACTTAAGACCAGAATTATGCAAAATAAATACATTTTCTTAGTCCGCTGTATAAAACAGAATCAAAGCGTACATGTGTCGCCTGGTCCCATCTGTCCTTTAAGATTTGACACATTTACTGAGCCAAATTGTCTCATCTTACTGTATTTGTATGTGTTTGTGCGTGTGCTTTTGGCAGGTAAAACACTGAGCACAGCTGCTCGGTAGTTTATCCCTCATCATACTCCGTCTCAACAGGATTTTTCTCCCAGTAACTGGATCTGCCCCCCTTTTCACCCCCAGCAGCCCTGCTGGCTAAAGGGTAATGGAATCCAGTGGATGAACGAGAGAGAGAGCTTTTCTCCAGTCACACGTGGAGAAATGGATATACCTCAGAAGTTAGTCACCTGCGTTAGCTAGTGTTACTGCCTTTGTGGATGCAGCTAATTACTGTTAAAGTTATGTGCAGGAGACTCAAATATTAGCAGGGGATCAAATGCAGTGCAGAGGTTTGATCTTAGTTTAAGTAGGTCAAATGTTTGGACACATCCTGTATTTTTTCTTTAGGTTAGTTAAGGTGCTGATGCCAAGAAATCAAGAGTTTAGGCCTCTTATTGTAGAATCAGAGATGACTTAGAAATCCTGGATATGCATACTAGAGTGGTCTGACAGCATGTACTGCAGCATGTAGGTCCACGTTTGTCCTCCTTTTATTGGGACAGAACATGTCAACGATGCTACTAAATCAAAATACAACTGCACTCAGATAATCAAGCGCCCGGATACTGTAATGTACGCATAATGCAGCACGTTCTATGCTATCGTATTCTGAGTGAGGTCAAATCAAGACTATACTCAGAGCCTGGATAATGAGCTCGTAAAGTAAAGTCACTCGGTGATCAAAGCTTTGTCCTATACATTCGATGTTCGTTTAAGATGATTGCATTTGAGAGAGCATCTGACCCAGTAGTCCACATTTCACACTGCGTCATAAAAACTTAACAAGCAGGGAGCCATACGCAAAGTCTGACCTCGATGCAGGTTGACCAATAGGTTGAAAATAAAACGAGCTTACATCTGTTTTAAAAGGCATGGACCTGTGAATGCCAGAGCTTCACTGACACACTTTTACAGTGGACACTATTTATAAAACATTTTAATGACCTGCTCCTATCCGCAGATGCTGTCACAACTTGAAACAATATGGGTTAACTGTGCAGCCTGGGTGAAATACATTCTGCAAGGTCAACACTTTAGGTGCATTTAATCATACAGCAGTAAAATGACCACAATGAGCTGCAGGAGCATATCGCTCTGTGCAGTTTTAACACTGAGAGACTCCTGCGTTCATGCAACTGAAAATCATTTGGAAACCAGTCAACATGCTATCTTGGGACAAAGGCAAGCAAAGAGACTTTTTATCTGCACAGTTTGAAGTCATGATGGGACGCTATCATCCCAAACCTGAAGTGATAAGTGTGCAGACTGAGAAAGACTGTGTACACAAGATAATGTAGAGATTTGGGAGCTCGTTATAGTTTGAGGTCCAACATTTCAATTTTCTCACTGCGCTTGTTACTCAAATAGGTAGGAAGAAGCCAGTTTGATCTCTGAACACATGCATCACATAAAACACAGCTAAAAGCTTGAGGGACCTATAATGTATACAGCTATAATGTGTCGGATCTCTGCAAAATCAATCCCTTTATTGCAGTCTGGGTTTAAGCTGTTCCCCGTCTTGTTTCTATACAAATCTGCCTCATTGAAAACTTTCCTTTTTGATGTTTGTCTGTGGTTTTCTGGGCTTTTGTGACACCATCCAGAGCACGATAAAGCCTAAGATTTCACAAGTATATTAAAGTAGAATGAATCTGTCACTGAGGCTAGTAAACGAAACACATCTGCGTTTGACCTTCACGTCCTGCTGGTAGAGCGAGTCAGCTAAAATCTGTTGCTGAATTTCTTCCATGTGCCAACTCCTGTTTCCATGAAAGAGGCAAAAGATAACAGGTGTTGAGTCAGGTCACTAAGTCATCGCATTTCAGATGAACTCTCTGTTGAGGCGCCTGGTATGTCTGACCTGGCACAGCTCTCTGCTCAGTGAAACGTGCCTCTGGTCCCTCCCTCTTTTCTCCCCCACCCTGAAAGTTAACAGCAGGAGCCTTTTTGCTGAGTTGCATTTTTGTATCTCAGCTGGAGATAACTGGTTGCATGTGCAGGAGTCTTCCTCGTGTATACCAGAGATTTTCTGGCACACAGCTGATGTGTGTCAAATGGAAGTTAGTCCCCTCTGGTATAAAGTAAAGGGGATTTCAGATTTTTTATTTTCATTTTCATTTTCGTAGAGCCTGTAGAAAAATGATTCCCTTTTATTTTCTGTATTCAGATTAAACTTTTTCATTTAATTATTTCCACTCTCAATCAAGCTCCTGTTCAATTGAATCTTCCTTTAACAGAACATGTTTGCAGGATAATTGTTGAATGGCAATTTAAAAAAAAACATTTCTAGTAGATAATTAAAGGTAGAATCAGGGATGTTGTTCAACAGACCTACAAAAAAAATCAGAACAGCCCTTGCAGAAATTGCTAAAAATGTAAAAATGTTTACGTGAATGTCCTTACACAAAAGCTGTCTCTTGATGACTCTGATGAAGGCAACAAGCTGAAACACGTGTGTTTAATTTGTCAATAAAGTTGATCTTCATACTACAAGTGTAGCTGGAGCTTTTTGACCTCTTACACAAAAGCTAACATACTTGTTTTTTTTTAAAAAGGGACAGACAAAGAGACATTGTCTTTGCACTAATGCACAATTTGATGTCTATTTGTAAATGTATTTGACTTTTATGACATGAGTTTTCAGTAATAAACAAGAAAAAAAGAAGCAAAGTAACAAAAAGAGAAAAGAAATTATGCAAGGAAACTATGCAAGGACTGCAAAAAAACTGGTTACAATAATGTTGTGAGTGTCATTAATGCATGACAACTACGATTAAATCTAGTTTGTGCTGAACTAGACCATTAAAACAAGGTCAGGTTGCTTCACTTCAACATACAGTATGCGTCCAACTTAAACGGTCCCATCGTTCATTCGACGTGTCATCCTGGAACTCAAGTTTCCCAAGAATATCACATTCAACTATCGCCATCATTTCTTCCCCCCACATTTTTTTTGACATGTTTGTACTGTAGGGGTTTTCTGCTTTTCCAACATCTTACAATAACAGAGCTCATGTTATTAAGCCAGCTGTTGTTATTCAGACTAACTTATACTTCTGTTGTGGGAAACGACTTGTACCCAAGGAGACATAACTCTGAGGATCTGGGTGTTTGACATTATAACCTATCAACAATACATTTAACAACGTTGTTCAATAATGAGTAAACCATGCATGTGACTTTCCCGTAATGCATACATGCATGTAATGGATTCTAGGCTACACCAACATAAACTATCTTTAATACCCCATAACCCCACGTTATTCAGTCTTGTATATTTATTGGTAGCAGGTGTCCTAATGTAAAACAATTAAGACAGGGAATGTGTTGTAGCTGTAATATCAGTGGTACAGTTTCAATAGCTCCCATTATTTTAGAGAATTCAAGACCGTGTTAGACTCCAATTTTCTGATGTAAATTTAAATAAGCCAAAATAAGTTATTTTTCTCCCGAGAAACACTCACAAGGGAGCACTACTAGAGCTAAATGTTGCATTTTATTGCTGTGCTGAAAACATTACAGATTCATAAATGTGGAAATGACCTCCATTTGTTCTCTTAAGCATTCATTGAGACTGCTGCATTGCAAAGGCAATATGCAGCGCGATGTCATTTTGTACAACACATTAAAATAGAACTCCTGTGGGTAACATTTGCATAGTTTTTTACTGTCAAAGACTTAGATTCATATCAAACTACTGAGTGAAACGGCACAGAGGAGCATTACACACTGCATGTTGTAGGGTGAGGTTGAAGTGAAAGAGCCTTGAATGTAACTCAGTCCATGCCACAGCTGCTGAGGCATTATAATGGTGTGTAATGGGGCCTTCTGCCAATATGCTCACTGTCTCTGAGAGCGAAAATGCGCCCACAGTCAAAAGCTGTTATCCAGCAGTCTCAGCTTTCAAAGACCAGAGATAGCACTAGTCATTATAAACCTGTGTGTGTGTGTGTGTGTGTGTGTGTGAATGCTTTCAAAATGGGGGCGATAACAACAAAATCGCTTAGTCATTTGAATTTGTTGTATGAAATTGAATTGGTTTCATACAAATCATTGTAAAGATGTGGTGGGATTGTTTATGATTGTATCTGTCCCGCACTAAATGAACACGGTGTTATGTAGGGCAGTGAGACAGTGAGAGTTTTCACATTGGTCGTCTAACTCACACTCCTCTGACAACAACCTAATGAAACCTCTCTGCAACAGACACCAGTTTATGAAGGACGAGCAGAAACATGGCTGCTCTCTCTCTGTCTTGTGTTGACCGTCGGCTCCCTCTAGTGGTGGAGCACTGCAACAACACTGTGGTTGAAATACTCACCAGAAGTTCCAACTATCGTTTCCAAATAAAATATAACCCCTTACATGTCATAGCTGTTTGAAATAACTATACTTAATGCAATGGTGTTATATATCTGTGCAAAAATCTCCAAAAACCCTCTCAAGAACACAAATATTTTCAAGTGATTTATTGAGAATTCAAGCCATAAAGTATTTCCAGTGTCCTTAAATACAATGCCGCTGCCTTACTTTGTCCTCGTGCTTGCTTTCCGTGTTTTATTAACTGGAACAAAGAATCTTACAACAACATTACAACATTGAATCACCTTTGGTTACCTATACAAACTGGTTGGGAATACGCAGACATGCAAAAGATTGTTGGCTTTAAATTGTTTCTGCAGAAGAAGCCTTGAGAAATGTTTAATTTGTCCGTATTAGACATTTTAAAATGGCAATTTAAAATACATTAAAAATGTTATAATGGAGAGAGCACATCAACAAAAAGCCTCTCATGATATTATCTTTTGGTGACATTGAATAAGATGCAAAATAAAACATAATAACAACATAATCCACAAAACAGTTCAACACTTTTACATGATGGTTTACAACAGAACCCAGAAATAACTATAAAAGCATGAAATGAGCAGAATTTAATTACAACAAAAACATGATCTGAGGTCAGTGCACTGTACAGAAGACGAGTGTTTTAGTCAAACACACAGAGGAATGATCCTCGCCGCTGTTTTTTGGTTTGTGTTTTTCAGCATTATACTAAAGTTGAAGGTAAAACACAAAGTTTTTATTTACTTTGTTCCATTTAGAATCTATCATTTTATTTGGCCATTTAATTTGGTCAATGCATCGATTCAAAGAGATGTACTGCATGTAGTCATTAGGTATGTACTGCTGGTGGTGAAAAGTTCACTGACTGAGACTTCTGATCACAGTTACAAACTCTGCTTTATAAAACTGTATGCAGCCTAACAAAATCAAACATCAAAACCACTGTAAAACACCTTCCTTCACAAGAAAGTCAAATCAAAAACATGGAACTGTTTCCACAGATCATCAGTGTGTGGGCGGCTGCTGTGACTCATCCACTGGCTTTTCTTCATGTTGCTTCTTTTCTATCTGGCAGCAGCTGGAACGCACATGACGACAGAGGAAACCACATTAGGATCAAAACCAAATCTACGTGATTAGAAAATGACACAAATGTACAAGCCTAACAAAACACCAATCGAAGTGTGTGTTCAGCTACACAGCAGTGCTGCATTGATTTAGTAATGGTCAGTATGCTTTGGATTGGAAAGGAAACAGGACCTGTTTCAGACACTGGAAATGTGGCTTAAAAAAAGACAAATGTTAATATAACAGTTGATAGTCTCATTAAGCATCTAATTCAACCAAGGTCAAATTAACGCTCATAACTTTCTTTTTTCTTTTTTTTTTAAACGGACCAAAAACATTGTGACTCATTTTTTTTTTTTTTTAACTATAACTCAAGACTGTGGGTGTGGCCAGTCATTTATTGACTGATTCAGAATCAAAAGAGGAAGAAGAGACGCTGACATCTTGATAAATCTAGGTCAAGTGGTCATTTAAACTCCCCTGAGGAACCGATTTTGGCTCCCCCCTGTGGACGAGATGGGACGATTTATAGCTTTGTTGATCTCGTCCCGTATGTGTTTAAGCAACACTTTCCGACAATAAATCTAATCCTCCTTTATTTTGTGTATCTTATGTGTAACTCACAGTTAATCTTTGACGAGGACACTTTTAAAAAAAAGGCTGTTTGAGCCTCGTCTGACATACATAACATTACACTGTGCTACATTTATGACTTTTAGCAGACATTATAGTTGCCATACTTGCTAATACAGGATTTTAAAAAGAAGTTACATTTTTTGAAAGTTGGACCAAATGGTTTTTATCATGGTTCACAGTCAGATAAGAATTTAAAACCCTGAAATCCAAAGAAATCCAGTAGTCTGTGAACACTTTCTTCCTCAGCAGAATTCCTAAAGCATGACTCCATTTCCCTCCAGTGTTGCAGCAAAGTCCTCCAGGCCTGATTGTATGAGGGAAGGAAGGCAAGACATTTACTGCCCAGATTTATTTTTTTCACGGGAGGGGTCAAAGGGGTACAGTCTGTGTACGAACCACGTACGACACATGCACAGCCGGTGGATGTGCACATACATTAAACCCACCATAAACACACACACGCCTGAAGCGTCTGGGCCACGGTGCCATTTACTGACCGCACAATAGCTCCCGTCCAAAATAATCTGTGTTTATGTTAGGAAGTCCCTATCTTTCAAGCCCGGCTGCTTGTTGGAGGGTGGGGACAAAAATCGCAGGAAACACCTTCTGTCGGCCAGCTAAGACCCACAAACCCGTGCTGCACAATGAGATATTAAAAGCCTGTTGCTTCCCTGGAATAATTGCAAAACTGCGTCTGGAGAAACGGCTTGACCAAGTGATGGAAGAATGCACAAACAGAAGGAACTTGGAAGGAGCTCTCGCAGGAAATAGGCGTAAAGGCTGCTCACCGTTCTCTTCTCCGCCTGATGACTTCACTCCGAGGAGCATGACACCGTCTTTGGTGCTCTCAGGTCTGCTCTGGAAAGATGCACTGTGAAAGAGAGAAAAACAGACAAAATAGAGAGCGCTTTGGATGTTTACACGTCTTTCAAAAACAGTAGAAAGATCACTTACTTCTCAGTTCCAGTGTCGATGGTTTCTGAGGAGTAGAACACAATGGAAGACATGATCAACTCGTCCATGAATAAGTATGATCTCATTTGAATGATGAGGGAATCATTACAACTCAATCCATCCAGTGCAAGCATCCATTTATAAAACCAACAGTGGATGCAATAGAGCTTTACTGAATGATATTTGTGTATGCACCTGTGTGATTGTGGATCTTCTTGCATTTGAAATTGAGCACAATGGCAGCAGCAGCTGCGACCAGGAAGACAGGCAACAGAATCAACCACAGCCTCTTGTCTAATAAAAGAAGTGGAGGAAAGAAACAGTTGTTAGCTTTAGCATGGTTTTTGTCTCTGCAGTATACATATACTGTATGGTATATATACTTATACTGTATGGTATATATACTTATACTGTATAGTATATGTATTACCAAATGGCAGGCGAGTAATTTAGCTGTTGCAGCAACTCAAAGACAACCCTCTTTTGAATTGTTGTTGATTTTTGTCATTGCTTTGTAAGGTGACCTTAGGTGTTTTGAAAGGTGCCTATAATTAAAAATGTGTTATTATTATTATTATTATTATTATTATTGTTATTATAAAATTTGAATTATACAATCAAGCCCAATTACTTAAACCTGCAATCTGTATGGCTAATTCCCTTCATCCCTATAGGACATTACAGTCAAGATATTAGCATCTGTCAATCATATACTTAGCTTGCTACATCTGTCTTTAACAGATTAAATGTAAAAACAAAAACAAAAAAAGTGCTCTTTTTTAAATGTCTTTGGATAGCGATAACCAGATTTTGATTCAAGTGCCATTAAAGCGGCATGTTAGCCCAAGAATATGTCTCGGCCACTTCACCACCTTGATTCAGTCTGAATAAAAACGGAAACATCACGCCATCTGTTTGATTGAAGGCTATCATTTTGTGTTACCTTGGGCATCCATCAAGAGGCGGCTAATGCTACAGAACTTGTTTGATTCTGGCACAGTACATGACCAGATACAGTTTGTAGACCCATCTCTTAATGGGGTATACATCTATCTAGAATCTGGGAGCCACAGACACATTTTTTTGGGCTTCCTGTGTAATCAGTGCTCAGCAATACTGCAGATAATTATATATGGAGAATAGTGAAAGCTACATGGTTGTCAGATGATAGCTGACTGGAGCGGGATTACATCAGAGCTGATGTGTACAGTCTCTTTTTTTCTCCTCCACATTGGACTGTTTTCCTGCATACATCCAATACTCGCAGAAACGCTAGGTGCTGATAAAAATGTAACCAGAACGCTGCTAATGCCAACAATAATATCACATGTCTGCAGATTCTGTATTTGAACGCAGGATCTGTTTGCAGAGATGAATTTGATATAACAGCCTACAGACAAGTTTTTAAAACATTACCTGATTTTTCTGGTGGGGGGGGTTTCTCACCATTGCCAGTTTGAGATCCTTTGAAAATAACACAACGATGAAATTATCGTCAACAAAAAACGATAAAGCTTCAATGAATTTGTGATTTCATGATTGATTCCGTTCAACACTGTAAACACTAACACGCACAAACTATAATGATATGGACCTATGGGTCTGAAATAAAGTATAAAGTAAAGTCAAATATAACTCACCAGCTCCTTTCTCTTTGGCTTCTCCTTTCTCCGTATGCGGCATCATTGAAGATATAACAGTTTGATGCGATACTAGCAGATAATGACAAAAATATCATTCATTTATACCATAAATAACATGATAAGTCTATTTCAAATACAAAGTTCAGTATTTACCTTTCCTCATGAATGTTAAAGAATTATCTATCAACTAATAAAAGCATCAACCTTATAGGGAATGTCAAGAAAACAATGGAATTTGTTTACGTTTATTTTCTCATTTTAATGAAGAATATAAGAAGGAAAAACTGAAGAGTTTGTTCTTAACAAAAAAAAAAACATGAGCAAACATTATTTTTTACAAATATATACTTTACCTGGGGCAGTATTAGTTGTACCTGCAGATATTACAGAAAAGAACAATGTAATGTGAATTAAAAGCATCTATACCAATTCTTCTTAAATTAAGTTTACAACAAATATTTGATAGGATTTTAAAATGTAAAACAAGAAGGGGTCTTGGAACATACCTTTTCCTGTTTTCTGTTTCTCAGTGGTCTCTTCAATTCCTGGAGAAAAAAAATCAAACTAGTTTAATAATGGTGCAAAAAAAGGATGGATAGTTAAATCCATATATGTTAAGTTTGCTGACTGCAGTCACCCTTCTGTGTCTTAGTGTCATTGGCATTTATTATCTCTGTTGAGTCATTTCCAGAAATGGAGATAGGGTGTTGAGAAGATCTTGGCTGCCCAGTGCCATTTTTCATAGCTTAAAGAAAAAAAAAAGACAAAACAACTTGAAACATTTAAATCAAATCTCTTCTGCTATGGCATTTATTCTAATGTAAAAAAAATAAAATAATAATAATTCCAGTTCATATGTGGTGTTTTAACATCACACTAATGAGAAAGTTAAAAAAAAAAAACTTACTGTCATTGTTTGGCAAGTCAACAACAGCAGGTGTACCAGTTACAGCCTTGTGGTCTGTTGGTACTGCTGTAGGAGGAGCAGGCTTCTCTGTCACTGAGGCGTTTCCATCTGCATTAGTTAGAATTAAATACAGATAATTAAAGAACTTTTCTGGAATTTCGTTGGATTGCAACTTGCAGACAAGCTTCCAGGTAACAAAATGCTTACTCACTGGGGGAAACAGAAGAAAGAGCTGGAGTTATTCGGGCGGTTGTAGGTGCTGCTGTTGAGACTGTGAGTAGGCCTCCTGCTTTTGTGCCTGTTAGTGTTAGTGTTGGTGTTGGTGTTGGTGTTGTTGTTGGTGTTGGTGCTGGTGTTGGTGCTGGTGTTGGTGTTGGTGTTTGTGCTGGTGCTGGGGATAGAAAAATAAAGTAGTTGCTTAGGGTTTTTTTAATTATAAAACCCGAGAACTCTTGTCATGAACAGTCTTAAAGTAACCCAGAAGTACAAACATATTTTCTTGGGCTCGATAAAGAAATAAGATGCCGCAAAGTAAATGTACAGATAAGTTCTGCCTACAAAAACGTTTTCTTTCCCAATTATTCCACCATTTAAATGTATTTAAAGTTTTGTTTGAAATACATAAACTCCTACAGTTACAGTTATTGACTCACGTACTTCGGCCTGTTAAGTTGAAGGCGTTCTGTAGGCCTACATGTAAGATGTAGAAACAGCTAGCCTAGCTTTGTCAAAATAAATCTCTTACGCTAACTTTCAAACAAGCTATGTTGTTATGTTCAAAACGCAATACTATAACCCTTTTGTTAGCTAATACCAGACGATAACAACACACCACGTGATAGTTTATTTATTTATTCATTATTATTATTATTTTATAAGTGCAATAGAGTGACAAACTGGTGACATATACATAACAAATGAGGCACAAAATAACAAACAGAGGTAGAAGAGAGTTGAAGAGTTGAGCAGTGTGTATGGTGTGTGTTGAACATGTTGATGTTAAACAATGTTGTGGTGGTGAGAGGTGAGCGTTTGTGTAATGATTATGTTTTAGCGGTAGGTGGCTGCAGTCGGACTTTTGGGTTTGGATTGAGCGTTTGATTTGATTTGAGGGTAGTAAATACTGATTTTCATTTTTGACTTCTATCCAGCAAACAAATGTGAGAATATCCCAAGATGTAGAACTGTTACCTTTAATACTTTACTTACCTACTGGCGTTTTGTCTGATTTTAGTTGGCCTGAGTCACCTGGTGAAACTGTAAAGCATAACACAACTGTTAAAACACTGCACATTTGTATTTGTACCGGGTGGATCTGGAAAGTCTAACATTGGCGATGAACATTTTCATAAATGTAAATATATTTCTGTAAATTGGTTGCTGTAGGCTACACAAGCCGGGGGGTTTTTGGGTTTGGTTTTGAGCGTTTGATTTGATTTGAGGGTAGGATGGCGGGAGAGGCGAAGCTATTATTATTTTTCTCTTTCTTTGCATGCTGCATGAGCAGCAGCCCCCGATGACCATCAGGAGGGGACTTGTCACTTGCAGGACCCGGCCTGTTCAGCGAGCACACATGAGCGGGAGGGGCCACCAGACCCCAAGCAGAGGGAAGCCCGCCCCCCTACACCCCCAAATGCAGTAGTCTGTATTATTATTGTCATGCCCCTCCCTCATGAGCATCCTTTGGGTGGTATGACAGAGTGTATGTGCGTGTGAGAGGAAAGAGTGAGAGAGAGAGAGAGAGAGAGAGATGTATATATATATATAAAAAAGTTTTATATATATATATATATATATATATATATATATATATATAAAACTTTTTTAGCGTTCCAGTTGATCTCGTTGATCTTGAAAAACAGGAGAATGTTTGGAACTTAGCTCGGTTAGCTCAGCGCAAATACTTGTAGGCCTAACAGATTTAAACTGTTTTCTGGCTCTGTAAAAAGATAACAAAATCTGCCTACCTTATTTCCTTAGCTTACTATTTCTGACATGTATAGGGAGGGGTTTTGTGCCCCTGTGAAAGTGGATGGCAGGTAACATGTTTAGGAAGACAGTTCTTAATGCTCCTATCAAACAAGTAGGCTAATTATGTTATCAAATCTGAAAACTAAAATAATGAAAACGAGCAATTTTAAATGTAATGGGGGCTGTGTGTCCTTATAAAATTCAATTAGCAGGTTAGCAGGTACGATGTTAGTAGAAAATTGTTTTTAGGAATCAGAAAACAGACTAAATACGCGGACGACAGAATTATAGTAACTTGTGGTAGCTGAATTTCCGAATTTTCAACCACAGAGAAGATATTTATTTTCTGGGAGCTGTATTTGTGCTAGGCTAAGCTAACTGGCTATTGACTCTGGCCTTACACTGTAAAAATAAATACTGATTTTCATTTTTTACTTCTATCCAGCAAACAAATGTGAGAATATCCCAAGATGTAGAACTGTTACCTTTAATACTTTACTTACCTCCTGTTTCTGATTTTGATGGTTCTGATTCCTCTGATGAAACTGTAAAGCATAACACAACTGTTAAAACACTGCACATTTGTATTTGTACCAGGTGGATCTGCAAAGTCTTACAATGGCGATGAACATTTTCATAAATATAAATATATTTCTGAAGAGTAAATTGGTTGCTGTAGGCTAATTTTGGTCACAATGTTTAGAACAATTGGTTATCTAGAAATCCGTAATACACACATCCTCAGGACCTGAGCATCACTTTGTCTATGTAAGACATTTCTTCTGACAGATTCTCTATTCTAGGTTCACTGTTGCATATTTTTACCATTCCTGTTTGGCACCGCTTTAAAGCCTAAAGTCTGAGACAAAGACGTGCCCTTGCCCTAAGTGTCAGACGAGGGATGAGAATGTAAAATAGTTGAGGTGGATTTCCTCTGTTCCGAGTGCTGCAGGAGTGTGAAGCTGCATCCTGTCCCAGACACACTATTGTTGTCCCCTTGACCTGAGCAGCTGAGCTTCCTGTCTTCACTGCTGTCAGTAATGATGCTGGTCAACATATTTCACACCAGAGGCGCCATTAAACCGCCCAACCGCACGTTTCAGGAAGGCCACATGAATGAATGAGTCAAATAGTTAAGGAAAAGCAAGTTGTAAGACTTTTTTTGGGGCTGCCAGCTACAAATCAGGACTCAATTATTAATGAGCCATGGTCAAGTCCTTTAAGTAATTCAAAACAAGCCCAAGTACGGTCTCTGGTAGTAGTAGGCCTTCTACTTTTAAATGAACCAGAGTCAAGCCTTGAGTATTTTTTGATCAAGTTCAGATTGAATCTCAGGTCCATAAAGTATTTCCAAACAAGGTCAAGTAGGTGTGTAATATTTCAAAGAAGTCCCCAAGTCTCAAGTTCTGTAATTCCTTCTAAACAATGCTGAGTCACTTTCTAATTATCTTAGATCTAGTCTCAAGTTACATTTCATAGGCTTTAACTGATTCAAGAAAAATCCAATTCAAGTTATTTTGGATTGCAAGTAAGACAAGTTCAAATAAGTCTCAAGTATTCAAAAGAAATTCACAAACCTCAAGTTATTCAGACAATCAGACGAGTCAAAAGAAGTCTGAAGTGTTTCAGAGCGAGTCATATCCTGTCATTTATTTGAGAAAAGTCCAAGTTAAACCTCGAGCAATGAGCAAGTCCCATCTCAAGTCCGTAAAACAGTCGAGGCGCGTTAAAGGCGGTCTTGTTGTGAGTATTCCAGAGCACACACTAGTCCCAAAAGGTCTTTGAGACACAGGTCAAGTTTGGTGATCAAGTCTCAGTTTAAAACATCGACAACTTCGAGTTATTTGAAGCATGTCCAACTAGAATCTCATTTAAATATTTCAAATATATCTGCATCTCCATTTGTATTGTTCAAACTATTATATTTACTTTTAAAGTAACTATGTATATCCTAACATTCCTTATTTGACACTTGTGGATTATGTAAATATATACTGGTGTAATTCTCCTCCAGTCCACTTGATGATGTAAGTGGACCCCACCCTCCACTGCGTGTTGACACTCCCACGCTCTGAAAAAGACCCACTGTGGTCCGAACAGGTCTGTGCTTCTTTTTACTAGAATCTCAAGAATATGATGCAAGAGTCAAATTAAATGTAATGTTTTAAGTAAAGCTCCGAATCAAGTCTAAAGTCCTCTGGGACAAGTCAAAGTCATGCCAAGTAAAGTATTTTAAATCTCGTAATGTGCACTATTAAAATTACTGATATTTGTTTTAATTGTAAAGGACAATTACAACCTCTTTTTTTTTTTGCCACATTGCAACTTCAGATATGCTGAATATAATAAAGTTAATGTTAAATTGCCAGGCTTAAGAAATATTTCTAAAATCTTTTTTTTTTTTTGTTCTGTGGAAAAAGAGGATTATAAATTTCAGCTTCAAATCTCCTGTCGGGCGAGCCGTACTCAGGGTGAGGGTGTTTCCTTCAGATGTCTACTGCTGAACGCTTGAAGCTGTGTTTTTTTTTTTTTTTTGCCAGTGGGGACGTTTGGGTCACAAGACAATGATCTATTGCCTCTGTGAGAGAGAGGGCAGTTTGGTTCCCACTGGCTATCTGACGTGAGATCACCTATCTGCCTGACGCAGAACAGTTAACAGTTCTTTTGGCTCTGAGCAAGGAAAACAAACAAATTGAGAGCCAGCCTCTTTTTCCTTTCCTTCAACAAGGAGACACTCCTCTGTCTGCTTATTACATGAAAGTGAAGTTGTTATTGTATGTGACGTCTATTATCCATGATCAAACCTAAATTCTATCTTCACTTTGTCTAATTACAGCAAAATAAACAACTAGTTGTGATCTCATCTGCTCACATAGACACACACTGATCTCAGACTGAATGAACGGAAATACACTCATCTAGTGGATGTCTCCAAGGTACCGTTCAAAGTGTGAGTGTCTTCTGACAACACTGTGATATCTATCTTTGCACATACCAAAGGAAAACTAAACAACATGACAAAAAAACTAAAGTAAAAGTTATAATAAATCAGAAATAAAGCGGTGGCACAGCACACAAAAATCTTCCAACATTAAATCCAATTTTATAATTTTGAACATGAGTTGTGAAAGTATTAAATTTGTCTCGACAAATCAGTAAAGGTTGACTCGTCCATGCACTTCCCAGGCACAGTACCAAAATGGATGCCAACAAATTTTCGTTAAGGTCTGTTCAGGACTATTTAAGGCCCTGAGTTGTAATTCTTTGAAATAACTGCAAGTTTTTTCAGCAAAGACGTCTAAATAGTTCTCCTACCTGGTGTTAGATTGTGGACAAATGCAAGCAGAACCAGGACAACAACCCTGGCAGTCTTCATGGTGATTCCACGGCCCCTTGAACTCCTCCGACTTCTTCCTCAGACTGCAGCAGAGTGGTCAGTGGAAAAGGTGTCCAGGCTTGGGCAAGCTGATGCTTATTTTGGCACTTCCTTTAGATAAAGAACGGGAGGAAATACACTGGCTTCCCCCCCTGACGTAAAGTGGGTGGCTGTGGGGACCAACACAAGGCAGTCAGTGGCTGCAAACCTGTGTCCATTTAAAAGGAATCTGGGTTTTACGTGTTTGAATGCATCACCAACTCCCTGACCAGTTGGGAGGAGAATGGGACTCACCCTCCTACCTATTGCTACTACACAATTTAATTTGCTGTCTCTCAAACAAAGAACGTTAACTCCAGTTTAAATAAACAATATCCAAGAATTGTATGGAAGTGATCATATAAGAGAAACAAAGACGTTAAGTACTTTGGAATAACTAGCTTTGGCACCGATTCTCAAACCCCATCCATGGAAAAACAGGAAACACTTGCATCACATTTCAGACTGATACCAACTTTAACACGGCAAACATCGAAACAAACAAACATAAGAAACTGGATTGAGTGGAGTTACAAATGTTTTGTTGAATCGTGGTTGGAACAAATGACAAAGAGCCAAGTCTTGATTACTCAGGGGAGCTGCTTAAATTCCAGCCATTACATTTGACTATTCTTCATTGTTTATGTAACCGTGCCTTCACAAAGCATGGACATGACCTTAGGTGGTTAACCATGCAGACTATTGAGGCTACATAAACCAAAAGCTAAATCTATTTTCAATTCTTCTGAATTGATAGTTTGACTTTCCGTGATTTTAAGAAAAAAGAAAACGATTACATTGGCTTTTAAATTGATCTACTATACAACAAGTAGATGCATTTTTTTTTTGCTGTCTTCATATTGTCCCTCTTAGGCTACAAAATCAAGCTCCTGTTTTTTGGCCCTCCCGAAAAAACAGGATGTCAGAGTTTACTTCCTTTGGTTTGAGCATTGTGTTTGATTTGGGCTGAAGAGACCGAAGAAAGCATTTTTCAGAAACCAGTGACGAGAAAATACAAGCCCATAAGTTAAATTTAGCTTTTTATTTATTATTTAATTGTACAACTACTTCAAAAAACGAGAGGCTTATTGGGTTTTTGAAAGTAAATCACTCCACTGGCTGTTAAACCAATCAAATCAGAGCTAAAAAAAAAAAAAAACTTTTTTCAGACACAATCATGTGTATTGTAAGGAAGGAAGCCAGTGTATACCAGAAATCTTGGCTTCACCTTCATGGTTTAATCAAACAAGTCACTAAGGTTCATAAAGAGGAAACACCTTTGCAAAGAAATTGCCAAGGAGTACTTTCCCATCTACAAACTGAGCAGGTGATGCCAAAATCATTAGCTGTGGAACCGTACACAGCCAACACAAACACTAATTTACTGAGGAGTACTAAAGCTGGGAAAGATAACTCTGGACCCCCTCTTGAACTCTCTAAGGTGTTAATTGTTTCGGTAAGAAATTCCTGCATGTGTGATTTATGGACGATAGTGAGTGTTTCCTGTCACCTTGTTGGAAAACATCACGTAGCTCTCCGATGCAGCTCTATCACTCCGAATGCAAAAAACGCCCAAAGGACTATGTGTATTATGTATTAGATTTTATTTTACATGGTTGCATATTCATCGGTGGAGGACTGAGGGGCAGCCCGAGTCACACACGCAAACACACATACAGGAGAAGCGGCTTCATTTCAAGTTGAAATTCATGCACATTTTTATTGAACAGTTATATAAAATACTTTTCATAGTTGCAAGTGCATGCCTCATCTGCCAACAGTTTTGAAGTTAAATTACAAAAGCAAGGCTTCATGTCGTGTAGTGAATTACTTGGGCACTTAAGCAGTTCTTAAAAAAGATTGAAGTATTTTTTTTTTTTGTTTCATCTTAAAGTATTGAGCAGTATCAAACCTGTAACTGATATACAAAGCAGAGTTCCAAATAATAGTAGTAATAAGAATCAAATTACACTTTCTGTGGCACATTTACAAAACAGAACAAAACCGATTTTACCTGTTATATGACACAAACAGCTAATCATGCATTTTTGAGTTACACATGTAACCACACACCTCACAAGAATTGTCAAACATGCTTAATTGGACTGTGTGCACTGACAAGCGCAGGTTAAAAATATGATTTCTCATCCATCGTAGATCATTAAATGCTTCAATTACAAAAGAAGTTGAAGGCATAGAGCATCATGGTTTGAATTGAAACTATGCAGATATATCCAGTATATGTTCACTAAAGCGCAATATATTTCAAAACAGGCCTCCACAGCCAAGGTATTCAGATTTTCTATTTCCTTTGTTTGATTTTTATAAAACATGCATAGGCAGACACTTGAAGTTTATTGTATTCTTTTTTTTACACAATATAGGTTCTCTATTTTTACTTTGTTCGCAATACTTAAAAAGAGAAAAATTAACACTCAATTCCAGCAAGCCACGATAAATCTACCCCCCCCTTCCCTTCCAAAAGAGACAAAAAATAAACATATTTGCAAATGATAGATAGGTAAATGTAAATTCCAGTTATGAAACTCAAGAAAATAGGTATTCATTACGGAGTTATTTAGCCATTATACAGAAAAATCAGGTCAAAGCACACACCAAAAGAACCTGAGGTAAGCATAATATGTACAAAACCATAAAACGTTCCATTATTTGGCATTTCGACAACATTGCAACATTCTTTTTAAGACTGCCTAATTAATTTTCAGAGCTATTTTAAAAGAGTAGCAAAAAAAAGTTATCAATAAATAGTCCTTATTTAGTTTGTACACCCTTATATGTTAAAAACATTATCTCATGTTCTGTCCTTTTAGTGCTGTATTTTTGTAAACGTACAATAGTTAGTAAGAAGTTAACACGACTTTCCGTTTCGGTGTCAATGAGCAAGGGTCGTTCAAGAAATAGAATAAAAGAAGTCAGCTTTAAGATCTCTCTGTCCCCTTCCCCCCCCCCCCCCCCCCTCTCTCTCTCTCTCTCTCTCTCTCTCTCTCTCTCTGACATACTGCAGTGTGGTGGACAATCAAGCACAACAAAGGCCTGACCAATCAGAAAAGTGAACCGGCAATAACTTAGCAGATTTGACTATGAACTAATATTTTGAAGGCATATCCAAAGACTAGCAAGTGAGATGTCCCCCCCCCAGTGTGAGCCGTAGATGCCTCTCCTCCTCCGCTCTCTTAACACTCCTTCACCCCTTTTCTGTGTTGGCGGGCCGTGATGAGGCTGGGGGCGGGTTGGCCCCATCGGCCAAGCTAGCGCCCATTCTGCTGGCCTTCACTGGATGTTGCTGCCACTGCTGGTGCTTCCCTTGGCGTCCGTGCCGTTGGTCTCCGAGGACAGGGCCTTGTTGAGCGAGTTCAGGCTGGCGTCGGAGGGCAGGGCATCTCGCCGCGGCGGCATCCTCTCGTTGATGCGATCCAGGCCCTTTGCTTCCGCAAAGCTCGTGATCTTGTGCTGGGGCGAGAAGCCTTTGATGGCTGTTGGTGCAAGAAAAAAAAAAAAAAAAAAAAGGGGAAAAAGGGGGAGAGAAATAAGGTTTGATATTCCAGGGGCAGGATTAAATGATTCAAAGAATGGGGTCACACTTTCTCACATTCAGCCACACATCACCAGACGTCGTTATCTTTTGCTTTGTTTTCCGAGAAAACAACAAGTAAAGGCTGCATCTGAGGTACTTTTAGCTCATTCACTGGAAGGAAATCCATGAGGAAGTGTGACTGCAGAGCATGCTAACACTAACGATAACTGCGTGATGCAGATCCCTGAAGAAATAAGTGTCAAAGAATCCTTGAATCCTTTAGAGAAGAATATTCCTTTCTCTCAAACATGGGGTCGGATGAGTCGGCTTGCCTTGCCTCAAATAGTGACAGCATGGTCAAACAGCTAGCTTACATCTCTTTGAGCTAATAAACTGCCTGCTAACATCTCATGAGTTGACGAGTTTTAATGAATTATGTTTGTTAAACCAGTAAAGACTAATGACATGACTGAAATGAAGATACTGTGTGGTATAAATTCTCAGTCAATAATGTTCGCTTAGCCACGCTAACTAAAAAATTCAAGCAACGCAGCTTCTTTCCCAACATGAACTTAAAACTTAAAAATGTATAATATTCCCTAAAATTCTGTCTTAAACCATTGATAAATGTGTTTAGTCTTTAATGCACAACAGAATATGTTTGATAGTGTTTTAACACATGGCTCATCATGAAGTTTAGTTATACAGTAACAGATAAACAGTAAGTATAAAAGAACTACTTTCCATGAAATGACAACACATTAACAACATTTGTCAACGTTGTAAAATGATAGAACTGCACAGACAAAGGATGAAATAATCCTTCTAGATCTAAAGTGGGGACGTCTGAACATCAGGGTCAACAGGTTTTCACTGTGCGATCAATCCATCATTGATCATATCTGCTGACGTCCGTCTACAATGCTGGACCATCTCGTTTTTTTTTGTTTTTTTTTCAGATTTAAATCGTTGTATGCACTCTACATAAAATAAATGTAAGTGGACGGTGCATGTTTTTTTTTCTATTCAGGCACATTCAAGAACATCTGAAGACCCCGAAAAATCCAGATCGTCCCGTCACGTCACAGATAAGAAAAAAAACATTGAAAAAAAGAAAAAAAAAAACGACAAAAAGGGGGAGAAGGAAGAACGATCAAAAGAGACCAAAGAAGAAGGAGGGGATAGAAAAGGGAAACACTGGAGTGGAGCCCACTGAGACATTCACTTCCACAAAAGAGGACCACGTTGAGACTGAGCTCACGTACAAAGACACTACAGAGGTACTTGGGGTGCTAACGACTTGTTTAGTCTGCTTGGAGCATGCAGCAATTAAGGGTTCACTGGAAGTTATGAGGGGCGGAGGTCACAATGTCATTCAGACTGGAGGGAATTTTGGATTAGCTGGAAAAGCTGTTTCATTTAAATACCTTGAAATGAATGAAATCAGGCTGATCTGATACAAAAGCATCATTTCATCAACTTAACACTATTTATTTTTTATTTTTGATTCAATTGTAGGTCTTTTTATTTTAATGTTCAGCTTGATCTGAATTCATTTCAGTCCACTTTGAACTGTGTAAAGTTTACATTTTGTCACCTCCACCTTTCATAAAGGCTGGGGGTCTTAATGGTGATATAAACTATGATTGCAAAGGGTCATCCCTTTACTAAATGAGCCAAGGGGGCATTATATTTTTTTTTTAGGACAATTTGGCGGGGGGGGAATGTGGAGTGTGGGGCATGATGGGTAGCGTAGTTGTGTTGCTGCATAGCACAGGTCAGACAGGTTATTAGCAGCTCACAGGAAAGAACACGACACGGCAGGGCCACAGAGGATCCACATGGAGAGAGAGAAGCAGAGAAGTGTCTCGACACTACAACGGACTGTCCTCTGTGGGGGGATAAAGAGGAAGTACTGCACAATTCCAACGTAAATAGCAGCTGGCAGACTACTATTTAGCTCGCAGTTGAGGTTGTTCTTGCGCCAAAGGGGGGTAGTATGAATACAAAAAAAAAAAGAGAAGGTTTTAGGGAGACTCCGATTTGGATTTCAAAGCCTCCTGTGGAGCATTTCTCTCTTCTAATTTGGATTCAACTCTAAAGAAAGCCGTGTTATTGTTTTATTTACACAACAGCAACAACAATGCACAACTGCTTCAGCCGTTTCAAAGGGGAAATACTATTTTTTATCTTTCATAGCAAGATTTCACTGGGTTGTGAGGGCAGAGCAGGGGGGGGGGGTATCTCATGTGGTAAGAGTTACACCTCAGTGACATTTCAATGTTGAGTGTTTTCAATCAAACACTTGTTCTTTATATAGCTAAAGTGTAACCTACCACAAACTCTGTGACTTGATCAAAAATTGATGTTTGAAGATCTAGAGAGGCCTGTGAACGTCTGGTTACTGTAGCTCGACCAATATCTGATTTCTGAGGCAGTTTACGACAATAAAATGAATACTTACATGCCCCTGTTTATAAATGTTGATGACCTGACGACGGCCTTGTATTTACACCTCTTACATTGTATGTCCTGATCATTTTTCATCAGAAAGCAGGAATACAGCTCTTTCTAAACATGTCACTGCAACATTAAAATTAAAGTTAAACTAAATGTGTGGAGCTAAAATATTCTTTTTTTATTCTGAGCTTGTAATAAGCTGCAGTCTTCATGAGAATGACTTGAAGGATTTGCTTTGCACTCACTTTAAATCACAGTCTGCTCTCTGTGATTTTGAAATCTGTGCTATGAAATCCCTTCCCCTTTAAAACTTGTGTGACCACAGGATTTCCTAATTACTTACTTCTTTTTTTTTTTCCCTCCGTTAATACTATGCCACATTTTGTTAGCCCAAACACCCAACACACTCTATTCAAGCACCAGCGAGATGGATGAAGAAAAAAAAAAAAAAAAAAAACCCAGCGGACCCCCCTTGTCTATTGCCATGAAAAGCAACAGAAGAGGGCAGCCAGACCCATTTACCTTCGTCAGCCTCAATAGCTTCAATAGTAGCTGAAGAGAAGAAGAGGGGGGTTGCAAAACGAATGAGAGAAGTGAGCAGAGGAGTTCATTTTGTCCCAGGAACAAGTCAATGAGCAGCAAAGACAGCCAATGCCGACAACAAAGGTTAACTTCAACTCCACATTTTATGATCAAAGACACATGGATGTTAGCAAAGAAGGGGAGAAAAAGAGGAAGAGGAGAGGGATGAGCCTTAGCTTTTTGATGAGTTCCAGATCTGTAAAGGGAAGGCGAGAAATGTTTGTGGCAGAGAGTGACCTCATGGAGAGGATCGCATCTTAAAGGTACTTTGAAAAAGTCTGACAGGGAATCAATGTGGTGATAGAAATAATGGATACTGCAGGGACCAACAGTGATAGCAGATAAAGCTGGAAGTATATTAGTGCTATCGTTACGCAACTACACACATACATGGAGAGAGAGGAGTTGAAAGAATGGAGAACAGGGAAACGTTCAAAGTGCCACTTTGTGACTGCCTTCATTGCTTAGTTGTTAATGTCAAATCGAAGCGCTTTCGACACATGGAGCAGCGTTACAGGTGTGTAGGTGTGCAGCATGAAGCAGCATCTGGAACTGCAGAGTGAACACCTTTTGATATGAAATATCAAAAGTGCTGGCTTACGTTTGTGAAGTGTGAGGGGACGGGGTGGACACCTTTGGTTTGAACCACTTACCAATTTTATTTTTTTACAGTCATCCTTGAGTTACAAAAAAATGAAATCAACATGGAGTACAAGTGTGTAATTCAGCTCTACACAAAGACAGGGATGAGGCAGAGGGTGATGGCAGAGGAACAGCTTAAACAGTACTACAGACTACGCAGCACACCGTCATGATGATGTGGAAGGGTTCAAATAAAAGGCACAAAAGTAATCAACTTTAAGACAGAATGGCTTGATGGAGTCGACATTGTAGTAGAAGCACTGTGTCGTCTGCGTAAAGGCGGAGCACAAGCTGATTCTACCAATGTCGCAGCAGGAATCTCTGAACATCCCTCTACTTCCACTGGAGCTCTCTGTAGTATCAGCTGCGCCCAAATGGCTTCATTGTTTCTACTCTTCATTGGGTATGATTTATTGTATGAATGTGAGGGGTGTCTCTTCTTCTTAATGCACTCCTGGTTGTTAAAATATTCTACAGTACCCCCCATCCCCCATCCCCCCGTCTTTAACATTCATTTAAGTCCACTTTATTTACTCCACTTCCCGAGGAAGGTCAAGAAAACAAACATATGCAGAACCCAACCAGAAGTCTGTTATATGTGACAGCTCCAATCAACTGCCAATTCATCCAAAATATAATTGTGTCATAAAATAAAATCATAAAACACTCTTGGTGTGGTTTTCTTGCGACAGCCTAACTAAGTCTGGTATTTGCAGCAGCTGTAGTAGCTCATTTTATGACGCTCTAGGTAGTTATATCTTTTCTGAAAGACAATTTGCTGACTTTATGACTTGTGATGTTTCTGTATTCTGTAAGACACGGTATCATGCTCATACTCTCATTTAAGCGTTTGCTGTTTACAAATGATGGATGTGCCTGCTTCAGAGTAAAAAGAGGTACAATCTGAACGTTGGGTTTGAGTTTCATGCTAGCTGATATTGTGAGAGAACTTGTGAGAGGAGAGAGAAGCTTGTCTGGATTTCTGCTTTACTTTGTGAATGAAAGGGCAGACTGCAGCTATGCCCCTTTTATTCACAGCTGGTTGTGTCAATTCCAATTCATCCTTTGAATCACAGAGGACCCTGTCTCTATCCTGACAGAGCACTGCTGAGAATAACAGCTGGCGCACGAATGGACGACAAAGCGGCCATTTCTTTCAAGAGTCCGAGTAAATTGAAATTGTTTTGTTAAAGGCGTTTTCCAGAAAGTCTTAACATCCTGGTTGCAGCAGCTTGTCAAGACTTATTTAGGGAGTGTTTGGAATTCAACAGAGGAGGGTGAACTGAACTCTAAACTTGTCTCACAAAAATGAAAAAGGAAAAAAATAAATCAAAAATAACACAACAGAATACTTGCACAACCGATTATACCTGCAGTTTCTAGGGAGAAAGGAGAAAGAAAAGATACAGGTAATATTTGAGATAAAACCAGTGGAATACAGGAAGAGACGGGGATGGGGAGACAGGGTATTAATGCGAGACATCAGGAGGGAGACATTCGAGGAGACGAGGGACAAAGAAAATCTGATATTGTCTAGAAAGGGAGTTGTGTGTAGGAAATAGAACTAGTCATTTACTCCATGGAAAATTACTACAGTGACACACATTAGAGTTGAAAGAGGCTTCATAGAGCAGCTGTTATGATTTAGGAGAATTTCACCACAGGGATACTGACTGACTGAAGCTGCCAAAAAGATTTAAGTACACTTAAGAGTTTGACTCTGAGGCAGCACTTTTAAACTCCAGGGCCATCACTGAGGGGAGAGGGGAAGAGTCTATGTATACAGTGTCTTCTTTACACCGAGCTAGCACTTTATTCAGGGTTTCGCTGTGTAAGGGGGATTTTATGTGTGTGAGACTCCGTTCTTGGGGGGTGGGGTGGGGGTGGGGTGGGGGGGTGGGGAGGGGGTCTCGGGGTACTCTGTGACGGTCTTACCATTCTGCAGCTTCTCTTTGCCACCGGACAGCACTCCGCTTGGTAGCATGCCTGTCGGGGTCAGGCCCTTCAGCGTCAACACGCTCTCACTCTCCTCTCTGAAACAACAACACGTGATTTCAAATTCAAAAAAACAAAAACAAAAAAAAAACACAGAAGCTTCTTGTTTCGTTTGAATGTCTTTGACCAGTTGTTAACTATAAAAACATCAACAAGTGCAGCTTTAAATATCACTTCAGCAGGAAGTAGCGGGGTAATGCTACAACACCAACACAAGGGAGTTTGTGTTCTCCACATCTGCATACCTCAGCACAGAAAATACTCTGGCCATCTTGCCAATGGCACGGATCTTGTTGCGTATGACTTCCTTGCGGGCAGAAGCTGTGGCACCTGGAAGGGTCAGAAGTTGGACACGGTCATACAATGGTACAATCGTAACTCACACATACTTTACCTTGTGCTGTAGAGGTGCAAACCAGACTGTGTGTTTTTTTTGTAATCACTACATGCCTTCTCATTAACTTAAGTGAAAGTGCTGAGACAGGGCCAGTCTTCTGGACTATTAGTTGTATCCAGTAGTGCGTCAGACCAACACAATGCAAACACAATGTGGTTATTGAAGCCTGGATTTCAGATCAAACTGAGTCATTTAAATCCACCCACAGGTCACGACCACTCAGTAACTCTTAGGTATTCACTGTATTCATGCTGCCTCTCTGTAGTGAAGCAGTAGTTCATGTATCTTTAAAACCATGTTACGTCATCTGTAAGTGGCCTGCTCCTTGTCCAAACTTGTCTTTTCAGCATGTTCAGTAAGCACACTATATGTGTTTTTCTTAGCTGTGTTTGGTTGTAGAGATTTAGCAGGTTTTTTTTTTTTTTTTTTTTTCCAGGACTGGAAAACAAAACGGTATGTTTAAAAGGAAAACCCTTGTTGGGGGATAACGGTTTCAGGGCCTCGAGGGAGCCGGCTTGGAAAATGTGTGAGTATGAAGGATGGAAATGAAGCTGATGTGTGGTGAAAGGCTTGGGAGAGGTAGGAGCTGACAGTCTGGTGTCAAGTTGAAGACTTCCTATCGCTCTCAGTTGAGTACTCCATTAGTAAATTCAAATACATTTGGCACAGGATGTGTCTCCTGTCGTAGCATTTCTCATTCAGTGTGTGCAGGGAAAACCTTAAAACAAGTATGACAGTCAATGAATAAATCAAATCTTCATGTTTACAGATAAAACAAGTTTGTAAAAGACTCATTAGTATAGTTAGAAAGTGTTAAACAGTGACGTTAGCGGAAAACCCAGAAAGCAAGCAAATCTATCTCTGCACACCCGTGCTGCTATTATGTGTACCTTTTTTGGGGGGATATATTAGCTGTCCTTCTCATGTAACACCCCCAGAAGAGAAGACAAAAGAAAGGAAAAGAGAGATGATTGGATGGCTGTAAAATGAAAGAGGAGGTGGCAGAAAGGAGGCGGACAGTGAAGTAAGAAGCGAGAGAGCACAGCAAGTGAAAAAGAAAAGCGATGCCCTCAACACAAAACTCTGGAAAACAGAAAAAAAAAGAAATTAGATGAGACAAACCAAGGTAGTGAGGACAGCACGACACGAGTGTGAGAGAGAGAGAGAGAGAGAGAGAGAGAGAGAGAGAGAGAGAGAGAGAGAGAGAGAGATAATGCAAAAGAAATCTGTGGATTTGAGGTTGGAAATATCAACATCACAGAAATTGGAAACCATGGAAACAACAGCAGATAAAGAGAAAGGCAACCAAAAGGATTGTAAATGATGAGACGATGAGTGAGAAAGATGAAGGAAAAGGTTGTGAAAAAAAGAAAGATATAGAAGAAAAGAAATGAGCTTAGAAGGAAACAGAAACGTTAGAATGAGGCAAAGAATCGTGAACATGATCAATGTCGGTGCAGAATGAAGAGATGTTAGAGGACGATGGATTATTTGAGGAAATGACCAGTGAATGATTTTAGCCACAGTCCAATCAATATGAATTTAGTAGAATGAAGGAAAATCAGGGTCTGAAATAAACAGCCACCAAGTAAATCTCAGAGGGCTGTCCAACACGTTTCTAGTTCAAGTTTAATGTTTGAAGTTTCTGTCGTTCTTGTAGCTGGGCCCAGAACCCGGGGCGTCCAGCCTCAGGACTACAGCCCCTGCACATGGGGCGCGCACCCAGATCGCACTTTTTAAAGTTGTTTACCACTCCTTCATATTCAGATTGAACATCAGTTGTGTATGATGAATTGAAAATGATGGGCTGTGGAGTAAAACTACAATTACCTCTGCACACACAACATGACTTATTCTTTAAAAACTAGTCAAATCAATATGTTAGTTGTGCAAATTTCCCCTTTTCTTGTCCTTTTTTATATACTTTTGGTATTTCAGATGCATTTTTATGTAAAAACAACAAAAAAAGGAGGTTAGAATCTGGTGATATCCTGAAACTCCACCCTTGGATGTTGTTTACAGATTAAAAATCTGTGCGTCAGTAAACACAAAGAGAGAAGCAGGCGGGGGGTGGGGGGGGATGTGATGAGATCGTTTCCTGTTTGGTCGGGCAGGAAGAGGGGAAACTGGTCATCTCATCGTCGATACACTGTGACCGAGGATCACACAGATGACTGTGTACTTTGAACTTTCTACTGTTATATGATGATAAAAGTCATAAATCCTGTCTGACTAAAAGCTGATTGAGCCCAGGAGGACGGGGACTACAGAGCCATCTAGTGATATTAGATATCAACGCTGATAAAGGCCTAGTGTTGTTGTTTTGTATGTTTCTCTTACCCAGATAAAGGAAACTTGAAGGACATTTAGTGTGCTGACCTTTCTGTCTCTTAGTGATGCCTTTCAATTATTCTGATTTTACAAGGACACCAGGTTTTCTAAAAGAAGTATTTTCAAACCTCAAAGACAAAATAAAACCCCCAAGGATGATTAGTTGATTGAACTTTGTCAAGTGTAAACAGCTTCTGGATTCACTGGATTGAACATGTTGAAGAATGCTAAAAAGTGTTTATTTAAAAAAAAGAGTGGCATGACATTTAAAAAAAACAAAAACAACATAGAATAAACCAAATGTGTATCAGATTGAGCAGTGAGTGTCTATGTGGTGCTCCCTTTGGCAGAGGTCTCCCTCTAGTGGAGGCTCGCTGCAGTGAAAACTGGAAAGGTTTGCTTACCGTCCAGCTCCTCGTCAGTCGTCAGCTCATCGTTGGAGCAGATGCTCAAAACGTTCACGAGCATTTCAGTCACTATAAAGAAATAAGAATATATATTTCATTTATTTTTTTTTACATTCAAGTTATATATAGTATAAGTTTTCAACAAGTATGGAATGTGGCAAGCTGTCCTAAAAGTCAGACGGTCATGTTGTGCTAGTTAGACTGACAAGAATGCACTCGAGTGACCTCCCTGCACACGCCCTGTAAACTGTGTCCGTCATTAACCTTGCAACATTGTGAGGTATTGCCCCGTGCCGAAGGGTCACACCCAAGAAGGGCTTCCTGGACTGAGTGTGTCAGTCATAGCTATGTGTGATTTACTGACACAGATGTGTCACAGTTATAACAGGAGGAGGGGGGTGGGGGGGGGTCAGTGAACTTAACAAAGTCAAATGCCTGGATAATCTTAAGATAATGCTAACTTCAAAAAATAGACCCCCCAGCATGTTGAACTCATGACGTATCTTTGCCTGGTTTGCATTTTATTAGCTAATAAATCAAGTGTTGTAAGTATTTTAAATATGAACTCTAACTGACTACATTTATCTGTGTGTATTTTTATTACTGACTCTGGAAACTCAGTGTTCATTTCAACGTTTTGGAGCGAACATCTGGGAGACCTGTCAATGCCCACACTTTGTTTTTGTTTTCTCACAGGGTGTGTATGTGTGTATTCATGCTCACCCTTCTCTCCGACGAAGGGCAGGGACCAGGTGAAGACGTCCATGAAGTTGGGCAGCCAGTAAGGGTGAGGTGAGCAGTTGAACTGTCGGATGTTCATCACGTTGTTCTCGTACTTCAGCACTGCCGCTGTGGGGAGGGAGAGACAAGGCAGGGAGGCAGGTGGTTGTTAAAATGTGTCAAAATGTGTAAAGTTTAATAACGGGATTTGCTTTCTCTATGGTCTCTGGACACAAAGGATGGATTATGGTCTGACATCTTCAGTTTTTTTGTCTGTCAACATCCACAATCCCCTCAAGGAGAACTCAAACTATTCTACTTCTTCTCCTTTAATGTGCAACAAATCCCTGTGTTGACTGATTCTGCAAATGGCTATGTATGTTTAGAATATACAACACAAGCCGAACATTATGACGTCTCTATTTTCCTCCTTAAAAGTTTCAGATTGCACACAACTATCCAACCATGATCAGACTACAAAAGAACATCAGATCCTCGTTGAGGTCCAGGCCCATTACAGCCCCCATCCTGTTCCCAACCACCACTCAGGAGTACTGTGCGGCTTCAGCAGCCGGCACCGGCACTCCATCCAGCTATCATGGAGAGTGACCACAAAGTACTCAGCGTTATGTGCCAGGAAAAACAAGAGTGATTGATGGACAATCTGAAGAAGGAGCAATCAGAGTTCACATTAAAAAAAAAAGATAACAAAACACTTACTTTTAAAAATACAGTTTTACAGGTGGCTTATGAAGCATTGTGTCTTTAAAGTCTTGAATATAACCGTTCTCAACAGATTAACCAAAATGTCTTTTTTTCTGGCTCTTCTTGTTGTTTACCTTGCCTGGTTAATGACTCATTAGCTGCAGGTGCTGCGCAGACTTGCGACAAATGAAATTGCCAGTTACTTCAGATCTCCAATTGGCCGTAAAACAGTCGAGAATTTGTTTTGTCCAAAACGCAGCAAAAAGAAACACCTAGACTGAACTGTGGCCTGGATTTAACACATCATTTTTTATCAGACACTGTCAGTCAACCTCTGCTTCATGACAGCGAATAGAGAATCTGGCAAAACTACCTTCCACAAGATGATGTATTGACATCAGAATCCGTCAATCTTTCCCTCTGACAGGACGGCTGATAAATAGGAAGATTTGCAAAATGCTGTACAAACTGCCCAAGCATCTAAATGATGGTAGCTCGAAAAAAAAAAAAAATCAATGTCCCTTTTCCCCCTCTCCGGAACATTTCCTCTGCGTATTGATTACCGCCCCCACAGGGTGAAACATGTCTGTCATCACAGAAACACATGGCTCAGCATTTGGGCTCCATGCGGCCGGGGCAATTTTCATTAGTTAACAGAAAACCATCAATTTCTGGTGAGGAGGGACGGAGAGAGGAGCCAGAGACAGGAAGCTGAGGTAATGATAGCGATGGACTCTGGATGATGATCATACTGTGGTGCTCAGAATTCAACCATGAGAAACAACTGCGTATTCCTACTGACATCACCATCAAAGTGTTCCTTTTTGATTTAATTCATCAACATTTACAGCGTGCATTGCTTTCACAATCCATCGCCAAAAGAAGCTCTAAGTTATTAGTTAGAAATTGAGAGAAATGGGCTTAGTTGCTTTCTCGCAAGACTTACAGGAGATATCATTTTAATGCTAAACAAGAGGCCAGTTAGCTTAGCATAAGGACTAGCTGGCTACTTGTGACCTTCTTAAATGTCCCCTGGCTCCTTATGTTGACAAAACAAGCAAGAGTCTATTAAACAGTCGGGTACATGACTGAACTATGACTCGCTGCACTCCAGTATATGAATGTGTTACGTTTCTTGAGAAAGGGGATAACAAGTTAATGCTAAAAATATCTCAAAAATGGACAGAGGAGGATTAAGGCCACAGAGTTTATTACCCCGACCACCGACGTTTTTCTCAGAATTCGGACAATTCACTAGAATTCTGAATTTACTGTCAAAACTCTGAGGCCGCAGAGCAACGATAACTGTAATTAACGGCATGAATTTCAGTTTTTAAATGTTACACTGAGCGTATTTTCACAAAACAATTTAATGTAATAGGAAATATAATAAATAAAAACCGTGTAATGAATGTCTTATCTTAATCATAATATCTGTGTGCCACTGACATAGAAGCCACCTCCCAATCACTGACCACAGAATGCACCATGTGACCTCTCCCATGCTTAAGAGACAGTGTGGGTGCTGAAGAAAACACGAGAGCTGCCAAACATAAATATATCCCTGCTGTATATATAGACGCCCTCTCTCTTTCACGAGCCAGGCCAGACTGATGGCCCAGATTTGGGGAAAGCGGACACCTGGGCTGGGTCACCATGGGGAGACTTTCCTGCCTCGGCCTCTCTCGGGGGTCAGGAATAGCAAGTCATCAAACCTGGCATCCAAAGCAGCTGTAACCTCAGTCGCGACACAAATGGGGTCAGAAAACATCCTGCTAGGCCGGGGCTTTCCTCAGTGTGTGTGTGTGTGTGTGTGTGTGTGTGTGTGTGTAATCAATGAGGCATGGTAATATATATATAGTGCAGTAACTATGCAATCAAAGTGGTCCCTCAAGTATGGCAAAGCATTAAATTCCACTGCCATCACTATCGTATCCAAGGCTGCACATAAGCACACACATATTCTCTGAAATAACAGAGGAGAATCTGTACACTTTATAATTCCTGTGGCATTATTATCGATATCAGAAACGTTACAACCCATTCCAATAAGCAAAGCACTGCCTTCCTCTGACACACTCCACTCAGACGGGGCTGGGGGTGTTTATGCGTGTGTGTGTGTGTGTTGGTGTGTGTGTGTGAGCATGAAAGCAGTCGCACGCGTGGGCAGCCTTTGCATAAACATCACATACTGCATAAACATGGTCGAGGCACTTGATTGAATGCAGCCATGGAGGCCCGGAGGGGATAAAAAAGGCAGAGCGGGGGAGAAGGTCAGCTCCCCTGCCGTCGCTCCTTCAATTCGGATTCCCTTTAAAGGAACAGACACCCGGCAACCTCCCCCGTACAAAACAAAACACGATCATCGTGTTCTAGGTACGAGCAGGTCACGGCCCACTTTCTTTCTTTCTTTTTTTGGGGGGGTGGGGGGGGGGGGGGGGTGGATATGGGATTTAACCTGCAGATATGAGGTTACAGGAGAAGCATTTTGCTGCCCTAATGAAAAGAACACGCATTACTACTGTTTGAATGCACAATTATATGCAAAGTTATTCCTCATACAGCAGGAGGGCACAGCTCTCGTGGTGACCAGCTGTGAGATCTGTATTAAAGTCCTCTGTTAAATCTAACACTGCATGACAGCCACTAGATGTCTCTGCAGCTCTGGTGCTGCCTAACAGGGTAGCTGAGGCCAATCCTGCTGCCACGGTAACACAGATATTGTGAGGCTACGCCCGCTCATTAATTATTTATAAGGGAGTGCCTTGAGCCGGTTTCCCCGGTAACGAGGGCTGTTAAATCTGCTATGAGATCAGGGGGGAGATTCCCACTGTCCTGTCCTGTTGCTTAAAGCCGACTGCATATCTGTCTCTAAGGCCTCTCGTATCAAGTTCCAATGGATTAGTATTCCATTAAAAGCGTTGAGACCTCCTCTGTCCATTTCATAGAGCCCTTGACTTCCATTAGATGTCAGACTTGTTGTTGGTTGGAACTGAATGTACTTGTACAGTGGAACACTGCATGAATGATTTTTCATTAATTGTTGCTTAATAAAGTAATGAGTCAGCACCTGTACAGGTCCTTTTTTTATTTCAAATCATTTTCATTTCACTAGAAATCTATGACTCAAAAAAGGCCACTTGCTCTCGGGCTTAAAACCACATTGAATGGTCATGCCGGAGAACAGAAATACTTTCTGACTTCAAATATTTGAGTCATGAAGAAAAGAAAACACTTAAGCATCGCTTACTATCTATGTAATTGGTCTAAAATATGTTGAAGGTTGTGCCCTGTCTATATTTTCTTGAACTTTCAACCGGATTTCATGGTCTAATTCAATGGTTGAAGGAGACCCCTGATTAAAAAAAAAGACTGTTGGAAATTAAAACCATCCTGAAGGTTGTTTTTAACTTTAACTTATGATGATCTGAAAAAAGCCTATTCAAGGTTCATTTAGTGATTTCTGGATATTTTAACATCAGGTCTGCTCAGTTGTTATGAATACATCTCAATATGAAGTATCTTGAGAAGTTTTCTTACTAAACCATATGGTGAGTAGATCTCACCAGAATTCTGTTTTATAAGACTTAGATCCTTGTTGGAATGGAACCAGAAGGGCCTTCCCAGTACGACATTACACAGTCCATTTTTCTTGTTTTGGTGCGGCCTGAAAAGTTCTGTAACCGAATCTTGTTTACAGGAAAGTGAAGGAAAGCCCAGTAATGATCAGAGTGATAACAGATGGGTGGGCATCTGCAGACGGGGGAACGCTTCTCGCTGGCACTTGTGACAAGAGGTGGGAAACATGAAATCCCTGCTGTGCTGTCGTCATCACTGCCCCAGCTTCCATCCTGCTATTTATTCCAGTGGCAGAGCCAGGAGCCAATCATACCACTGCATTTCACTCCTTCAGATCACAAATGTCGGCTACTCACCAACCAATCAGCACATGACCAAGGCAGGAAATAATGTAAAAAAAAAAAAAAAAAAAGGAAACGCTGTCCAGTTTGACTGGAAAATGAACCAGATGGATTCTTCAGGAAAACATTGTTCACATTATCGTTTAAGTTTCCTCTCTAAAAGTCCATTCCTGTTTCTACATCGTCATGAAACTGTAAAACTAGAGAGGAGATGGAGAGGTTATCATGGTTATGTAAGGTTTAACAGGTGTGAGATGGATCTAACCACCATGTCCTTCACTGTCTCGGGGGTGTAATAAAAAAATCAGCGTCAAAAAGGTGGGCAGCTACGTGTCATTTAGCATTTTTTTTCCCATCCAAGCAGCACGACCATTTGGATTCAGTCTTTGGCTTTCGAGACCAGTCAATAACGATGCAGCAGAAAACATTCCATTAATGTGAAACCGCAAGCAATCTCCAAAGTATTCAACTGCCAGCTACACCTCCAACTCCATCTCTCCAAACTGTGAGCGCTCAAAAGTGCTACATCACCGCTGCTGTGTTTTCATTTAACGCAGCTCCACTGTCAGCTCGGGGGGGGGGGGTGCAGGGGTCAGAGCGTTGATGGACAGCTGGTCAGCGCCTGACACGTATTGCAAAGCCAACAGTTTGACTTGCAAGGAAAACGAGTGATGGACGGCATCTAAAGGCTGGATTTTTTATCTTTTTAGAATCACATCGTTCCTGACTCAGCTACGACTCAAATTTTTTTCCCTCGCCCGCCTCTGGTACCTCATAGATATCCTCCGCCTCCTCCTCTCCGACTGGAAGTGCCCGTCTCTCAACAATTCCCCCCCCCCCCCCATGTGGAGAGGTTTCATTGGTTAATCTGGCCAACTCCCAGCGCTGTATTGATGGGACCTGCAGATGCCTCCTCCCTCCGCCTTTAAGATTTATGTGCCCGCTCGATTGGCCATCAATCACAGAACATGCTCAGTGGGCTCCGAGCTCCGGCAAGAAAGCAAAGAGCAGACCAATTCATTATAGAGGCTTTGGGTCTCCCAGTGAACCCCACCCACATAACTGATGAGAAGAGCATCAACAGGACTGATAAGACGGTATTGGTTAGCTGTGCCTGATTCATGAAATCGTGGAGCCGCTGTGGGGAAAATACATCTGCTAAGTAAACGATTGATAATGTGAAGGTGCAACTATGCAATTACATAACCGCAAGTTTTAAGAGCTCTAACATCAAATCTCTGGCAAGACCTTAAGCTCGAGGGATGTTTATTTGCTTGGGAAGAGCTCTCTCTCCCTCTCTTCTGCAATTATATTTGTATTCTAAGCCAAAAATCTGACTTCAAACACATTAAGCTGAGGATAAAAGTGTGTCTCACTTTCAAGCAGACGGCGAATGACGGGAGAAATAAAGAACCTGCCATCCCCCGTGGTAAGATACACCTGTGTTCCTAAATGAAGTCGGTTCTATAAACAGAGTAATAATTTTCTTTCTGATAACCACACTCGCTCGCTCTCAGAGGCATTTTATCAACAGAAGGTCAGCCAGCTTCAGGTAAGACCAGGGTGCGGACTGAATCATTTTAGATACTTCGACTATCCCATATTGAGCTCTGGAGGTGCAAATGATTTGCCAGGCAAATGGTTGCCAAAAGTTAAAAAAACAAAAAAACAACAGGCCCTTGACATCAATATGTTTGCTTGTTTGTTTTTATTGTGTGCTGGGTTGACTGTGAGCCCTGGGAAGATTAGTTGGCATGGAACGAATGGGGTCCTAATAATAAACAACACACCAGGCATGCAAACTGTCAGGCTGCACCCCCACCCGCCCTCAACTCTCCCGCCTGTGCAGGAAGCAAGGCATGGAAGCAGCTCCTGAGGAAAATAGTAAACAAAAAGATCCTAATATCTGAGATCAAGGGAACACACGTGGAAAAAAAAAGAGAGCCATGTTTCCCTTGTGTACTACACTCACACCAGCAGCACTGCAGTACACAGCTCTGTTATGGCATTTCATCATGACAGGAATTACAAAACAGCATGCACCAGCAGCACCATCGCTCTTTCCTTCCCATTTCCATTTCCTGTGGTTTGCCCATCGCCGCCCCCATCCACAACATGCCCCCACAGCCAAGTCAGATACTGTCTGTTCTCCAGGGGAAAAGTGCTGACTCACAGCACAAAGGCAAGCCTATCTTGCTGCGTGGGCAACGTAGCGCCGCATTGGGCACCACTAGGTGCCAAGTGAACCCCCGCCCAGCCACTTCATGTCCAGCTACATCCCTGAACTGACCTGACCAGAATCAGTGTCAGAGAGTTTTGTCATGAAACAACCCTAAAAACTTGAACCAAAATATTTCTATACTATGAGGGAGAGGCGCTCCAAAAGCTGTGTGCACTGTGAAAGTTGAGTTTGGCACTCCTTAATACCATTTAAATACCATAATAGTACTTTGGAAATGTAGTGTTACTTGTTATCATTTTTTAAATTTATTCTAAAACGTTTTTATTAACCCAGGAAAAAGCTTGTTGAGATAAATAGTCGCTTTTTTAAGAGTGCCTTTGTGAAGACAGGCTGCACTGTTTTTCATATTATACATGAAATAGTGTTAATAAAGTGCGAGTGTAAGCCAAAAGGGACATGTTCATTTCTAATCCCTAAGCATGGTGTGAAAACAGCTAAATGTTTTCTGTTCATCCTTTTTAAAAGGCACTTTAAAGCTCCGTTATGAAATATTGTTAAAACATCTGAAAAGCAAAGCTCTTCTGAACTGTGAAAGGACGTTGTTAAAGGTTACCCAACCGGTCCAAAAAAAAAGAATGAACCTTCCAGTCTGCAGCTCTGTGAAACTTTCTGTTACTTCCAGCTTATTATTTTTTTTTTGGGTGGATTTCTCCCTCATAATAACCGCAAAACAAACTTTAATATGTGTTTGCTGATTGCCCTCGTGCACAACGACAAGGAGATGAAGTCAGCGTGTGGCAGATCAACAACCTCAACAGCCATTTGTAAGACTTTGATGACATCTGAGGTTTAAGACATAAAAGAGAACATCTTGGAACATCCTGATGCTTCCCTTAAATGAAACCTGAATTATTCCTTCTCCTTACCTTTGTTGTTGTAGACATCTAGGTAGTTGGGTGCTGAGAAGATGGTGATAAGAGATGGGAAGCCAGTGGTCTGACTCTTTCTGTACATGCGGTATCTGGTAAATATCCAAAAAAAAGAGATGTAAGCATCAGTAAACATTACATTCATACATTAATCATTGGTGTTTGGCCCTCGGGAAATGATTAGCAGTGACAGTTTTTATGGCCTCTTGTTTTCACTATGGCTGTTTGTCTGGCAGCCTCAGGAGAGTAAATCCCTGTGTTACAGGTGAAACATGCCCTCCAGAGTCATCTCACTGAACCAACTCCACATTCAAGTCAAACTACTGTGATCTCACTGCGAGCAGCTGCGCTGTGTTTGTTGGTTTGGATGCTTGGAATGAAATAAGAGCTTTCAGTAAACAGTACTGACACAGATGATTTATTTGCCACACCACACCTTGCAGCAACTATTTGTAGAAATTTGAAAAAAAAAAAAAAAAGGAAACAGAGGTGAAACTCTGTAACATTATTACTTTGTGTGGTTCAAGGCGGCTTGGGGCAGCAACCTCATCTGAGACGTGGCGAGGTGTCCCGTGTGACCACGCTGTGGGTGTGCAGTGATAAACAACTGTATGCTATGCATCCCACCGCCTCAACCTCCCTTAGAGAGTGATCAGCCTGACAGATCCAGCCACCTGCCCTCAAAATAAAAATATGTTTTCAAAAGAAGCTTTTGCAACGCCTCTGTTGAAGATCCAGAAATCACTCTTTGTTCCTCATGAACACAAGATGAGTTAGGTCGTTTGAGACTACATGTGCTTGAATGTAAAGTTAAGAATATAAACTAAATATGAACTGTGAAACAATAATTCTGCACAAAAATCTGACTAGTCACATCACATCTGGCCGACCAACTCCCCACACTGGATTCATTTTCATCACCCCGCCTTCCCTCAAAGTTCAGTACGCGCTGAACCTGCTCTCCAGACAGGCTCAACACAGACCAAGGGTGTACCAGGGAGGGGGGAGGGGGAGGGGGAGGGCTTTTCATTTAATACCTGGCTCTGAAACCACTGTGCCGTGTGACAATGTGATGGGAGAAGACGAAAGGCCACAACACTCACCCAGCATCCTGCGCTTCATGGGCCCGGATGATAGATAATAAGTTATTGTGTTGTAGAAAGTCACAGACTGCAGGGTAGCTGTTGAATGAAAGAGACAAACATTTGGTTTTACTCACACGTCAAGAAAAACTCAGTCGAATCAAGAACGATCAATGGAAATAACTAAATAAGTCATGGCTATTATTGATTGAGTTCAGAAAAAAAACATAGGATCTACAATATGGAGTTCAGGCTAAATGTTAACATAAACTCTGGTTCATAAATGGAAGGGGGGGGGGGGGGGGGGCTGTTAAAGGAGGCTCTAATATCCTGATGTGAACAACAGATTCATCAAATGTCTAAATAGGCAGCTTTTAAATGACTCATTCTGTACTTTTAAACCCACTTTCATACCAAAAGAGGAGTAGGTGTGACACTCCTTAAGTGGTGGATTTTTGTAAAGAATGAAACTAAAAAATAAAAAAAAAAGTCAAGTATGACACATGATTCACAGCAGACTGTTTCTTCAAGAAGAAGAAAAAAAAAAAGAAGAAGAAGAAGCAGCTATCGCTGGGGAGTGTTCAAGTGTGTTTCATGCTCACGCTGATCTATTTAGTCTGCGCGCACAGAGACCAGAAAAGCTCACAGCCAATTACCCAATAACAGTACTACAGCTTTCCTGGTGCAACCTTTAACTCCTCACACCAGCTTTTACGAGAAATGTTTCTTTGCTCATAACGAGAGAGGAAGAAGAAAAGCCATGAGGAGAAGCTTTTCTTAAAGAAAATGTTTGTCAATCAGTTGTTAATAGAAATTATTAATATTTTTGATCACCGCCTCGAACAAAGTGGATTTCAACGGGGGGGTGTAGTCACTGAAAATGTGTACGTCAAACTTTTGTCATGGTGATTAGTTTAATCAGTGGAAATATCATCTGTTAGACTATCAGGTAAACAAAAAACGGTGCAATCAGAGTCTATAAACAAACACGCATTTTTAAACACGAGACAGTCGTTGTGGTTCAACGAAGAAGTATACCGTGCTTGTACAAAACACAGGTAATGGTTTGGTATAAGGTCCTTTAATGAAAGCTAAACGCCCCTGCAGAAATCAGAGCACAACAATGAAACAACACCCACATGCAGCAATCAAAACCAAACTTGCATTTTGGTTTCTGATAAATATGAGGAAACACACAAAAAAAAACAACAACAACAACAGCTTTTTCTTGTTCTCTTCAATCAACACAAAACCCTCTTGAGGTTTCTGGATGACTGGGCCAAGCTGGTATGGAGTTTGGGTCAAGATTGATACAGGGAACATTCTTATGGCAGCTTTATTGCGTCTCTTAATGCAAAGTGCTTGGAGCAGGCTTGTAATAAAGTGTTATATAAGCAAATTAACTTGGCTTGTTTTTTTTGTATGCAGGCTTATCTGAGAGCATGTTTGCTGCAGAGCTAAATTATCTTCATTTCAAATAGTGTGAAACCTTTCATAGGAGACTGAAATTGAAGGAGCCAGGATTGGTTCATTAACAATCCTCGTTGGTGCAGACATGAGAACACATGCATTCCTGACAGTCACGACAAACATCTGGTGGAGGGGATGTGTATTAAAAAAAAAAAAAAAAAGGGGGGGGGGGAATAAAAAATGCAATGAGTTTTTTTTTTCCATTAGAAGGGGGTAAAAATGAGGACTAGATTGTTTATTTCTCACTTGATTTCCTGCAGCAGATGCAGACACATGCCATATGGAGCCTGAGATATATTAAGGCCTAGTTTTTTTTTTTTTTTTGGGCAATTTTGCATTTGGAGTTTAGAGCATCTCCCATCTGTCCGACCAGAGGGCAAAGATGTTAATGAGCGCCTCGGACAACATGCAAAGTGTTGCAAGAAATGCCTTCATCATGTGCAATCTAAGCAGCGTTTTGTATGTGAAAAATTAAGCTTTTAAGGTACTTATCAATAACTTGGATTTACACTGATGAAAGAAAGATGTTAAGAAAATTACTCCAGGCCGGTTCACCCAGGCTGCTGAGCGAGGGCCAAAATGAAAGCGACTATACTCAAAACATTTGCAATTTCACGCCTGACTTGTGTTTGTAAAAGTGTTACAAGCGTGCCCACGGCGCTGGGGGAAATTATTGGTTGCTGCAAGACAGCAGCAACAAAGAAGCTGATGTTTTTAAAAGGGGGTTGTGTTGAGGAATGGCTCTCTCTCAGTCTGGCTTAAACCGTCTCATAAATCCTGAATGCCAGTGTGATGCCAATTAGCGAGCATTCCCCGGGCAGACGAAGTGGTGGACACTGATGAAAACAAGACTCCAGAGGAATTTGGACCAAATGACAGAAGGTTAAGCAGGATGCTGGTGCGGCACAAACACGTGACATGTGATCCGTCATTTGTGGTAATAATGAGATCACATTATGAGCATTTCTGTTTGGTGTCACTTCAGTAAAATGACACCATTAGAAAGATTATTTTAACCCATGGCAAACTGTTGATCTGCCGTGTAATGGATCACAAACATTTACAGAATATGTACAGACAATCGGGCAAAAGATGCCCTCGCAAATCCGCAACGACGGCAGTAGAGGGAGTTCATTCCCAAGCACAGCCATTAAAATACAATTAAGTCTGTAGTTATAAAACACCTGTTATTAAAGAAGGAAAATGCACATCAGGAAACTCAGGACGTCTCCGACTATTTCTGCTGGCTCGCCTGAGGCGCGCCAGGGCCAAGCAAGCGTCGCTTAGGCCGTAATGAGCGGAGGGAGCGCCGAACGCTCTCACAGACAGGACTGTGCCTCGCGGTAATGTGCCACTTCATTACATTCTGTGACAGTGTGAGCTGCCTGCTCCGAGCACTTCCTCCGTTTGTTCAGTTACTCAGCTCAATAGAAGGCAATGAGGGTTACATAAATACTGGTGACAGGCTAAGGAGGAGGACTTTTGGACTACTTTAATGCACGCTATGTTCTTACAACTCTTAATCTCCCACTCACAGTGGAGGAATTGCAGTGCTTGAAAACAAAAAAAAGTGATGGGAGCAGGGTTTCTCAATTTATCAACAATTTGACAGGATGATGGTCATTCTGTATCTTTAATCTTTTGCATCATTTTTTTATGATTACTGAAGAGCTACCCGCTTCAATGTCTATGACGGAGAGGACAGCCAAACTAATCAGAGGATGATTTTATTTTTCCAAGAGTGGACAAAACTCAAAATAAGAGGCACGCTTTTAAAAACAGACGCTTGTAATTTTTTAGTTCCATACTCCAATATAAAACACATTGAGTATGAGGTCAAACATTGCAGCAGTATTTGATGGGAGACAGAAATCAAAGCTGTTACCTGGAATCCTTAATGCTAAAGTAGTAAAAACCTCCTGTTGCCCCTTCTCGTAAGAGATCAAAACACTCACCTGTAGAAGTAGGAGCAGCCTCGCACTGTGTTGTGTGTGAAATGCTCTTGGCTCTTCTCGTTCCCAAAGTCCTCCAGGGGGTCGGACCACAGCAGATCGCACATTGGTCCATATGCTGGAGGCTCTTTGAATCTGTCTAGCTGTGGAAGGAAAAGTAGGACTCATGTCAGCCTCTTTGAGTGGAAAAAATGCACTTAGAGCTCGCATGCTAGTGCAGAGAAAACATTTTTTTTTGCTTCTTCCGTTAGAGCCACGTCAGAGGCTGCAGCTGACATTATCATTATTATTATTTTGTTACTGTGACTTACATTTATGCTGAAGTCACATTGTATTGAATTAAAGCTGAAAAGATATACAGTGTGGATGACGTGTAGGAAGGTTTTTAAAGGGCTCTTTTTGAGACACATAAAAACTCTGGCTGTCATTCTTAAGGAGTGATGAACATAAATAACTCTGCTTTAAGCCAAGTATAGCTCTTTCTCAAACAAAAGCTTGTGGATTACAGGAGGCATAGCATGATGGACACTTCAATGGAGCAAATTCTATTATGCATGCCCTCTGATTGCAGCCACAAAATCCATTTGGAGTTATTGAATTAGTTTGAAAGCGGGATCCAACTCTTCAACATTTTTTTTAATCAGAGCGAGGACCAGACCCTGTGCTTGCAATCCCTGGTGTCCAAGTCCTGAGCCTTATTTTGATTTTGAGACAGATCTGGGAGAATCGCTTCATGCATTTGCAACTCAGGTTGTTATTTTCACAGCACATCACTCTAAAGCGAGCACAGTCTTCTCCTCATTAACTTTGAATGAATGCAGAAAATACATGAAGCAGACAGGAAGCTCCAATTTTCAACAAATGCTCTGTGCTTTTATAGCCATCATTGGGCACCTGCTGTTACATAAACACACACATACACACACAGGCTGGAGCTGCATGAAATTATAGAGAAAATGGTCCCGAATCAGACACATACTTTCCTGATGTCGTCAAGATTTGTGATTTCTGGAGACAGTCCTCCGTGTACACACAGGAACTGCTGGTTCATAAGTGCAGCCAGGGGAAGGCAGTCGAAGGCGTCCATACATGCGTCATACACCCTCTCTGAATACTTAATTCTACCTGTCATGGGGGGAAACAGGGCAGGGAAAAGGAGAGCACGCCAAGTCAAACACCACAGCTTTCATACATTGGGGCAGTGTGCTAGACTGGGACGGAAAAGGCTTTAAAAAGGGCCAAAAAACTTCCCAAACACACTTTAAGAGCAGCACAATTTCACAGCGCTTTTGTGTTTTTTTCCACCACTCTGTCTGAGTCCAACAGAAATAGTTCTGACGTGTGTAAATATCAAGACAGGCAAGAAAAAAAAAAAAAAAAAAAAAATGGGACTGAATCCTGTTCCAGGCCAGAGGGCACTTTTAAGTGAGCGTTTGAGGTCGCTGGTAGAATAAACAGCTTTTAGAAAGAATAACTGGCTCTGTGCAGAGATTCACACACCAGACTGCTCATTGTAGATCAAAGGTATGAAAATGAAGTGCAAAAGCATTACTTACATTCCTGCTTAAATGTGAAATACTCTGTTAAATGTCTACATTCATGATTCCCACGCAGCAAAAACAGTGTTTTTGGGTAAAGGATCTTTAAGGCCCACAAGTACAGCACACACTGAAACAAAGAAGAACACAAAAAAGGCATTGGGGAATGGTTAGTGTGTCATCTGGAAATAACACTCAAAACACAAAACCATCAAGGCAGACTTTGTCAACGTCGCAGAGTGAAATAATACACGCGCTTCTGCTTATAATGAAACATTTATGCGCTACATTTTGTGGCACATTTCAGGCTCGCTGGGAGAGATGACAAACCTCCAGAGGAGCCACCAGAAGACAGGCACGGCACACTCCATTAAAACATGTTTTATTAATAAAAGTATAATGTTCCAGACGATGAAATGGCAGGGAATATCTAGAGAAGTAAATTCCAACCAACGTCCTAGATTAAAACACATATTTTGCTTCATATTAAAAATCTCTCTCTACATAACCCTAAGCTACAGCGTGACATTTGCTATCCGGGCTACATTTGAAGTTATTACAAAAGCCTATTACTGCTCCAATATCAGCAGCCTGATTTGATCTACGCTCAAAGAAAGCTATTAATAAACACAGCTTCTGTTTGGCGTATGGTGTGTGTCATACTTGATTAGGCCCTCGCGAGGACACCTAAATAAAGAAATAAATACACAGCCTTACTTCAATACTGAAATACCCTCTGTCAACGTAGTCCCCCAGGAAAAGGTAGCGCGTAGATGCTGGTGATCCTCCTACTTCAAACAGCTTCATCAGGTCAAAGAACTGCCCATGGATGTCTCCGCACACTGCAACGAGGCAGAAAGAGGAACGAAAAAAAAGACATCAGAAAAAAAGCTATTTTTAGAGCAGAGAAACTTTCAGATAAAATCCATTTTAACACAGTGACAGGATATTTGCTTATTTCCAAAGTTTCCATCAGATGTGAAGTGCTCGGAAAAAAGGTTTTTTTACCAACAAACCTTCAACGTAGCACCGTACGGACTGTCACACGTATATGTAGGACACAATACGACAAAGAACCTGAGCCTTTCCTAACCAACCAGAACGAGGGGAAGAATGGGAAATAAAATGGGAACACAAAAGCGTTATAATTAAAATCACACGTCAAAACTGTGAATACTTCTTTGCACACAATCTTCTGTCAGAAAGCAGATGTCCAATATGGAAACGGATAACAGGATCTGGCTCGAGTCTGCCTTTTCATGCCTTGCCTTTCCACCACATCCACCTTCAGCCTCTTTATAACCTTGAGGTGTTTCAACTGGCTAGTAAGACCTAATTCGAACACACCTCTCCCTGCCAAACGCACTAAAAGTTCATTGGCTGAAACCACTAAACGGCTCTCGGCTGTATCCCATTTCTAAACACGCCACGTTAACCGTGATGCAAATCTGGCTTGTCGGAGCAATTACTAACAGATAATTGCTGGGAGAATTTGCACTTCATCCTAAGAAGTACTGACAGTCTGTTTCTCAGCTTGAATCCCCAGGAACGTCAGTAGCTGTCAGCACGGTGGAATCCACTATATATCGCTTGACTTGTTTCAATCTAGTGTCATATCAACTCTGTGCAAATACTAACAACCCAGCAGCCAGCTGTTATATAGCGTCAAGGGAGAGTTCTGGTATAAAAACCCATTCCCATCAGAAATCAGGAACCGCAAATCACTTAATATGGATCGGTTTCCCATCTCCCAACGTGACCCTTTGCCGTATTACTCTCTGGGGAGGCGAGGGGAGCAAAAGGCCAAAGGAGATTTGCTGCTTAGCCACCATTGGCTGACAGGATGCATGTGGGGGGTGGGGGTGTCAGATTTAAAAGCATTCTGTCACTTTAGTAGATACTTCAAAGGCTGGTTCAATGGGTCAGCTACACCTGAACTTTTCATTTATTATTGATAAACATCCTCATTGGTTTTTCCCCACTGGTGGATCTATTTTAGGACCACAAAGCCATTCTGGGAGCTTTCATCGTTCCTCGAATGGATTTTGTTTTATCAAAAAAATGTTTTTATGAAATGACCGTTGCAATACTTCAAAGTACACTAGGTTTAATGGGAGGACTAATCCAGGTAAAGAACTCTAGGTTATCAATGAATCTACTGTTAAACTTTGAATCTGTAGAAAAACACAGTTCAGAGAATGATCCAGAAACAAGAAGCATTTTTTTTTAATCAACATAATAACAGTATTGGTAGCATTAATGAGGTTTGAAGAAAGTCTGTTTCTATACATAGTCTTTGGTATACACAAACACACCAATACAAACATTCAGACACTAAAATAGTATTTACAGGAAGTGGAAGCAGAGTTTAGTGAGAGATACCCAGAGAGACTTTCAACAGTCTGTCTAGGAGTTTAAGCTAACCTACTCAAAAACAAGATAACACAATTGTTATAATACATTCAATTTGGTAATGAGGAACATACATACAAAAATCTGAAGATGTTGCATTAAAGTGCAAGAAACAGCTTTAATCATGTTAATGCATTTGCTGCAGTGAAGCTCTTTAATTGCCCTATTCTTTATCAGGCCAATTCACATGATGTCTAAACCGTAGAGGCAGGGATGAATAAGCAGGAATTAGATGTAACTACTTTTGAAATGCTATTAATGTTTTGTTAACGGATTGTAGTGTTGATGCTACTTATTTTCATTCTAGTTAAGCCCCAGTTTCAACATTTTTTGGTGATATTCTAGTTTTTCACCTGGGCTTGACTCCACAGACTCAGAATGGATTGGTCGCAAAAAACTAAACGACTGTAAGGTTGGCAGTACCAGTTGGGAACCACTGATATACTGTATATCAAACCAATATAAAACATTTTTAAAAGTCACCTGGAAGATTTATTAAACCAACAACACAAGTCAACAATCAGCAATATTACATTTTAGACTATCACAGTGACAACAATGATGAGCACGGTATGGGTTTCTGATGTCCATCCATCTGTTATTCAAACAATCAGCTAATGAAGTGATTCAAAACAGGGTAAATTGATTGAAATCACATTTGAGAAGGACAAAGCCTTTCTTTTCATAAGACTGTTTGTTGATTTATGCACTGTATCTAGCACCGAGAATTACAATAAGAGCCTGTGAAAAAGTCTTTCAGAGAGATCCCCAATTAGTGGGAGCTGGAGGACAGCGTTGGAGAGCAATTATCTCAAGTTACGAGGCTCGCTAGACAGCTTGGAGAATCAGCTCTCCTTGACTGTATCGTAAACCTCCGCTTTACCATTTGTCTTTTATTAAACCCACACTGTGTAACTGTTTAAACCCACAGTGGGGACTAACTTCAAAAAGAAGCCCTGTTATATGTGTCCAATTTCTAAAAGATGTCCTTACTCCCCTGATGCAATCAAGCCAGCACTACAAACACGTAGTGGAGGCTTATTTTAGATGGCTTGTGCTGTTCCTGAAAATGGATTCATTGGAACAAAAATGGCAAAAAAAAAAAAAAAATGCTTGAATTAGAATCTAGCTTTTTAAAATAATATTCTCATTTATTGGCATTTTCATTAACTTTATTCACAACATAAAATGGACATGGCACATGTTGACGTGTTGGATGTTTTGTCAACATATTTCTGGTATCCATCGCTCCCATATTTTATGATTAATGCAAAGCCTCGTTTGTCTTTTTTGGTGGTCCATCAAAAGGGTTAAATTGGCAGAATTGAAATAATTTATGGACGGACTTTTGTCTGTTAATTTGTTAAATAATAAGCTCATGTACAACTCATGATCGTGATCTGATTTTGATTTGTTCAATACACAATAAAAAATGATGCATGTTTCTTTGGTGAATGAGTCAATAACGGACGTTACATTGGGTGTGGCCCCAAATAACTCATGTATGAAAAAAAAGAAGTGTTTGTGCAACAGTTGAAGGAATTTAGAACGGTCAAAATCAAAACCCAAATGTAGAGATGTACAAAATCACATCAACTGAAGCAAGAAAGTGACTTTTTCATCCTCAAGATAGAAAATAAGCCTTTTTTTTTTTTTAGATAATTTTTAACATCACATATTTATATCTTGCATCAAGGAAGCCATTAAGGTTTCACATTCATTGTTTATGTACTGTTTTTGTCATTTTTCAAATGTCTTTTTTTTTTTCTTTTTTTTTTTTTAAAAGGACAACACAACTAGTCCAATCCAAGAGCTTCATTTTGCTTCTCGGTGCAGGGTGCATGATGATGCTAAGCCTCGTCATTGCTATGGAAACATTCTTTCAACAAAGGCAGCTTCTATCACTGAGAGAAGAAAAACAAATCCAAGCTGCTGCTGACCTGATAAAGGACCTTCTGGGAGTATCACCAATGGCAACAATGCAATGTATCTACTGTGTTGAAATAAACAGATGGACGCAACAGGCAAGCATCTCCTCTGTAAAGCACCTTTTGTTTTCTGCATGTTTAACTGTGAAATACAATACTATCTGACAGGATGACCACCAAGAGTGCAATTATTGTGAAAATCTATGCAGCGGCTGTATTGGTACCAGAACAGAGAGCTTTTTCACAGGGGAATTAACAATACTTTCATATTTTCAGAGGCCAGCTCTGCAGGAGGGAGTCCAGTGAGGGAGTAAGTGGCTGCGATTTCACCTGAAGCGCCTGTCAAACACACTGTGTGTGGGAGGACTGCACCTCCAGCTGACCTTTTGGAAAGCTGTCACTTGCTGGCAGCGAAAACAGCGGGGTGACACGACAACAGTGAGAGTTAAACTCTGGCCGGTGTTATGGTCACTGGGAACTGTAGACGACTTTTCTGCATGAGTGTGAACATCACCCGCCAAAGCATATTAAACGCAACTGCTTTAGAGCAGCCCACTCCACCGGCTCGGGGTTTTGCTTCATCACAGCGGGAGCACAATCCACCCATCGCTCAGCTCCAGCACACCTACAGACATGCTTTGCTTCCCTCCCTCTTGTCACACAACACACAAAAACGAGGTGAGAAGCAGAGCCCACATAAGAAGAGCAGGTGGGAGTACATTATCTGGAGTGAGAAACAATTCGTTCTGGCCATCTCTTGCCTGTGCGCTAAAGTGATCTCCCTGAGTAGCAGCATATCAACGGGCAGCAGCTATCGAGTGGGTGGTGGGCATTACACAACCTGGCTTCAGAACCTACACAGGCCACTCCAAAAGGCCGGGCTCATTGAGCGAGAGAAATGCACGGTGAGGCAGACTGTGCCAGATAATGTTCTGATTGAGACTGGTTGATAACAATCTTCCCCTTCCCCCCCCCCCCCCCCAGGTTTTATGATGGCACCGACTCTCGGAAAGCCTACATCCTGCAGAGTGTGCATTTATGCAAAGGCGGAGGTGGAGCTTGCAATCTGTCATGACCATCAAGCTGTTTGTGAAGTTTTAAAAGCTGAAATTGCTGGTGCAGCAGCAGCGGCAATAAATGTCACAGCGTCTGACTTAGATTTAACTTCAAATTACTGCGTTGGTGTAAGCCACAGGTTTGAACTGTGACTCTTCAGAGCAAAGGAAGGTTTATTGATGAATCAACCACAAGCTTTTAGACTGCCACTCTATTAGCCCTGTGCAGTTCTCTTGCTGGATAATTTCATTTTTACAGCATAATGAATTGGCATGATCTACTCTGCAGAAGAGTTGAGCATTGTCACTCTTAAGGGGGAAAAACTGTAAATATATACGGTTTACTGAACAAGAGTTATTTAAAAAGAACTGTTCTTGTCAGTTTTAATTCTGATAGTGCTGTGTCCAATTTATCTGCCTACTCATTTTAAGACTGTTGCATAACAACCTAGTAGAAAGGTTTAATGGCCTTGAATGCTACACAGAGCAAACACACTTCACATGAAACTGATAAAGCTGCCGTTCAAACCAAGGTCCTTGTGTGACCTAAGATTTAAACAGGAAATTCCACATTCAAAGTCCTATCATTTCCTGACAAAGAAAACATCACTATTTATTAACAAAACACCAAGTATTTTGAAATGCACAAGCTGAAAAGACAATTTTTTTTTTGTTTTTTGTTGACCTAATTCAGATTGTACAGGTTCCCTGAGCATGCTTCATTGTATTCTGGTATGTGACAGTCCACAGCTCCGATGGGGTCGATCCCCTGCATTGTTGACAGATGTATGAACAGTGTAAAATCTCGCTGTTGCCTGGTGATGCAGATGTAGGAGCTCTATTGATGGGATGACTTGTGCGAAGGCCATGGGAGCAGCTTGTACTCAGTGGCCTAATCCTGCCCCATTCGTCACACACACACACACACACACACACACACACATATGCACTACCCTCCCTCCAAGAAAAAAACCCCACCTGCCATCTGGGCCAACCAGGAAATGACTGTGCGACTGTGAGAAGAAGAAGGCAAGAGAGAGAGATAGGTGACGCGTCATGGCGCTTTACATCTATGATAAATATTTACTGACTAATCTGCTGACTATAGGTGCCATGTTGGAATGGAAGGTGTGCTAACGGGGGGTGGGGGGGGGGAGGATTAAGAGAGCAATGACACAGACAGATGGGGAAACAAAATAAAAACATGGCAGATAGAGGGAGGAGAGGAGTGCCGAGAAAAACAAAAGAAATGTTTAGAGAGAATGCTTCATGAGTTCCGGGGGCATACATGCGAGGCAGACACAGCAGGATCACGAGCACGCGCAACAGAGAAATCCTTGTTGAAAAGGGCCAGTGAGTGGGAGAGGGGTTGAGACAGGGGTGTTGAGTGGGAGGGAAAGATGTGCTTCATTGCAACGAGGACAAACACACATACACACAGCTCCTGAGGATCCTGGAGCCTTCATGTAAAACAGGAGCTGTCCACTGTTTTTTTTAAAGTAACAACAAAGGCAGGTTCATCATTTTAAATGTTATAATATCTCAAATAGAGTTTGGCTTGTGACTTTTTTTTATTTTTAATGCAGCAATAACAATTCTATTGTAGCGAAAGGTCAGTGTTTCAGCAAGTTCACACACGAGAAAGCAGCGCGTGATAAGTTAAGGCTTGGAAATCATAAAACCGCTTAACATGTCTGACACCCTTTTAAATCACTGTCAGATATAAGATCCCCGTCGTCAACCAGCGCAGGCATATTTGAAGTGCATCTTAAAAAGCATGCTATAAAATAAACACTGTCACTTTAAGGGTTTCAGCTCCAGCCCAACATTAGGACAGTCTCTGAGAACGATTGCAGCTTTTTTTTTTTACTCTTTATTGAGTATTTGTGTGTAAGTTTGACAAACAGCTCATCGTCTCTCTCTGTGGAAATTAACTTATTCAGCCATGTTTGCTTTAACCAAAAGAAAATCAATACAATTTAGTCTGGGTTGGAAGCTGAGCCGGAGGTAGAATATATTTTGTTTGGGATTGTCTAGTGTAAGGCTACGGGTTCAGATACATTGACACTTTCAAAGACCTTTCTGAAAGCCATGCAGTTATGTGTAAACATGGCTAAATAACCAAAATCTACCAATGTTGAACAGGATTACTCTTAATCCCCTGGTTATGTGCCAGCAAACAAAAAGACAGAGGCAGCGAGTACAGCTCATGATTGTCCGACCTGTTTGCATCTTTTTGTTTGTGGAGCTTCACTCTTTAAACACTCAGAATATAAATAAGAAGATATATTCACTTTTTAATAGCTTGATTAGGCATACTAGAACCCCTGTTTGGTTGAAAAAGGACCACGCATTCATGAATTTAAGTAAGCACAACGCCAGCCGGGCCACCCAGCACAATAATATGAGAACGAGCTCATATTAATAAAAATGATTGGTTGCCATAGATCCTTTGAGTGGGCCTCTGCTTCTGATTACGCGAACATCAAAAGACGCCTCATCAGAAAGTCTAATGGAGGAACAGGGCACTTGACCAGGAAGAAAGACAACAATGGATGCTGTGGATCAGTGCATATGCATCAGTGAGCCTCCTTCTACACAGTGTTCCTTCACAGAAGCAGCTTCCTCTCCAGGTCAGCATTTCACACAGAACGAGTCCTCCACAGTAAAAATTAGCATCAGCAAACAATAGACAGAAAATGTATCCGCTTCAGTGCTGTTCTTTACGGCTTTCCCTCCCCAATGGTTAGTAGCTACAATAAAAGGGGGAATTAGTCGTATTAGCTTTACTTCTTACCATCAGCTAAGTATTAAAACAGCATGAAGCAGACAGCGGAGTGTCATTAAGCTTGATAAATATTTGCAAAGTGGGTGAACTAAACCTGTTTTTGTTTTTTTTTCCAAAAAGCATTCACCGCTATGGCTAGCTACACGGCCAAAATACAGCCTGGGGACACAATGACTCACTTTATTAAGAAAAATGAATTTGTCACATGGCTGAAACATTGCAGCCCTGTATTAAAAAAAAGTCAGCAGAGGGGGCTTTTCAAATCCAACACTAAATCTAACACCTTCTTGTTTCTGCAAGTTGTCCATTCCAGTTGCAGTCTTGATAACGACTGACTGCTAACGAAGGGAGGGTTTTTTTTTTTTTTTTTTCTTTCTTTTTGCCATGTCTGCATACAAACACGGTATTTTTCACATGGAGTTGATTGTAAGCTTGATAGATTTTAGGTAAAAACAATCTGCTTTGCCTCTGTGCATTGCCTGTCATCACCTTCGTCCGATCTGACTTAAAGCAGTTTGTTGGCACATTGCAACTCAATCGATTAATGAACAGACGGAGAGCAGGCTTTTTCATCCCTCTCTCTCTCTCTCTCTATGAAATGGACCAAAAAGGTTGGGAAACATACTTAGTATGTTAAGTATATACTTAAATAGTTATTTTTTCAATATAATGGAGTATACCCGGGAGCTAAATTGTAATATGACATGAGGAAACTCGCAAATGAATCCTTGCCGTTTGGGATTGGCCCAAAAAAAAAAAAAAAAATCATCAAAATATTTGACAGATAAAAGCTATTAAAGGAATAATAAAAGCCCACATGATTGCTTATGTTGAATCTCTGCTTATCGTCCACATGACTAACAATGAGTCATATCAGGCTTCTGACCTGTCACGGGGGCTTCAATGTCCAGCAGGTTCTTCTCTGCGCGCAAGATAGCGCCGCCCTCTGCTATGAGCCTCAGCGCCACCGATTCCTCCACGCGGCCCTCCTTGGTTAGGTGAGCTTTCAGCACGTCCACTTTGGGCTTCCCCTCACTGTCGAACACCTCTTTAGCCGTCAGCCGGTGACTCGGGGGGAACGGAACAGCTGGAAGGGGAAGAAGAAAAAACATATATCATTAAAGCTGTTTATTCCTTCATTATATATTCAAAGTGATTTAGTTGACCTTTCATTGATGAAAAGGCTGGATGGATACACAGATAACGCCACATCGCTCCTCATGTGAGGAGCAGATACTCGGTACCTTGCAGGGGATCCACTCCCGCAATAGAGGGAGTAACTGTTCACCCCCGATTCTCAGAGCCCTCATTCTGAGACAATTTACCAGATTGCTGCTGTGATCAGCGAGTCACTTAATGTTCAGTATTTATAACAGAGCCTCACAGTTTCTAATTCGCTTCGCCGTTTTCATAGGAAAAAGTGATTACATGAAGCTCGGTACTGAGATGAATCTGTTAAAATGGCCATAATATGAGTACTAAGTCTAAATGACATGAGGTAGTTTGTTTAATGTGCAACGCAAACGTCAAAAGAGACGTTTCTTATACTTCTAATTCTTATTATAGAAGAACAGAGGTATTATCTAAAGTCTGACATTTGCTTCTGTGTAAGTCACTATTATTTCAGAGTATAAAAAGATGTGTTTTTTCGCCTCCAGTCTGGAAGGCATCATGGAAATTAGACTAACCAAATCCACAACAAATCTCTGTTACTATCAATTACCATAATTAGTGGCCTAATAAGGGCTGCTTTTCACAGCAATTCAATGAGTAATTTTGGATACAAGAGATGCATTCAAAGGCCTGAATCCTGTTTGCATGCATTTTCATTTTAAACAGTGAACTTTATAACCTTATCAGCGCATTTAAAGCAGACGGAGCACATTCACCATGCACAGCCCCAATGAGTCTTTGGACAGACTGTGAGTCCAAATCCTGCTCTTGTGACCAAAGAATAGAAACCCCCACAATGCAACTCTTTAAAATGGACCCTGTGTCGCTGCCATTTAAGCAGCTGACATCAAACAGGTAGGAGGAAACTTAATGTTTTTAAATGAAACCATCATTGTGAGCTACTTTTAGTGGCCTCGACCTACACAAAGGCCCAGAGTGTTAATACGTCCGTTTTTTTACTGCCCCCCTAATGAGCCAGTTTACACTGACAGAAAGGTACAAAAAGGACTTAATTAAAGACGACATCCTGTGGACTTTCCAATTCAGCAGCTCTCCAGTCTTTGAAATATAAAAGCTCTTAATTAACGTCCACTTGCCGACTTTGCACATAGCGTACAAGTGTGACTTACGCACTAAGCTGAAAGCAAATACTGATGTGTCGGTAGCTCTGTGAGAGTATGTGTGTGTTGCCTTAGCATCCATCCTTCCCAAAGGTGACATCAGTGGTAATCAGACCTGCACTTACTCGGTGTCACACTGTGCTGTAGGGACAGACGATATTCAGGATGTCAGCATTTAAAGCTTTCCAACAGGCGTGCAGTGAAATTTCAGATTTAATGAGCTCGCAGAGTTTCATTTCCTGCATTTCTTACCGATGACATCAACAAGAAGCAACGTGCAAAGAGCTTATTGAAAATACATTTATGAAATACGCCGATTGATCCAATTAGATAACATTTGAACATCACACCTTTTATTTAATATCTTAAAGCCAACGTTAGGATTCTGGTAAACTACAGGGAAGATTTTTCTATGTATGTAGCTAATTAGTTGCTCCTTATTCAATTCAAAAACTTTTACTTGTCCCCGGGGGGGCAATTTGACAATGGTGTCAAACATCCGGAAGACATCGTCTCACAGTTTCTTGATAACCTTTAGAATAACTTTTTGCCCTTCTTCAAGCAACATCTTTTTCCAAGTCTGCACACGTAACATCCACTGTCTCTGAACATAAACCAACATCGACCAAATATCAGTTTTAAAATGACCACTAAAGGATCTGGGACATTCAGAAATCCTCATCAGAGATAGTATTACACTGTGGGGGGGGGGGGGGGGGGGCCTGGTTGGCCTCTTGTGAGCACCTGCTACGCAACTCTAGCCCGAGGCCAGGGCCTTGGGGCTTTTGACTTGAACGACGACACAACTCTGAGCCCTGTGAGGTAGGAAACGTACAGCGTGAATACTTGTGTGAACTTAAACAAACTTGTTTTAGAGGCATGGTTTACCCGAGCACACGGTCACATCTGTGATTTAAACATGACAGCTGGGGCCAGAGTCTGATATGTGTTTGTGTCACAATGGACCATTAAGAGTATGAACTACTTAATATAAAGTGTATTGATCTTTAGTGTCATAAATAAATCCATATCCCATCATCAGAGGCAGAGGACTACAGTGATTTTTTTTACCCATATTGTTAGCCAATTAAGCATGACTGCTCCGACAGGTCAAATCCCAAGGCAGGCTATACCACAACCGAGCTGCTCTTTGATCCAAACTTTAAGAGACCTAACCAAATTATTTTCAATGTCTGCAAAAACATCTTCCTCATATAATGAGTAAGGCAGGAGAGTCACCCTAAAGACCTGTGGTTCTCAAACTTTTATTGAACAAAGTCCCCCTAGTGAAATATTCTTTCAGCCAAGTACCCTCATCTTATTGCAAAAATATGTTTGGAAAGATAAGTCTGTGTAAAGAACTAGAATACAGCTGTGGTACCAGTGTCTGAGTTAATATACATACACATATATATATATATATATATATATATAAAGTTGTTGTGATATGCAAAATGTAACTTTGTGAAAAAACAAAAAAAACCCTGATGATGTTTTGCTGCTTTTGAGAGTCAGTGTGCAGGGGTTTACTTACAGTTTCAGGAAACAAAAACAAGAAATCTTTCACTTTGGGGTGACTAGGACTACTTGTTGTATAGACTTCTTTAGTTGCTATCATATAAAAACAGGTATGGATATTTTTTGTTTTATAATAGAATCGTATCAAAATGTTCAATTCTTGTATCGTCCAACAGGCTTAGTGTATTTGTGACACTTTTTTGTTTGTTTGTGCAATTGTTTGCTTTTCATGTCAAATGTTTAATATCTGTCAGGGCTCTCTTTCTGTCAGAATATTATTCATTGTTGAAAGGAAAATTCTTTTTTTTTTTTTGTTCCAAACATGTCAAAACACACATCGTTCACTGAAAACGATTCACAATTTGATCCCAATCCATGTTTGGAAATAAACAGGGAGAAGATCAAGTCTTATTTGCCTGCCCCTCACTCAAAGAGAAAACCAAAGATACAGTATCTAGATGGTCTGTCCAATTACAATCACTTGGCAACCAATACCACGGCAACATACAAAAAAATCTGACAACAGAGTCTTTGATTTCACTTCCACATTAAAAAAAAAGAGGAAAAAAAAACCTAGCTTCCAATTTCATAAAGTGGAACAATTCTCTCCTTTTCTTAAACTCAAATAAAATAAAAATAAAAAAAATCTGGTTTCCTGGTCAAAAGAGGATGCTAAAGCGCACGACCTCTCCTCAAGATGAAAATGACTGACCTTCACTGAGGAAGGTTTTAAATTACTTTTAAGTAAACATTTACAATTTTAAAAGACCAAGGCAAACATTCTGTAGTTATTTATTGGATTAAATGTATAATCTGCAATAAAAAAATCCTGATTAAAAACATTCTATATGTCTAGAGTGACTTAGAAATCTAAGTCAACCAAATATATTTTTGTTCGGATGAACTTGTATCACTTAAAGCGCAGCTGAAGCATGACTCGACACACCTTCAGTGTTTTCAAATATGGAGAAAGATAGACACATCGACTGGTAACACAAACTAAATTGGCCATTTGAGATGATTTTAAACATTTTCACAGACTGATGCTTCCTCAAACACTCAGCAGGTGGTGCCTTCAGAGTGAGCTGTGGATGTTGACGGAGCCACATCTGTTCCACTGAAGGGACCAAACATGACACATCCTGAAGTTTAATCACTTACGAATAATGTTGCTCTTTAAAAGTCAGGCTGTAGACTCTCTGACTGGTCCTTCTTTGACAAATGGTGCATTATTTTAGCTTTCCCAACAGCTGAACAGATCATACTGAGACGCTGGAGGAGAGAACACCCTCTTTATGAAGAACGGGCTGCAACTCCTCATCAAGCAGCCAATGAGAGAGCGACATATTCTCTGTTGAACAAGCTTGATCAGTACATGCTCACATAGGTAGCCTGTCTACCTGTCCTGCAACTTAGAGGCCAATTTAGTAGTGTGTTATATTTTATTAAATGACTTTGGTCAGGTGAATTGGTGTGTTTGTTATTCCTTGTTTGAAAAATCTATAAAAATTGTTGAATAAAAAAATAAAATCTGTATTTTGCAGGCGCCTTCGAACCCTTCTGCTTTCTACAATCATGAAAATGGAAACAGAGTTTTCCCCTCTTAGACATTCTCACAGCCCTTAAATTAACACCCACCCCTGCCATAAATATAACGCGGTACATTGGAATAGTAAGTTCGACGACACTGTAAAAAGCCTTCAACAAAAAAAAAAGTCTGGTGCAGAGAAAAAAAAACATTTCAGAGGAGAAAATCAGTTTTATATTTGAACAAGAAAATAAATGGTGGGGTCAAATATTTCCATCCTTGTAATTACATATTCACTGCTGACTGTCAAAGCCGGATAAATAATAAGAAAAAAAAACAGCTAAATCTCCACCCTTTTCCTGCCAAGCAACAGTGTGAGAGCATTCCCACACAGTAATGGCGGATTGTTGCGAATAACCCTGTGCACTCAGCCTTTCATACACAGCTTCATAACTGTGAGAGCACAAACTGACCCGAGGCGATCTGCCTGAAGCCTAAGTGTGACTCAGAAAATGTTCTCCATTAGCCGCTTGCTTTTGCCTTCATTAGTTTTACCATTTCTCTGTTCCCTTTCTGTTATGTAACAGCAAAATTGCACTGCAGCCTCGAATCCAGCATGAGAGAGAAATGATGAGAGAGAGGGAGAGTGAGAGAGGGTCGGAGAGGATGGAAAAAAAAGAAAAAGAAAAAAAATATAGGCAGGAGTCTGATTTAACTTTCCCTGGTCATTTGTCTCAGATTAGCATTGTAATTTCCAACATACAAATTAAAGCCATCCATCAGCCATTAAGTTTAAAGACTAAGAGGTAGCTTATCCACAGGATGTCTGGGGGGCGTGCTAAATAAAGTTTATTTAATACTGTCTCGTGTCGGTCAGCAAGGTTTATAGCCACATTTAACAATGAGCATCTTTTGAACTCACAAAGCTTTAGATGATCAACCCCTGCAGCCACCTTTGTTCATGCAACATTTGTTGTCAGAATAATTATCCCAAAATACCGCAGGCTTTCAGGTGTTCTTCTGGATAAATCTGCACCACTGGGTGCAGCGCATCTGCAGCCGCTGAGAAGCGGTGAGAAAAACAGGCAGCTTGAAATGTTCAGGTTGGTGTAGTTCAGAGCTGATGCGATCCCCCTCTGAGGAACGAGACAGCGGGAGGTGTGCAGTCATAGGGTGCTGGACAGATCAGCTTAATTGGAGAAAGCGAGACAGACTGTTGCGGCGCTCACCGAGCAAACCTCTGGCTTCAGTTAGTGAAGAACAGAAAGAGTGCAAGCATGATTTTTGGCCTGAACTGGTGTCAAAGATGTCTGCAATTGCTGTACATCACCCTCCTGCTTGGCCTTGTCAGCAGCTGAGAAGTTGAGTAAGCTACACCTTAGACTGTGGAGACAAAATAAAACAACGTTTCATTCTCTTTAAGTAAAATCCAGAGGATATCTCTGAAAATCAGTGACCTCTTAAAAAAATAATTCCAACACCTGGCTCTACTTTGTGGCAAATCAGTATCCGAAGTTGTAGAAGAAGTGCTTTTACAGATAATAATAATATCCAGCTTCACATACACAACATGGACATAAGCAGACAGACACTGTGCTAGTATATCTTCATCAACTGCCCAGCTAAACCTAAAGCAAACTTGGCTGCCCCAGAAGCTGTTAGGGAGTTAGCTCTCTGCTAATAACTACCCTTTCTCATAAGAAATGTGGTCTAGACTTGCTCTTTATGAGAAGTGCCCTGAGGTGTCTTTTGTTACGAATTGGCATTCCATAAATGAAATTGATCCGAAGTCAGCATGGCCTCAGCAGGTTTGGGATGGCGGCCAATGAGTGGGCATTGATGAATCGAATGAATTCCTTGAAATACATACAGGTACCGCAGACTGCTTGGCAAGATAAGCAACAACTTGTGATCAATTCTTACAATTCCAGTGCCAGAAACCGAAATCCTTCAATGCTAAGCATCAATCCATCAGATACCAAACGGATCCAAAACAAAATCTGCAGCGGTGCATGATGCAAGACTCGGATTGTCACTGCCTACATCCACCAGACCAGCAATTTTCCTACCCTAAGACTCAGCATGACCAGTGGAAATCTCAGCATGACCAACAGGGAGCTGAGGCAGAACAAAGACTTCACAACTATGCAAGGGTGCAACAAAGGCCGGTTCATACAAAGCATAGAATACCAGAGGTGATTTGACTGCATGTTCAGATGTTTTTATGCAAAGGCAGTACAAGATACTGATCTGTAACTTTGCTTCCTTACTCAAACAGCAGTAACTACAGCCGATCCATTTTTCTTTTTTCGGATGCTGCTGCTGCTGCTGTGCGTCTTATCCTCAGGCAAGGTAAGTGAGTGGCAGCAAAAGCAAAATGTTTATGTAATTAATCAAAGCGAAAGCTCAATCTGATTACATGGTACATGAGTACTAAAGCCTGGTAAGAACATTGCAACAGAACAGGCCCCTTAGCATAGGCGTGTGAAAAGCCCTTCGACCCATTCTTCAGAGCTGGGCTGTAGAAAGGCCCTTTTTTTTTTTTTCTTCTACTTTTGAACCTTTTCGTGCAAATTTTGCATCCACATTTCAATTTTTTGTTATCTTTCTGGGAAATAAACCTATACCTATAAACCTGTTATGTCATTAGGAGAACTGCAAAAAAAAAAAAAGAACTCATGTGCAACAGTATTTCACAAAAAAGAACAAACTGAAATGTGAGAATATGCCTCACAATAAAAGCACAATGAAGTTACATTATATGCATGAGATAAATCTGCTATTGACTGTGCAGAAACGGAGAAAAAAAATTCAATCACACTCAAGACGTTTTCCCAGTTGGAAGCCTTTTACTGCTGATGCATCTACTGTGTGCATGCCCAGAGGAAGACTGCCAAGTGTTGAATAGTGCACCAAGAGTGTGCAAGTCACTCTCTACTGATAGCCAGGGTCTGTTAATTAAATTACATAACCACATTCAATTAGAAAGGGATATGTTTAGGAGTCCAGGATGAACAGAATGCATGAGCTTCTGTAGGCGGGAGAAAACAAAGGAACACACTGTACATCCGAAACCCCCCCCCCCCCCCCCCTCCCAACTTCAAATATCATCTGGCACCAGTTCCATCGCTTCTTTATTACACCACCACAAAGTGCATTCGAATCTGATTACCTGACATGCATAATGCAAGAGATGTGGCCATCTTTGCTGACAACAAAGAGCTGCAGCTGAAGCATATAATGCATTATATTCAAAAGGCGTTAATTGCAATATGGTCTACCACACACACACACACACACACACACACACACACACACACACACACACACACACACGCACACACTAGAAGCATCAGCGAGTTGTCTATATGTCAGGACTGAAATTGCCGTCTCCGTTCTTCCACAACTCCGCCTCCCCCTCTGATATCTCGAAAGCCTATAACGCTGTCAATCAATAATTCATAAGTCTGCACTTCATTGAAATAATGCATTCCAACGTACAATTAGCACAACATGAATTCCAGCCGCACAATGACGCCCACAGTCCACACTAGAAATGTATAGTATGGCATCAAGAATGTTGAAATGGGAAACAATGGCTGCCAGCGCAATTTAAAGATAACTACGCAGAGAAACAATATTATTAAATGAAAAGTACACCGTGAACAGCGAGCGTAAAAATTAATCAAAATTAATTTTCTTTCTTGGTTTCCCTTCTTAAATGGTCCAAAACTGAACGAGAGGTGGTTCAACACACACTTTCAGTTGCTTGATATTTCTAAAATGAAATAGTTAACCTGGGGTCCTACGATTTCCACTGTGTGGAAAGAACATGGGCAGAACTGAATACACAATCTGTATAACTCATTATATCCTGGATTTGCCAAAGATGTAAGCCAATTTCAAAAGCTAACCATCTCATAGCAGCTTGCATGGCAAGTTAGTAAAAATCTGTTGAAAGAACACAAAAAAAAAGAGAAATGTGCCATTTATAGCACAGCAACTTTCAAACTACTTAAAGTCAGAAGAGCAACAGAATGTAAAGATCTGTAATGTAACGACTGTAGGACTTTGGTTTATTCCCGATATCAAAATCCATAGACATTTTTTCAGATTTTTGATATATCGTTTTTGGATTTCTCAATATTTATTTGTCAACTACAAGAATAGACACCATCTCTGATGACAATATGTTCTTAGATTGTTCAATAAAAGAAGTAAAAAACTAAATTTGGTTTGACAACAAGGAATCTGGAACAAACTCAATCAGAGTTCATCGGGCTGTAAGGCTGTATTCTACCTCGGAGGTGGTGAAGCAGCACAGCTTAACTGGTGCACCTGCTGCAACATTAAAGAGGGAAACTTCTCCTATTTTACAATATTACGTATGTAAATGTCGTAAAATGGAAATCAACCTATAGAACATTTACAGTACTGCATGCCATCTGGCCAAAGAGTACGTCTGGAGGTTCAAAAAAAGCCACAGGCTTTAAGGCTAACAGTGAAAAGGTCACTTAGAAATTGAAGTGAACCTCTTCACCATGCATTAGCAGGGATGGAAGCTGGCCCTGAATGCAAACGCTTAGCAGAGCTTAGCTTTGAAGCTCAGTGCTTTTGAGTCCGCCTAATATGTCTGTGCGCAGTATGGAAATGGAGTGGTTACCTCTGTAGTTGATGCAGGAAGATGAGCGGAGCCAACAACACTCACCTTCCGAGAGTCAGACACACACAAAGAGAGGAAATAAAAATGCAAAAAAGGAGAGTGAGCAGAAATGTCAACAAACACTCAAGAGGACCTGTATCGAAGATAGTCTGTTATGAGGACGAGTAACATTGCTGGGCCCAGCAGGTATAAAGGATAACATATCATTTGTGCACACAATCGCTCCTTTTCTTGAATTAATCATTTCTAGTTCTTTTACTACTGAATTTTCTCTTCGTAATTAATCATTCACGCCCTAAAATGTTAAAACAGTGCCTTTATATTATTCAACGTATTCCAACTAATTGATGGCATGCTAGTTTAATTTGTTATAGGAGCAGGAATTAAAGTTGTTGACGGTTTCATGTGGTCAGGAAAAAAGAGACATCCAGACTGTGTTTAAGTACAGACCGTTCTCTTTATTACTTTACATCAATTAACATTTTTAGTCTATTGTTCTTTTGTCCGGTAGTCAACATCACAACTTATTGAGGACCAAAACTTTAATTCAATCAGCGGTAGACCATTCCTGCAGCAGTGATATAAGCTTAAACATCGCATCAACAAACAGGAGAGATATTAGATAAAAGTGAGTAAAAGGCGTTGCCAGGGAAACAGAGCTGTAGAGTCTCAGTCTTAATCTCTCATCCATCAAAATATTGGCTTTAAAAAAAAAAAAAAAGAGTCGCCGGCTGCATGTTACATTCTGTACCAAATTTGATCAGAGGCTGGAAAATAAGAGCAGAAGTATTATCTTACACATCTCACCGGTTCACGCTTACAAAATAATGTATAGGAAGCATGTGCTGAACACAAACAAAAAGGAGTGTGATGGTGCATCTGACAGCTGTTCACTGCAACAACATGCAGGGCTGTCTGCACAGACGCTCCCGTCATTGACAGCTATCTAGGGGTTTTCATTATTAAGATGGACAGGTCGTACACTAAACAAGACAACAATACACCCAAGACCTGCGTTTATGCTGCCATGGCTGTCAGGGTTATCAGAGACCATCGAGCACTGACAGAAAATAGCCCATAGCGGTGTTTCAGAGGTCCGGCGACAGCAGTGTGATAGTGAGTGACGGGGAAATGTTAATCCTGCTGCTGGCTCAACAGATTCGAGAGGAGAAATGTGGAAAGCGTTAGCAGCAGCAGGTGATCACAATGCACCGCTGCTCAGACAGCACTCTGACTAAGTCTCTGATTAATTAGTGAGGTGAGGGCTGCAGCGTGGGAGGCTGGCGTGGGCGATCAGAGGGACGGATGGATGGATGTAAGGATGGATAGACAGGAGTAGGTGGCAGCTGCTGTGGTTGTAGGGGAGTGGATAGGCATTTTCTAAGGGATGTCGTTGCATTCTCTGGTTGAGTTTGGGCGTACTGCAACTCATCAATGAAGCAACCCAATCAATGGCAGAGAGCGAGGCCGCCAGGGACCTGGCTCATGGCTGGCAAATTGCTAAAGTTGATTTGGAGCTGAATTGGGGGAGGTGCATGAGCCATGGAGAGTAAAAGATCAGTCAATGAAATAAAAAGTCATCAGAAGTGATGGGGAAGGAGCACCTGTCACTCTTAATTGACTCCCTCCCAATCCACTCCCTGACTCACAGTCCACTGATGGTATGTCCCTGCAGATCATCAGCCTCACACAACTTGTCATCTACCTCAAACTGCTACCCGAAAGCCATACTGAATGTTGACACAATACAATGCTATCATTTCTTCTCCAGGCAAAAAAAAAAAAAAGACTCTCAGAATAAATATATGAGGTGTTCTTTTATACAGTATTTGCACCTTTTGTTCATGTACTTAAATAGTATGCTTATTGTTGGAAAATGTACATTTTAAGATCCGTCTTCCTCAGTGATTCTTAGTATCTTAAAAAATCTCTAAAATCCTAAATCATGATGGCAATGCTTTTCTTTAATTCAGGTGCAGGTACAACAATGTCAATGAGAGCAAAAGTGTAAAAAAAAAACCCAGAAATCTCACTGAAGTTATTTAGTTAACCAATGTCCAACTAATAAGAGGCTATGATAAACAGCTGTGCTGAGTATTTTCAATGGGAATTATTAAAGCCCATGACAGGTTTGGGCTTAACTGTGCGTAAAGTGTAAAGGGCCAAAATGCCACAACCAAAAAGCTCAATCTCAACATAGAACACCTCGCAGACTTCCAGGTTTGCCGAGACGTTAGCGCTCTCTGGCATTTTCCTCTGAAAGCCACTCTGACAGGTCCTGAAGAAGACGTTCCCTGCTAGCTTTGCCGTGCTGAGGCCTGCCCCCCCCTCCTTCTCCACAATGCCGTGACACAGGATTAGCTTTCATTAGAGAAGGCGCTGTAATCAGCTTTGGAGCATAGCGGAGACGGAACAATAGAAGAGGCTGAAAGGATCTGGAAGACGAGGTGCTATGGGTGCATGCTCCGCTGTATGCAAACGCATGCCACAAACAGAACCTGTGGCATACAAACCAACTCGACAGTTACAAGGCCACATTTTATAGTGTCATGCCCAGTGTTATAATGTACCCCTAAAAGAATGCATGACAAACAGGTTGAATGCAACATGCTAATTGCGTCACTTGTAATCTAAGGACCCTGACGCAACTTCCAAAAGATCCAGACTTTTACCAGGCAGGGCGTTACAAAAGCTTTTTCAGAAAAATGATCTCAATTCTACATTACTATTCATGAATCAGATTCAAGTAAATCAGGCAATGTCCGGTGCTATTATGTGTCTAGTCTTTGACACGGTGATTGCATCTTTCTGCAGGACTTCAAGGCTACAATTTCAACATTAACTCACATGGTAAATTTTAAAAAAAAGCAACTGAAGTGGGGATTTGGAGAGTGTTTGGACAAAAAAAACTGGCCCTGTACGTGCACAGAACCACCTTTGTGTGAGTCCTTCATCGCTCTCCATCATGCTGTCAACTGGCGCTTGTATGAGGAAGGACTGACGACACAGGTCTATCGAGAACATATGTCCCCACTAACCCTGGAGGGCTTCACCAGTACGCACGCAGCCACTTAATAAGGCGTGCTTGTTGGTGGCTTGTTCTGTGAGTGAGTAGTGACATGTGGACGAGTGGTTGGAAGCTATAGAGATCCGCTGTGTGCAGCTAAGCTTGGGCAGATGTTGTTGTGAAACCAAAAGTTGATATGCAGAAGAACAGGACTATGACTCTTCACTGTATCACTCTGATTCAGGCAGGATTTAAGTTAGCCGCTATTTAGCGCTTTTAGCAGTATCACATGCGGGAAAAGACATCAACGGCCAAATGTCCAGCTGTAAATATTTAAAAAATTAATAACGGCATATTAAAAATCCCCATACATGGACAATATTTGCTTACCATTTTTTCTGGATAAGATCATCAATGATGATCCATCAGCCACACTGAGCTAATGTACAGTCTTCCCTGTGCCGAAATCAAGTGCCAGCTAAAACAGTCAACAACACAAACCTTTTCTACCATTTGAAACAATATAAAGGAAAGAAATGACAGTCCCAAATGAGTGTTAGTGGACCCTCAGCAAGCACCAGGCCAGTAAGTGTTACTCCCCCAGCAGCAAGCTGCCATGTCAGCACTTTCCAGCACCCTGCACTGTACTTAAGATTGTCAAATGTTCCTCTGTTCAAGTATAGTTTGTCATGTTCTAACAATAAAGAATTGTTAAACCAGCATTAATCCTCTGGTTTCTTCAACTTTCACTCAAGAGCAAAAATCAGCCTTTAAATAAAACAAAATAATGATTTGACATTTACGGTGATAATTATTGATATCGACTGATAAGAACATTTTTATCCTGATAACATTTTTAGTTATATCGTCCAGCCCAGGTCTACACTCCGGCTTCAGGTGTTTTAAAAACTATGTATACAGTCATTGTCGAGATTGAGGCAAACTTTACATCTTAAAAAAGGACGATATCCTAACACAAAAAGTGAATTAAATGTTTTGTTCCATGTAGAAAACATTCAGAAGTAGAACATGTGCAATAAATGTTTTTTGTGCTTTGTGCATTCATTAAGCTCAAGTGGAGTTACTCTAAAGGACAGGTTGTGATGGCAACGCAAAACAAGGAACTGTTGAATGAAAATAGTGATCACCTCTGATTTTTGATTTTGTCTACAGCTAAACGCCACGAGCAGAACTTTTGTATGGGAGCATAAGCATGCTCTAGATGCTGCTGTTTTACTAAATATGAGCAAAGCTGATGACTGAATTATAGCCATGCTCGTATTCAATGTAACAGCACAGCCAACAGTGTGATATTGCTTCAGTGTTGCAACTATTTCTGTCTTTTTCACAGCTACAGTCAACTGTCAAGAGGCATATAGTAGCTCCGGCTTTTTATCCCCTTTTAAATATTTTAATCCACACATGTAAACCCTCAAGAGATAACAGGGAAAGGGAATTTCAGCTTTCAGAAAATGTTTGCTGGAAGTATAAAGGCCAATTATGTCTTGTTCAGGAAGTATAAAACAGACCTTAACAATAATCTTGGATGACATCTACGTGTGTAACCTTGAACAATATAAATATCATGCTGGCTATTCAGGAGATCTCTATGAAAAAACTACAGAAGGAGGTCAAGTTCTAAATAAAGCTGTACTATCATACAGTACATTAGACGACTTATGATTTCACGACACCCTCACACAATATTATCCATTTCTTTACAATAAACCAAAAGGAAAATGTCGCGTTCAGAAACTCCAGCTGACTTCAGTGTTTTCTGCACTCATTCACAGCTTGCCTGAGATAATATGCCTCAACAGGCGTGATCGCACCTCCCAAGGAGGGCTCGTTGGCAGACGAGATGTTGGCATTTCTAGAATGCAATAACTGGATGCATACAGGGGGGATGAGACCAGTCTATATTTGCTCCCCCACTTGGTAAATAAGAGACTTGACAAGACTTGACCCAAATAAAACTGACTGAACTGATAAGATTCCACATCATTAATTAACCCCCCCCCTCCCCCAACCCATTGTCCACACTGCCACTCCTCTCAGCTGTAAAGGTTACCTGTTGGACTCACCGCCCCCAGGAATGCCGCCCTGTGATATTGCAATGATCTGTGGACTGGGCCAAACCCTCCCAACCATACAAGAATAGCCCCATCGCATATGTGATAAGACATTCCTCTACGCTGTCTCACCAGGACAACACAGGGGCGAAAAAAAATGCAATTATTGTGTGTTTCAATTAAAACATTCACAAATGAATCCAAGAAGGTTCTAAAGAATAAGGATTCAAGAGTAATGACATCCATAGAACATTTCAACAGGCATCTTTATGGCATCATGACTTTGTGTCCATGGTTGATCCATGTTTTTTTCTGGCAGGCCTACTGTGATTTTTCTGTGGACAGGTGGTAAGGCAATGGGACAGCACAGCCAGCCACCTCCTCCCTCATATTGCCAAGACAACAAGGCCCCTAAGAGTCCCCTTCCCTTTGCCATTGCTTCCCTTTCCCCCTTGCCCACGCCCACCTCTAACACCCATGTCTGTATCTGGGCCATGACTGCGTGGGTGTGGTGGGTTCTCCTGCCAGCAGGAGCACCTGACTGCCAAGAATGAAAAGCAAAAAACAGCACGGGGCTGTGATATGAGGAAGGTAGTGCAACAAAGGAATTACTTCTCTGAAGACCAAAGGAATTCTGAGTCAGCAAAGGATATAACTCCTCAGCAGCCTCACACACACACACACACACACACACACACTTCTGTCTCGCCATGCCAAGCCCCCTGGAGGAGCTCTATATATCAGGAGAAGCTGTGACGGAACCCCTGAAGTAGCTGCTATTATGCAACACTTCTGGGCTAAAAGTGACTGTAAAGTAAATCATCCTTCTCCGCCGCCAGCCCGACCTCCATACTGCAGATAAAGCACTTTCAAAAATTCACAAGCGGAGTATTATGCTGAAGGCACCATCTGTGCAGGCTTTACTAGCAGCCAGATTAAAAGGCAGTTAAAGCGTCACATACAAAAGCCATCTCGTTCAGAAGCGTCCAATCAAAGACGAGGAGTGTTAGAAAGGGTCAAGGCCTCTAGAGAACTCTAGGCGCTGTTTGGTAGTGCGGGTCATGCCCTTGATCTCTTTGGATCAAGCAGGCCGCCAAAGGTCATTCATCCTTGAGGATTAGGTCAGCGAGTATGTTCAGGACTAAGAAAGGGACACTTTGACAGCTTGACTGCCTAAAGGGAGCCTTGACTCCCAGATATTTTCTCCTGCTGCGGTCATAGGCCTCCTTCACTGTACATACATATCTTTGTACATGTACAGACCAGACACTGAGGCTCAGCTTTTTATATATTCTTCTTTGAACATTCCATCTTGGTATGTACCCCTGCAGAGCGAGCCTTCGCCCCGGCCTGTGCCTCCCATTTATTACCGTGACATTAGAGTCCCACGGCTAAGCATGTTGTTTTCCAGAAGAAAAACAAACTATGATCCGTAGAAAACACAGAAGGTTGTTGAAGGTTCATGCTTGCCATTCTTCTGGAGCCTCTTCTTACCATCTGGTTGGACAAAATATCCATCCAAAGTACAACAGAAATGGGTTTTTAATAAATTTCTCTAATTGTGCCACTAACTCTTAATCCAAAAAAAGATGGTAGCCTAAGTTTCTTTCTGTTGGTTATATTTCTCTATATTGAATTTTCAGGATTTAAGACCTTCTTGTTGTTTGTTTTTAAGATTGAAGATTGTTTTTAAGAAACTCAAAAAGATCCAAATGTCAATAGAAAGAGGGAAGACATGTGCTAAGCTAGGCTACACAACAGCTAGAGTAATAGCTCCAACTTCATAAAAAGACTAAATATTCGGGACATGTTCTGAACAGCTGTATTTTATGCAAAGTCACAAAGTTTTACAACCATTTCCTTCGCTAAATGCAAACAGACGCACGAAGACATGTGCTTCAGTATATAACTGCTGAAGTCTGATCCGAATCACAAGTTGCTGTCTTCTGTAAAATCAAATTGGTTTTATGAAGACATGACATGCACTGCTGTAGTGTAATACTGTGGATCCGAATAGCTCTGCACTGTATACACCATCTGTTAGTCTGAGGAGAAGTCCCTGCCCTCTTAATTGCTGGCTACAAAACAGACTGTGAATGTTTAACGCATCTTACAACTATTTTCTGCCAACTTTAATTTCATTAAGCATCTAAAAGTAAAAAAAAAATAAAAATAAAAAATGTGAATCTGGTTTGGTGAAGGAGGAATGCTAAATTGATTTCACTCTGCCACATGCTGCTGGCTTTAAATCACTTTGAGATACACTATCTGCCTGCAGACCGGCTGATTTGTACCTTGATTTGGCCTTCCCTTAGGCCTGCCACATTCCTAAAGGGGGATCAGATTACGTTCTATACAGGGGTACAGGCCTGAAGCATTACGAGGGTTTCGGTCTCACGACATTCGGTCTCAAACAGTTGAGCAAGCAGCGTGATAAAGCAAAGTGTGCAAAATGGAAATGCAAAGTAATGCTGAATGAATGGCAGATGGTGGACTAGAGTACGCGTCGTAGTCAGGGAGGGTAGAACCGCATTTAAAACGAAGTAGAAGAAGAAGAAGACAAGAAATCTGCTGTTAGAGGGTTTGCTGGAATACATGACACAGAGACAGAAAGAGTCAAGCCAGTGAGAAAGAAAATATTCAGCCTGGTGGGGCATGTCTCACATTTTTACAGGACAGAAAAGAAGGCAGTGCTGACTAAAGTAGCTGTGGAGCCTGGGAAGAAAAGCTGTCAAAGTCGGTGTACTCTTTAGTCTTGTTGAGACGGTGTGTCATGGACGGGGACATACCCAAACTTGTGTTCACAGCAGTGTGTGTGTGTGTGTGTGTGACTGAACGTCCGTGTCACTCATAAACCATGGCCACTTTCTGCAGGGGATAGGGGCCAATACTAAAGGCTTGCTTGATAATGCAAAACAACGCCAAGGCTGCCAAAAGGGCCTGACAGCTAGTGTGTGTTTATAAGACCGGGGTGTGACAACGGATTTAATTACCGACAATGGACCCACATTTTGGGCTCAAGAGTTCAAACAGACTCAAGATTAGCTTGTTGCAACAACATGTCTCCTTCAGTCTCACGACTCAGTTTAACACACGCAGAAATTAAATCAGCCGAACTGAAAGCTCCTCCATGTCCTTGGGTTTGACATTCTTCAGAGTCAGACAAATATGAAAACGCACAAGTATGAACATGAACAACAATGACAGCTAGTTCACAAGTGCATTGGCCACAGTCTGCTGAAAAACAGGATCTCTCTCCATGCAATCAATAAAGCAAAACGCTGTTAATAAGCAGCAGGCCCGCTTGACAGCAAAAAGATACAGTAGGAGTCCCGGAACCCTCCCTCTACTCCTCCTAATGGTCCGATCGGGAGCAGGGCGGCATTAAAGCTCAAATGATTGGTCATCGTAATGTATGGCTCCCCGTTGGTGTTTGGACAGGCACAAAATCAATCGGAGCCCTGGGACACACTAACCTCTCTGCAATCTGGCTAACAGAGGCGCACGGCGAGCTCAGACCGATGGGATATCAGTTTGCACGCCTGTGTGATCGCGCTTCGCCTTGGCCTGAGCGACTGTGGAGGACAACTCAAGAGTACAGGGAGGCGCTGTGCCTGTCGGCTCTGCCTCAGGTTGCTGGACAAACACTAGTGTAAATGAAATCTAAATTTAAAAAAGATAAATTGACCTTGAAGAGTATTCCCAGGGAAAACTCATTGCAAAGGGCCAACAGGCTGTAATGAAATTTCACCTGGTGGTTCTTTTGGAGTTGATCCTGGAGCCTGACTCAACAGCGAGGGCATGGTAACAAATACACCTCTCCAGTTTTTCTACCCCCTACACGCACACATGCGGGCGCATACACACACACACACACACGCACACGCACACACACAAACACAAACACACACACACCTCAGTCACGACTCTGGCTCTGCTTAGCCTCTGCAGAGTGTGTTTGGAGTGAGTGGGCCAGTCAGCGGTCCTCCGCCCTCTTCTCTCCACGTGGGCGGGAGTGACTGAGAGGCCTGCCATCATCAGCTCCGGGGCAAACTTAACCCTTGTTATGCCTGGTTGTCTCGTGACACATTTTTTTTTTTTTCAGAGGTGTGTAAGCAGGTTTAAACCTCGGGGGAAACTCAGGCACAATTCACCTTTAAAAAAGGCAGTCGAGGTATATGTAGATTTTATTTTAGAGATATGACGGGGGCTCCACTCAAACTGGGAAAAAGAGAGAGAGGGGAAGGAAACTGGGGTCAGATTGAAACCAATTTTTTTATACATTTTTCCTAATTGTGCAACTAACTCCAAATCGAAAGCAAGGCCTTGTGAAGTGACTACTTTTGTTTTTGTGGCTTATATTTGTCTGTATTGATGGTAAATAGTATTATTTTAGATTTTTATTTACAAAAACAGGTTCATCATTTATTTTTTGTGTAGAAAAATGACAGCAGCAAGAAGCAACATCTGTGTTCCAGTTATTAAGAAGACCTTCTTGTTGTTTATTTATAAATTCATTAAAAGAAACTAAGAAAAAGAAATTCAAGACACACTGGGTTTTTTTTTCTGTAAAAATAAATCGGCCCTATGAAGACATCACATGCACTGCTGCATTGGAATAAAGTGGAATCACTAAATACTTGCAAAGAAGATCGTTGAATTTATAAGAAGTTCTGACATCTAAATGTATATAAAAAAAAAAAAAAAGTAATTATAAATAATACGTTGTTGAAAGGTGAGTCAGGCTAGACTGTCACGTAACAATATCCTGTCAGGTCAATTATAGAACAAGCTGAAATCCAATGAAAGATTTTTTTTTTTCCTGGACTTAGATAAGCAGACACCAATTTTCGCCACGTGGAATAAGAGGGTTCATTTTCAGCCAGGTGGTCTATAATTAACACATGTAAATAAACCTTGGGGCCTCGACTCACCTCCAGCTGTATTTGTATAGCTGGAGTTTCTCTCTCGTCCACACTCTGGGCGATTTAGCTAGCTGGCTAATAACACCTGAAAAAAAGGGAAAAGTCCCCCCAGGGTTGTCTTTTTTCATGCAGCAGGGTGAATGAATGGACAAAAAACAACGAGGCATACAATGCTCTTATTTACCCTTCTCTAATAAGGGCTTTCCTCAATTAAGCTAATTTTTGTTAATTTGCTTAATGGAGCTGACAAATAAAAGTCTTTACTGTTAAAAGGCTCTACACACAACCTGAGAACAGCACAGCAGTCTTTCTTTAGTTTACGGACCCTCTGTTTTTCAAGGCTTTAATACAGTCTACTCATAACACTTGATTCAAAGTATTGATTGGTCTGTTAATTAAAGGAGAACCGTGAATAGAACGCAATCTCTCATCTTGCGGGATAAAATCTGGCCAGCAGTAGATCCATTTCCCGAGCGGGGGGGGGGGGGGGGGGGGGGGGGGTTAAACAAGAAGGTGAGAGAGTGAGGTTAACTCGCCACCGCAATTCTCTCATAGTGCAGCAAATGACAGGCAACGCTGGGCACACATGACATTCACTGTGACTCCCACACATACTTCACATCAAAAGGTCTCTTGGTTTATACCCATGTAGAAAGTGCCCTGAAAAATGTCCAACTTCGGTTGAAGGCCCGAAGCCCACAACTGGCCAGAAACCGGCAGGCAGCTTGACTGAATGCACAGCACAGATGCCATGTTGGCTGACGCCGCTCTGCGCCTAATGCTTCAGTAGTCAGCCAAACAAAACTCCCGCCAGAACAAACCTGCAGTGGAATGTTTTGCTACAACCTAAAGACAAGTTTGAATTCTGTAAGAAGTCCTGTTCTGCTCCGATTGCAGCCGGCGGGAAAGAATTTACGGAGATGTTCGGGCCGAGCATTAACATGGATTTGATGAGAATGTGTCAAAGCGAACATCTCCATCGTAGAATAATGAAGTCAACGGAGGAGAGCGGTTTTTCGATTGTCCACTTGAGGCTAGCCACACGGGCCAAAGAATCCCCATGTTATTATTTTTACATCAAATTAACATTTACGGCCTCATTGAAATTGTTCTTCAGAAACCAGTAGGTGATGTCACTGAGACTACGTCCATGTATCTACAATGCATTTTACATGAGCAGTTCTTTACAGTCCATTATGCTCAATATATTTTGAACTCTATGTTAGGTCAGATATTGTAATTCTTTGATTCACTAAAATGTAATTTAAGGGTAAACTGTCAATGTAGGAAACACAACACCAACCTGTATCAGACTTTTAAAGGTTACTTTTTGGATTAAATCAAAAAGATTGATCTGTTTTGTATTCATGACAATCCCTGTAACATCTTAAATCATAAAACTACTTTTTATACCGTCTTGGCAAAACCAAATCTTGAACATTTTGTTTTTAGGTGTCACCATCCATCTTCTCTAAAGTTAGCTCTAATGGTTACAGTGGTTTACGAGTACATTTGTTTTCCTTGATTTATTCTTTAATATGTCTTTTGGCTTTGCTTTGGTTGCGCTGACATAAGACAGAACACTAAGTTCATCATAACAAACTCCCTCTTTGCTAAGGTTTAACATTATTTCTAATGTTGGAGAAAGTGTTTAGGTTGTGTGCTTCTTGCATGTTCCCTGACAAACAAGCTCAAGTACTGGAAATGAAAAAAATCAGCATATTCATCAGTTCTTCATAGGAACAGGTCTCATTTGCATCTGCTTCAGTGTGTGTGGGGGTGTCAACAAGTACCGATGCCTACATGATAGCAGAGAAGAGGCAATCTCGACTAGACTGTTACCATGAGATACTGCGCACCCTGCCCATGTCAACCTCCCCCCTCTATACGCACCGAGGCAATGAGCCAACACAAGAGTTACAACATCCCTCCCCCTGCGGTGACTTTTCCCTGCTTACTAATCTGCCGTTTACAGACAGCCCGCAGATGGCTCTAGTCATTTTACCCATATTTAAATACAAACGACCGCCTGACACAACACAGGACAGTGTGTCTGTGTTTGCGTTACAGCAGCGTGCAGGGGCCTGTCTCAATACACCAAGACAAAGCCTCCCATTTAGCATACAGGTATGCTTTCACCACAAAGATCCTCCCCTTTTAATAGAGACAAGAATGGCAGGAAAACTGCAGCCAGAATACTGTGTGTTCCAACAGAAGGAGGTTTGTCCCAGATAAAATCATTTCTGTGGAGAGCTTTTATTCAGAGGCATAAAACGTTATTCAGCGGTGCTAAAACGGTTTCTCATTTAGCGTGCGGTTTGAGGTGGCTGTGTGTGCATACCTGTGGGCTGGGGTTAGATAAATATTTAGGCAATTCAAAATATGAACAGGCTGCGATTCTTTGGATAATGATAAAGCAAAGGGTGCAAGGATTCATGTATTACCTTTCACTAATGCACTGATTATAAATGATGACGTTTTACTGCATTTACCTGCAAAGAAAAAAACGTTTTATTGTCCTAGCCTATGAAATGATATATTGACTTTGGTGTTGGGTCCAAGTCTTTCTTGGTGTCTCTATAATGCCATAATCCACATGATGGATACTGACAGTATATTTCATAAATATAAACTATATTCCTGGCACTGACCAGATGAATGAAGCAACCAAGAGTTCTTCAGACTTTCCTGTGATTTAAATAAATAAGGATAAAATACTCATTCTGTAAACCTTCAATGCATGGGCTTACACTCCTGCTGCAAGACTTGCTTTGATTTATGCACTCACTGCTCAATGTGCTACAAAAGGCTAGATTCAGCACATCCATCTAAAGTTTCATCACTCCTTAACACACTCTCTCTCCCCTTGCTAGTCTTAATAAGTTACAATTGGTAAGTTAACTACCCAAAACTACATAATAATGAGAAATAAGTGACATGAACAAATGACAGATTACACTCAAACTCTTTACAAGTTTCACTTCTTTATTTACTTGCTACTAGAGATTTAATTGGGGGGAAAAAAAAACGAAATGTACAGCAGTTTCTCAGCCTGAAACATTCGTCATGTTTTGTAAACTGTCAAAATGAATGCCAACTTTTAGTCACTAACTTTTTTTCCTTAAATATCTTAATTGTAATTCTCCTGCTTTTGTCTGATTCACATTGCAACCTGTTTGTAATGGATTTTAGCTGACAGTATAAATATCAAGACATGTACATGTGGGGAAATGCATACAAAATGAATCCTGATTCAAATCATCATTCACTGTGCGTTGATTGAATTGGGCCTCTGTTAAGCGAGTTATATGCAGCGCATGACAAAGCATTTGCTAACAATATTTGCTAAACAGCATTTGGCAACAATCCTAGGACAGATGGTTTTCTATATCTGAATTGTGAGGAAAAACAGGCTTTTAACGATATTAATTAACACTGACCCAGATTGTGCATTATGTGCATGCATCTACATACATGTCTGCACACTGCTCCAAAAAGATCCAGTTTCACTGCTGTCCACTCTCTGCCCCCTGAGCAGGACCTGAGGTGAACAAGCAAATTCACTACTCTACTGGCCTCTAATGTAACCCAGCAACCCAGTTGCTCCCAGTTCACTGGGTTAGCCTCTCCTCCCCCACACTCACTGTAGCGCCTGCCCAATATGTAGCTACATGTGTTGTAGACACTGTATTGATTGATTTGCGAGTGTGCTACGACCAGCCTCAGAGAGTGATCTGATGACACACAACTCCTGTCTCTGTTCCAAAATGGCTTTTGTGAGCTGCTGTGGCTGACAAAGGGACCAAGTGTTTGTTTCTGCCAGCCATGAAATGGGAAACGCTGAGGGTGTGTTTATACGCTGGCTGATTTTTTTACCAAATACAATAGCCCAATATATGGCTTTTGGATATGCAATGTGGACACAGGCAACAAAAAGCAGTATTTTTGCTTTTGGTCCTCGAAAAAGGTTCTTTGGAGGTTGAAAAGGGGAGTTTGATGCATGTACGACACCTTTTAAAAAAAGAGTCACGATAGCACAAAGCCATCGCTAAACTCAATCCAACTTCACAAACGGAAGCTGCAAACGGATCAACAGTGAGTTTAAAAGGTTCACAAATCCACAATCTGTGATCATAGGCTTTGACACAACCTAAAATGCGAAGGTAGGTAAACAGCTCTTCGCCCTCATGTCTTTATCAAAGACCCACCATCCATTTGTTCACATGAATTAGCAAGAGCAGCAGCTAATGCATGGAGTCAGATTACAACCTCTGAGCAGAGCCGCCTTTATCCAACTATATGGAGCTTAATCTGTCCAAATCCGCCGCTTTGCAGTGCCCTAAATCCACAACAGAGCCTAATTCCTCTCTAATCTAATGAGCAGTAAAGGTGCACTTACTCAGGTTCAGGATACCAGACTGTGTATCTGAGCATCACATCACAACAGAGGCAGCGCAGGTCTTCCCTACTGTGCCATGATGCAATATGTTGTTATCAAAAAGCGCCAAAAGAATCTGTTAGCTCGCAGCAGACAAGGGGAGATGATACACGACAGGCTTTGATCACATGTTTGGTTTTTCTTCTCATCACTTGCAGTTTCTGCTGAAGGGGACGTCTCCAGGTCCAGCTGTTTCTGTGGACCGCTGTCAAAAGAAGCCAAGGACCCCCCCCACCCCCACCCCCACCCACCCAACATGACTCTTCTGATGATTCCTTCACATGCAAAGGAGACATGACATGCAAACAGGGATCTGCATCCCTGACAACTGATGAAACTTCAGTAACTGACACAGGGGACACAGTTTCTTATTGAGAAGTTGAAACATCAGCCTTGCACGCATCATCTAAACTGCGAAAGTGCATTATGACACACTGAGCCCGTCTGCTGACAGCTTGACCGTTCAGCAAACTATATAGAGTGCTTTTGATAATGGAATGAGGCTGCACAATTAATAATAACCGTCATCATAATTTCCACACATTATTCAGTTTGACTGGACATTATATTGACAGTTTGATCTTGAAGAGCCAAGTCTGTTGCAGAAGATCAAGAGCTCCCTGCTTACAGGTCAACTGTCTGACCAATCAAAGGCCCCGGTTAACTACTGCCAGCAGAACTTTCACACAGGCGTGGTGTAACTGCATGTGCTTGTAGGCTCCTTGGCTCATTAATTATAAGCATAAACATTGTGATGAAATGCTGTAACTCATGATTGATTTTAATCATAATTACTGTAGATTGATTGCTTAATTGTGAAGGTAATTTGTTTAGTGTGACATCAGACAACGCAGCATCATTTAGATGTTTTAACGATGGAATCTTTAGGCATTTTTCCCTTAAACGTTTTTGCGGTTATAATGGGTCAAAACTGTTGTGGGTAATGCTAATTCATTTCAGCTGTAGTTTGATGTTCACAAAGATTGATTCATAAGAAGGCTTTTAACTCTGACCGAAATAATCACCAAACAAAATACTTTTTTTCCACAGTCATGCAAAACAAATGAGGCTTTACTCTTTTTTTCCATTCACTCTTTCTAGATGGTTCAGTCAAGCGGTGGAAGCAACCTAGCTGAGGAAATTAATTCGGCTGCAATGTACAGCATCTTTGTATGTTCACAGAAAAAGGTTACGTTTTTTTTGGGGGGGGGGGGGGGGGACCAGTCATAATCACACAGTCTGACTCACAGGATGTAGACAGTGGCCGCTTATTTCAAACAGAATAGTCCTCTTTCTTCTCTGTGAGCACATGTTGTTTTGAAGATCTCATCACAACTTGGGAAAAAAAAAAAACTTGTAACAATTAACTAATATGTTAAATTGACACGTATAGGTTAACATTTGGAGTATGGCATAATGAAGAATTTTGCACATGCATAGGGACAATTTCGATTGGTTTAAAGGAATGCGAAAAACCCAAGGCATTTTTTCTCTGAGTGAAAAGGTCTGTGTAAAGTCAAACCTCCCTCCATTGCCGACACAGTAGATCCACTAGTACATACACCCACCGACCACTCTATTAAGCTCTCAGTTGTTCAACTGCATGTAGACATGGTCAAGACGATCTGCTGAAGTTCAAACTGAGCATCAGAATGGGGAAGAAAGGTGATTTCGGTGAGTTTGAACGTGGCATGGTTGCTGGTGCCAAACGGGCTAGTCTGAGTATTTCAGCAACTAGAAATCTACGAGGATTTTCACATGCAACCATCTCCAAGGGTTTACAGCAAAGTGTTAGAAAACGAGAAAGTATCCAGTGAGCGACGAAAAATGCCTCGTTGATACCAGAGGTCGGAGGAGAATGGGCAGACTGGCTTGTGCTGAAAGAAGCGCAACAGTAACTAAAATAACCACTTGTTACAAAGCGGTATGCGGACAAGCATCTCTGAACGCACAACACGTCCAGTATTGTTGCTGGGTTAGGGTTATGCCACGAAGAATTGAGGCAGTTCTGAAGGCAAAAAGGGGATCCAACCTGGTACTAGTAAGGTGTACCTAAAAAAGTGGCCGATGAGTGTAAATATGGCGAGAAAAGACTAATGATTAAAGTCAACCGTTCCTTGAAAATGCCCTAAATATGCCTAAATATTCAGCTACTAACAATAACATTACTAACACAATAGGACTTTAGTCTTCACCAAAATATGGCAGACTACTTCTAGTGAAGTTCTTAACTTAAAAACGACAGGATCTGAATCACAAACAGCCTCAGCAGTCATTATAAATCACTTAACTTTCCCTTTGTAATCGAATTCCCATGCAAAAAAAAAGAAAGCTAATGGTTATTGCATGCTAATGAGGAAATATAACTGAGAGTAACAACACCCTGAGGAAAGCTCTTGATAAATGGTAATTTTTATATGACTGTGTTGCGCTGTGTTTGTACTTGTAAAAAATAAATAAATAAATAAATTTAAAAAAAAAGGAACACTACGGTAACACTCATGTCAGACTGAACATGAGGCACTTCTGCAGGTGATCACATGTAAGGCAAGGATCAAGTATGTGGCATTACTTAATGTTCTGTTCTATAAATGACTTGGCTATCCAGCTGGGATCAGTGGCTGGCATTGGGCCGCTGTCACCACCGCCATCTCCAACCTACGCATGTCTGAGCACGGGGGCCTCTCCACAAAAAGTCAAATGTCAGATGTTATCCATTCCCACTCACAGAGAAGGACCCAGGCCACATCGGGGGCTCAGAGGCCCTGCTCCCGAGCTGGTGATGGAAAAACACCATTACTGGGCTTGTTTTGCTTTGGAGCATGGCGGTTGTCATGATTGCACCATGACAACCATATTAACAACTGTTTATTTATTTTATATCTAACTGAGGATAGCTCCAGTGCAAGCTATCATTTAGAGCAAGACTCTGTTTCTACATTGAGACTACAGAAGTTGTGAATACTCTGTTGACGTATTTAATATAGAGGTATGATGACTGATGCATATCATAACTTATCTGAGCTGACAGAAATGCTGATTCATCAATACTTGGTAAAGTAAATTGGCATCTATATTTGTTCAAGTACTTTTTGCACAGAAGTGCTGATTTTTGTTATTTCATGTGAATAATTAAATGGTCCTGATCTTTTATTATCTTAAATTATTTTTCACTTCAGGAACAAAATGTCAGACAAAATAAGCTATTTCAATGTGTAAACTTGCACAGCTGAGAAGCTATTTTCATACATTTTATGCACCGTATATCGTTCGATAGGTCGATCTATCGCACACATTTTTTTTTTTTTTTAGATGCAGCTACATGGCTAATAAATGGCTAATAAAAACTATACAACTAATAAATATGGCAACATCTGTCAAAATCAGCAGTATAATAATTTCAAATGCTAAACTAATCCTCATTCAAATGCTGCTTAACCAGGTAGGCTTTTAAAAACTAATGCAAAACAGCTGCAACAGTCAATCAACGGGCATGATACAACAACAAAAGGCACATCTGACTAACACACAACTGATGGAGTTCATTAAAGCTAATGGCTGCATACTGGAAATTGCTCATTTATTCCAGTTTCTTTCTGTCCGGGATAAAAACAAGATGAAAATTATGCAACTTCCCCTGCCTCAGCTGATTAAAGTCCTATGAGTAATTACTATGCGGCAGTCCCGTTCAGGAGCATTATGATAATGCATTTCGAAAACAGGTGGATGCAAAGCACTTATGATAAGTTGGACTGACACCTTGTAGCAGGGCAAACTAGGCGGCTGAAAACAAATTACTTCACACCTATAGCCTGCAGTTATTTTGGAGAGGTGCTTTGTACACAGCCAGCATCCGTGTTGTCATAATAGTGATGCATTACCAAAACAATGACTTCTTGAAACTTGATGAATGAATAATGAGTTCAATTACTTTGTTGATCTCCACATCAGGTTTAGGAGTGAGCTCTCAGATTCCCTTACACACAGCCCCTCTAATGACTAATCAATACGTTTCAACCTGATTGAGACCACAGCGGACGCAGACCGTCACTTAGCAGAGGAGGAGAGCGGGAGTGGAAAAACGCAGAATTGAGACGAGCAATACAACGGCATCTCTAGTTTCAGATCCATACACCGCGAGACAGGCCGAGTCTCCAGATGATGTTCTAAAATCTCTTCAAAAACACATACTTGTCAAATCTATTTTTCATTACCCTTCCAAGTGGCTGGAGACTGTGGGGGGATGATCTCTTGAAATATTCATCACAAAAGCACCCACGACATGGTGTAACGCTCTCTGACCATTCAACCCTGTTTTGGTTATTTATTTGCTGGCTGCGGGGTGGGGGGGGGGGAGGGGGGGGATTATTGCAGTTATTATATGGTGTAACATATTTTTTTTCAACGCCGCAAGCTTAGCCTAAGAAAGCACTGAAGTAGAACTGAGTTTGCGTAAGAGCTCAGCGAGTAAACGATTCCAGTCATGGTCTTTTCAACCCCTGTAGCACTGCCTTTCCCAACTCAATCCTAATGTTTAATGGTCACTGATGATCTAATCATTTCAACCAGTTGAACCCCAGCAACTAAGCCTGAATAAAAACTACTCCAACAATTCCCTCTGATGTGCTTGTGTGCACACTGGGATCGCTTGCACATGCCTGTTGGGATGTACTGGAGCCGGATAGGATAATGGATGCAACTGGTGCTGGAACAAAAAAAACCAAAAAAAAACAGGCAGGACAGAAAACCAAAACACTGCTTCTGGGGGGGGGGGGGCTTGGGATTTGGTGTTCCAACATGGGGAAATGTAAGGTGCTAATATTCCTAAGCAGAAACAGGCTTCACTGCTGCAACTGGAAGTGGAGCAGTGCCTTTTAAGTCACCATGAAACGTCAACTGACATGAAACCTTTTGCAAGGCTACATTTTGCTCCAACTCCTTGTTCCAGGGGTTAGGTCGTGTCGATTATGATCTTCATTGCATTCTTATGGTAGGCTGCAAAGGTGGAATGCAAGACATTGTAAACACAGCAGGCAGGAAGAGCACGGCCCCATTATCGCATTTAGCACACGATGAACCAAATGTGTGATTACAAAACATAGGCGACATCAAGTAGAGTATTATGCAATGGTGAGGAGAGAGAGAGAGAGAGAGAAAAAAGAAGCCATGCTTAGTGATGCATGCAAAATAAGGGGGGGGGGGGGGAATCGCCCCCGGGTTGCATTGGTTTTTTTTTTTGCAATATCTGCATGCATGTTGTAAAGCGACTGTACATAGGAATCGAAAATGACCACGCATCAGTCATACTATTCGTTGTCCAATGCAAACAGAGCACATTACAGACAAGCGGCTGTATCACGCCCCACATGCAGAATTGCACATATTTCTAAGAGGACACACACACACACACACACACACACACACATTTTGCTCGGGTCTCCAAAGTGGAGTTACCCCTCACTTCCTAGTTTACAGCTGCTGTCATATCTCGGCTAACACCCTTCTTCCTCCATAGCCAAGCAGACAAATTTCGACTACATTTACTCCTCCTGCTGCTCCTGCTGCTGCTTGCTGCTGCTGCGACTGTGCTTCCTCTGCCTGCTTCTCCTGGACACAAGGGAGAGCTGTGGCATTAACACAACAACAACAAAAATAAATAAATACACTTACATTTCACCACCCTGTCCGTCGTAGATAACTTCGGTTCATCATTCGGCTTGTTTTCGGACATTTCCAGTGTGATATAATATTGAGATATAGCAGGAAATTAAGACTGAAAACGGTCCCTTGCGTTGCTCTTGCCGAACAACTCTTGAGTCTATCCGAGAAAAAGAGACCGCAGTGATCTCACTCGTTCCTATCAGCGGCCAAAAATACTTGCAACAGGGTTACAATTTCACTGCTGGGGCTGGTAGGAGCTGCTCTGTCTGATTTACTGTTACTCTGTATCAAGTTGTTTGAGCGCAGTGCGCAGCCTAACCTGCTGACGCGCAAGGAGCCGCCTCCGACTCGCAGGCGGCTCTTCCTATTGGCGGAGAGCGACAGACTTCTACTCTCTGCCTGTGCGTTCATTTTTTTTTTTTTATAAGGGCTGCTTCTGTGTCAATCTGACCTGGTATGAATAACTGTTAAGAATCTGTTTATAATACATTTTATAGGCAGAAAAAATAAAAAAAATAAAATAAGAAGCTCTTTGTAAATGCACACATAATAGAGTATGTGACTGTGAGCATAACAAATGTATCCATGCAATAATTGATTGTAGCACTTTATATTGAGGTACGCAAGTCTTTACAAACTTAGTCACACTGATGAGCTGATTAGAACAAAACATGGATTAGAAATTGATTTTTTTTTTTATTTCCTAAATTATGAGTTTGTAAATTATGACACAAAAAATAAAAATGGATATCATATTTATGTCATCATTTTTGAATTACAAAAATGATTTTTTTGTTTTCATTATGACTAACTCTTGACCTCTCTTAGTGGCCAAAACAAATAATCTCATCTCCATTTAAAAAAAAAAAAAAATCATCACTAATTCTGTCAACCAGAAAATCAGTTGAAAGATTTACTGAACTCTTTCTCAAAGCCAGACTTTCATGCAGGTACCCTGCAGTTCATATTTACCAAGTATAAATCCTGCTAGCTTAGTGACAGATCTTTCTACCTTTGATTGTTCCATTTTTTTTTCTCTTGTGCCACCCACAGGAGAGTGTTAATAGTGCACACCAGATATGTCAAAGGCTAACCTGATGGAACACATTTCCATAATATTTGAAGAGAATATTACTGTTCCCAGGAAGGTAAGCCCTTTAAGTTTATTACATAGTGTCCTTTCCTCTAGCACCAACCTAAAGTGGAAAAGTTCCAGTTTTGGTCTTGATTGTTTACATAGGTGATAACATTATCGATAGTCTAACTCACTGAGGTCATGGTTCGGCTGCAGCTTTGCTTGTCTCCATGTCACTACTTGTGAAAAAATAGCTGTTTGATATAGAGGATGTGTTTTGTTTTGTCACATCAGATCCTGCTGAGATGTTCATGTTGTGTCTTTGTTAGATCAGAGTAGTCGTACAGAGGAGTGAAAGTTTGTGACTCTACATACATGAGAACAGAATGATCTGTCTCTGGTGAGTCACCGGGTGCTGTGCACGGCACCCACCATCTGCATGAAGGAGACCTCAGTGTTCACCTGCACATTTTCTCAACAGTTGAGCTTTTCAGTCCCCCTAGTGCTGCACAAAGGGAATAAATGGTGCTATTAGCGAGACACTGGTGTGATATGAGTCAGTTGTTTGGCAGGTGGAGGCAGTTAATGAAGCCCTGAGCTTTTTTTTTTCTCTCTCTCTCTCTCTCTCTCTGTGCTAGTAGGTCAGATCATCCCAGCCTTTTTTTTTTTTTTTTTTTTGAATGTCTGCCTGTGGTAGAGACATTCACACCACATCATTAGTCTTAACACATCTCAGGTTCTAGTCGTCATCCCAGCAGCCACAGCTCTGCAGGCTTAATTAAACTCCGGTGGAGTCTGTGACTTTCTAATCACATGTTGTTTGCTTTCAAATGACCTTTAGGACATGAACACCTACTTTTGTGATTTTTTTACTCGTTAAAATAATGTTGAATTATTCGACTAGAAATAAGGGAAGCACTCGAGCTGAGCCATGTCATAATTAGACATGAAGTGACCTTTTTCATTTCGCTGTGGCGCCCTCCACAGTGACCAAAAATGATCCAGACGTTGGCCTTTAATAACTTTATATGTTACAACTAGAGATTTATATACAGACATTTTGTTGAGCACATTTAGTGGCGCAATTACCAGCCCGAGAGCGCAGAAAGATTAAACTTAGGTGACGTCAAAATCACAAAATCAGTTTTGAGATTTCCAAGCCACACTGCATGAAGTCAAATTCATTCCATTGACCCCGTTGCTGGAAATTGCTGCCATCACACATGTTCTGATTTTTCTATTCCTTTTCTCAAACAAAACAAAAAAAAAAAAAAAATCACTTCCAATCTTGATTCTTGTAACCCCAGCAGGGAGAGGGCTATGCGTTAAACAGAAAAACAAAAATGTTATCATTTCTTTTTCTGTTGTAGTGTAGCAGGAAACTCCCTCTTATCTGAGTTCCTCCTAACAATAGCAGCCCTGTTTTCCATGTCACTGTGGAGAGAGACACACACGGAGAAACAGTACTGTAGCCATGAGCCAGACAGGTAAGCTGTCCCTTTGAAATCTATACATAAAGAATATCATGTTTTCCTCATAATATAGAAAACTTAAAAAACAGAAAGTTATTGGGAATATTTGCTGACATTTCCACAAAATACGATGTTTTCTTGTAGCTAAGGAGCTGTTAATCATCTATGAGACAGAGGCAGAGCAATGGGCCACCTACCTGCACTCAGTCTTCACTGGTCCAATCTCAGAGGCCGGGATCTGCTGCTATGACATCGCTTCAGCGCCAGCGGGGCGGCGTTTGGACGACTTCTCGAGGCTGGCCGAGTACACCTGCAAGCTCCTGATCCTCTCCAAAGGCATGCTGGAGGTTCTCAGTCAGATGCAGCGCTTCTTCCTGGCCCGTGTTTTGAGTCCTGCAGCTCATGTGGTGGTTCTGCTGTGCGGGGTGGAGAGTCTGACCCCGCTGCTGGAGCTGGTGCCCCTGAACGCAGACGAGTGCCTGCAGATCTCCAGTGAACAAGATGCTCATGAATACCTGTCTGCTGTCACTGATATTGTGAAGAAAGGTATGGCGTTAGTTCAAGAAATGTGTAGAGCTTAACCCCTAAATATCAGAGACCTCCTGCAGATAAATGTGTTGTCTCGGCCCAAATCGAGGGTTGATTTTGTATCAACTATGACTAGCTGTACTGAAGAAATGTAACATGAAGACCTCTACTAACATGAGCAGAACAAATTAATTGTCAATTCAATTGTGCTTATGAAAAAGGGTGAGGTAAGAAATCCCACTAGAGTTCCCCTGTAGCTCTTAGATTTGATATCTTGAGCTAATTCTTTTTTTTTTTCCTGGAACCTTGTTGGGTTTCAGGAAAAATGTTATTAAACATAATTTGAATCTCTGAATTTAATGTGACTAATATGCATTAAAGTACCAACCAAAAATTCTAATGTTACAATCAGTAAATTATTTCCGTGAATACTAAATTATAATCAAAATATTAGAGCCTCAGGCATCATTTTTGTAGTCATGGCACTTGTCAATTGATATCTCTTTTTCTTAATAGGGACAAAATATAACACACTCGGCGTGACGAACATCCAAATGCATGACAGCAAAATAAACCAGAACTGACTCCTAATTTGCATTCCAGTCTCGCAAACCCAGAACAGAATCCCTCTTCAACAAACCCTTCCTTCAGGAAAAATGTCACATGGCCTTGCTGCTCCTCTGCTGGAGGTGTGAGCAGAAAAGAATGCTCATTATTTGTGAGCATGCCTGAGCAGCAGCTTGGAAACCTGTTTACTGACTTCTTTGTGTGCGCTGAAGATTGACATCCAATATTTTTTGAACAGCAGCTTCGGAGACGTCTTTGGGGGAAACTGGTACATATGTAGCATGTCCACATCTGCCCCTCTAACTCTCCTCTGCCCCCTTCCTTGTTCTTCCTAATGGCACTATTTGTATGAGCTCATAAAGCGGAGGAGGGGGGCTTGTATTTAAACAGGTGTGCAGGGACAACATCTGATGCAAATAGCCCGTCTTTCCTCTTTGGTCACCACTGACTACTCATCATGACATGCAAATTCAAGTGCACTCTGCATCACTTCACTGCACTGATACAGTGAAGTGGATCAGGCCAGGATCTCACCAACAGTTATATTTTAACCCAGAAGTACACTTCCCTATTCATAAAGGACGCTGTTTGTTTGTTTGTTAGCTCATACAACAGACCTGTGGGCGTACAATGAGCTTTTGTGTTCACAGGGGAAGAAAGTGCACTTCACGACTGAGTGTGTAAACACTAATGTCAAAGAAATAAAACACATGTTTCATAAAGGTATTTAAGCGTTGATTTAGGCTGCGCGGTGGTGCAGGGGTTAGTGCTTCGAGGCATTCAGGACCTGAACATTTTTTTGAATTTCATATCACACATGAAGGGGCAGCAGTAACTCAAGTCTGTAGGGACTTGGGTTGGGAACCAGAGGGTTTGTCTGTGGGGTAACTGAGGTACAGCTGGGCGTTAACATCCTCACAGTAATGCTGCCTTCACATGCTCCTTTTGAAATATGGTACGTCCCAGTTTTGCACTCGTAATGACGACATACACGCATTTAAAAGCTCTGGTCGGAAAAAAAAAAAGCGACAAAAAAAAGGACGCTGTTCAGTGTTTTTCCGTTGCAGATGTCGGCAACTCGGGTTTCATAGAAATGTCCCAATTTCCCGCTCGTAATTACGACTTTGGAAGGGCCGTTCGTGTGCTCATTACTTGTAAATGCAGTAAAATCGATATCGCCGAGGAGCACGTGACGGCAGCATAATATTGTTATCATGCCAGAAATATAATGTTTTGCTTTGTGCTTGGAAGGAGTATTGTTTACTATTTTCACCAATCTTTTTCAGCATGCAAGTATTTGCTAATCTGCATTAAAGACAGTCAAGCTGAGGCCTAATGGGAATGATATAGTTTCAGCATGTTGGTCAGAAAAACACAGTAATCTTTTATCTACAGATAACTTGACCTTGTTTCCTAAATTAAATTGTAATTCTTTTTCTCTATTTTTGAGATTTTTCACTTTGAACCAAAGACAAAGGACTAATAAAGTCAGTATGATTCATCTCCCAGGGAACATGCTTAACATCCAGTACTGTTAAAGGTTATGGTATCTGAAACGTCTTTTGCAGGCACAACTTCCTTTAATGATTTACGTCTCATCTCTTTTGGGCGTGTCAGCCTCCACAGCAAATGTCAACCCTATAACATGTAAACCAACAAGATCAGAGGAAAACATGGCACAAAAGCAGTCGACTGAAGCCCACAGTGACACATCAAGAAGCGTGGTGGTCGTTCCTTCCAGAGTGCTTTGCGGGGTGAGACACTCGTGTAGTCAGTAGTAAACCGTTCCTTTTTTCATAAAGCATCCACAGCATTGATTACACTGCAGTTCACTGTACTGAATTCTTGGCAGAGCTCCATGGAAGTGTTCATTCTTTTGAAAAATGAGGCGGCTGGCAGCGACACCGAGGTTGAGTTCACTGGTGAGAATCAGACAGTGAGAGTGAAGCCTGTCCGGTGGAACGAGCAGATCCTGTGCATCAATGCACCAGGTGAACGAAATAATAAGAAATCACGAGTGTGTCATTAATAGCAACCTATAAAACCTACACCTTAAACATTCAGTTTTAATGCACAATGGTTTCTATATATTTTTGCAGATTTTCCAGGAGGAAATGTTGGAGTTACTGTGTATATCAATGGAGTGCCGCTGAGCAAGGCACAGTTGCAGTACTACACCAACATGGAGGAAATAACCTGCCTTCTGGCCAGGGCTGCAGACCCTGTGGATTTTATGTGTCAGGTAAACCCAACATCTGAAAACATTACCTTAAATAAGCCCAACCATTTTGGCCTTGACCAAAAGGCAGCATATTTAAAAAAGAGTTGTGTTTATACAGGAACAGCACAATTTGCATGGAAGTCCCCATTTGCAAACATTCAAACACAAATGGATTTGAGCGTCCATACATGGTATTTACCTGGCCATCAAGGACACTTGAGCCACAGTCAACCATTGCTGTTACCAAACAGGTCTAGCAAATGAATGCTATAAAAAGGACAATATTAGGACTTAGTGCTTTTTTAGTGCTTGTGCTAGCTTGACCAGTACCAGGGACAAAATGTCAGGACATGTCAGTCTCTGCTTTTTTCAGTTTAACAATTTTTCTTTGATGTATTTGTAATCTTTGTAGATGAAAAGAGTCAACAAAAAAAGAATTTTAAGAAAATAAAATAATTTTAAACATAAAAATGACATTTTGGGGTCTTGTTATACCGTTACAAAAAGGCGTACTTGTCACAATGACTTTGAATCCCAACTGATGTGAAATAAGTGAGAGGTACTCACTAAAGGTTCTTGGCTGAATATTATTACTAATGTGCAGTAATAACTCCTCAAAGTGGGCCAATTATTTTCATGTTAATTTGTGATTTTTTTTTTTAAACAGAATGTCTTAACTCTTGCCATTACCAGACAAAAACTGATAACAGAAGTGTTCTGGTTACTGCTTGTGGTCTGAGTAGTATTGTCTACTAGCACATTAGCAGGCTTTGACTTTGGGCACAAATTCCATGTGTGTGGAGAGCAGACGGAGCAGAATGCAATCCACCCTGATGCAGTTCCAAGAACCCATCAGCAGAATCCCAGAGTGTATTTTGCGCAGCAACAATATAATGGGACGTGCAGTAATATGTCTGAACTTTTTTAATAAAGAGAACTAGACTAAGACCAAAAACTACTGCTACATTACAGTATAGTTTGTGAAGTATAAACCTCCGAACATTAAACTTCTAACTTCTGGAAATGTATAGAAATAACATTTTTCACAACTGGTTAAGTGATGTAATAAGCTCATTTGACAGCTGAGCGATTTTCTCTTTTCTCAATACAGGAAAGTCTTCAGAGGTCATTTAAATTACTTTGTGACTCATCATTATGAAACTCCGCTATAGAAATTAGTCAATGGCCGCCCAAAAACGCTGCCTATATCTGATCCACTTCAAGCCAATAAAGAAGATGCATTGAGTCAGCATATATCTAAATGCTTATGTGAGCTACCGTTTACAGTCTCTTCTCTGGAACTGAAGAGACGGCAGGTTTCAGCCTTCGTTCAGTCATGAACACTTGATTTGATTAGGTGTCTTCTGCTGAAAAGGCAAACTCGAGCAGAGCCAAGAGTTGATTTTGCCAAGTGAATTTCAAATAAAACTCTTGCTCAGTTGGGCTTAAGCGTTAGTGATTATAGTTAACCTGTCTGCTTACCTTATGTCTCTTATATAATTTGACCATTAGACTATTTTTCAAGCTGAAACCATTTTTTTAAGTTTTAGTTTTCACTTTTGTAGATTTGTTTTTCTTTGCAGCCTTACCTGCAGACGTTATTTTAACCTCTGGCGTGCTCGCAATCTGTCTTTTTTCTCTGTTTTAGGCTTTTCAGGAGTCGTCTGTGGAGAGGTTGGATCAGAAGTTGTCCTCGATGCTGTTGGAGGGAATGCCCACCGGAGGCTTTCAGGGACTGAACAGTGAAAACACACCTGAAAGAGGTAAAAAAAAAAAAAAAAATCTCTCAAATCTGTACACATGTGCTTAGTTATACAGCCTCTACATTTTTCCATCACTTTAACATCAGATCTAACCACAAGTGCTGGAGCAGGAGAGGAGAAATTGGAAGTACTTATCAAAAAAAGTAATTATACAAATGCCTACAGCAAAACCGAATGTCCATTTATTCCGCTCCTTGCCCTCAGAGCATGTGTTCATGCAAAACAATGTGGTTTGAACAGACTTCTCACAGTTGGAAGGCGTTCTTGTTGCATGATGCACATTATCCGCCATGAAAAGGAAAAGCCCTCCATTATTGCTGGGCTCATTATGTGGCAGATTGATGGCTTCATCAGCCTCTGAGATTGATCCTTAACTCTGCTAAAAAGGGCACAGGGAAACGTCTCCATGATAAACAAGTCAATAAGAGCCTCCGAGGTGCCTTTCTTCAACTCTCCTGATGGTGTTAGATTGCATCGGGGTCAACTTCAAGTTATCATCTGTAGCAGAAGTGTTACAAGTGGTGTTTTCAGTGTACAGCTTGATTTTTAGAGTTATTTTCACCTGATCGAAACCGCCAAATCTCCCCCCATTAGAGCTCCACCACGCAGAAGTACCAACACTCCTCCACTTTGCTGCCCAGTATGGACTAAAGAGAGTCTCCAGCCTCCTCCTGCAGTGTCCAGGCGCCGAGCGAGCCCTGCGCACAGCCAATTGCCACAGGCAGACTCCCGCTGAGATTGCCAAACATCAAGGCCATACAGAGCTACATGTCCTATTGAAGGAAACACTGGTAACTATTTCCTTATGGACCATTTGCAACTCACACCCAATCCACAGAGTTTTTATTTTATTAGCTTTGCATATCTCACTCCAGTTGGAATTCATCCTTGTTGGAAATGATTCTTTTAGCTTTTTCTGACCCTCCATGCAATTAAGACATTCCTCAAAGTGTCGATATCTGATGACAGCTGCTCATGTTAAGTGATTTGTGGGCTAATTAAAACATCCCTAATGAGATTATTTGTCTGGTTGGACTTCATGTCATCTGAATGGAATTCTATAGTTTACAGTTTGTCGCTGACGGCAGAGAAAAACAACACAATGCACCTTAGGCTTGTGAGATTTCACAAGCTAAGGTGAAGAAGTGCAGCACTCAGGAATGCTATAACGAACACCAATACAGCGTGAGGCCTCTGAGTGAGTGGTGCTTTATCAATAATGAACAGAATGGAGAGGATGGAAAGATGGAGAGCACTGAGAGTGACCTGTGTGTCAGGGGTGACCTCGCTGCCTCCTAACCAGTGTTTTTTCATCCAGCTCATGTCACAGACAGAGAATTGATGATAACACCCCCCCGCCCCTCTTATCCTGAATATATTCGGCCTGTGAGGTTCCTAATGGAACTCCCCCACAGACATTAGAAAGGCTGTGTTTGTTCATGCATGCACAATGGTTCAGAGCGCAGGGTCGTCTGCATACATTCAGACAATTAAAGCAGCCACTAATGTTGAGATTTTCTTGCCTAATGGCTGCCATTCTCTCGTGTTAATATCCAGAGCCTCCTCACTCTAAAGCCATTTCACATTGTGGATACACGAACACAAGAGCAACACATTAAATAGCTCCATTGCACGCATGTTCATACATTCATTTGATAGGCATGAAGGACACTCGCATCATAATGTTTTCCTTTTTCAATTCAAATTCTATCAGGCAGTGAGGACATTATCACTGACTGATCTTTCCAGTTCCTAGAACTATCTTATTTGTTCTCTCAAAAAGTTAAGTAAGAAAGTATTTACAGTGTCTCCTGGGGTGTTTAGTTTTTGGTGTGACTTGTCTCTGGTGTTTTGTTTTTACCTCCATGTAACAGCCAATAACCTGCTTTGCCAAGCCTTAGCTATATATTGCTAATGCTACCCAGAAGCTTCTTCTACGTATCCCAAGTAAACTGCTGCAGCTGAAACTGGAAAGACATTACTTTGATTGGTTGGTTAATACAAATATAGAAAAAACACACTTTTTGAGTTGTTGCTGGGCAGATTGTTTTTTAGCTTTGGACTAAGCCAGGCTAGCTATTTCAATTTTTTTCTGCCAAGTGATTAGCTACAAAACCAGTACAGTCCTTAACATGGTATTCATCTACTCATCTTACGCCCAGCGAGAGAGGAATTAACTACAGCACTGGTGTTATACAGTAACTGAAAGTCCTGAATCAAAAATGTGACAGAAAAAAAAAAAGCAATAGAGAACTTTTAGCACAACATGAAAAAAACCTGAGGGATTGATCATTCAAAACCTGGACAAATTAAACATTTGTCTTCACTTGGTGGGGTTGATCGTTTTAAGCTTGTGTCACCCGTTGAATAACTTGTGAGTGTGCGTACACCAGTTTGTAACAGATAGTAGCACGCGGCTCATTCATTCATGTGGAAATCTCCGCTCTTATCTCCCATCTCCCCTTAAGACTGACAGCTTTTTACTTTCCCTGATGGTCTGGATCAACATATTGAGAATCCCCCCCCTGGGGACGTTTAGACACTCCAACAGCTGTTGCAAATGTATTAATCCCCCCCTAGCAACACCGCTAATTGAGAGTGACTGCAGATGGAGCAAGGTTTGATCAGATCGCTCTAGTGAGTCAAAGTGCTCGCTGTGAGACTCGGAGGCAACCGAGGAGCAGCCGAGTCAAACAGAGGTCTCCCCACGGGGACTTCTACAAGCCTATAGTTGTAAAATAACAGACAGATCCGACGTTGACATTTCTACGCGGTGTGTTTCTTGAAGGGTAATTAAAATTTGTCTTGACAGCTCAAACTACAGACATACTGTTCTTGTTTGGTGCTAACATGGAGGGTAAGAGTCAGCATTGTGGGATTTGTTCTCGCTCGTTTTTTTTTTTTTTTCTGCAAGGCATTTTCATTAACTCATCTGCAGCGTTTCCCCCCTACCTCCAATTAATCAACCCATGATGCATCAGTGATTTGGGCGTCAGGGTAGCAGCACTATGTCAATAAATCCTAGATGGATCGGTCCCATGCTTCATACACAGGCTGAATCACTCACAAGGCCTGCGTCAGATCCACTAGTCTGCCTTGGCACCGCACTTCTTTGTTAATTAGCTGTGAACTGCTCCAGAGGGGAAGGCTGAATTATTCAGGGAGAGCATAACTAGAATACAAATATAGAAAAAAAAAACGCTACAGAGTTATCTACCATGTTTACGTCCTCACGCTGCAATATTGTGCCTGCTCAGAGTAATTACCAACACAAACACACATTATTTAATATTTTGTTCTTATACTGAGTCACACATTTGGCTGAGTGTCACTTGGCACTACATGGACTCCTCTGCTATCAAGATCTCACTGTGCGCTCTCCGATGTAAATACAAATTATCTTGAAAGTGTTCTGTTCTGTGTTCTGCATGCTGCGTTTGTATACAAATACTCCTACAAACATAGGAGCACCAAATTAGTGGCATCCCATACTCTACAGTCCTGATTCTACTGTCCTTGTTTTGCATGTAATGTTTGCATGGTCTGGGACTGCACCATCACTATCAACAAACTCCACTGATTTGACTATCATTTGAATGATACGGTCATGGCCATAAGGACAAAGACACAGTTTTCTTCCCTTAGGCTATGAGCTGCATTGAGAAGGTATGCTGTCATTTAGATCAATCATACACATTTCGGTTTGTTTTAAGCTAAGATACCTCAAGGAAGAATCCCCAGAATCCAGACTGAAACACCTATCCAATGGATTGTCATCAAGATATTTTATTTATTCACGGTCACCAGCGTATGAAGCCGTCCACCTTGGCAAAGGTTTTTCTAATCTAGTTAAATAAGTTAGGCCCAGGACCCCCCTAGGCATTCATGGTTTCTGTATGATGAGTCCTACTGACTGTGGGGACTTTTTACACTGTCTCTTTTTTTTCGTTTTTTTTAGCTCAGTTATTAAAAGTATTCCAGAACACAAGTTTGGCTTAAAACAACTTTGAAGAAAATCTACTAGAGATGATATGGTCTTACAGAAGTGTGAAGTGTTTCTCCGCCTGCTGTGCTGACCACTTCTTCTGTCCCCCATGCTAAAGACTTTTTTTTTCTGCCCTGTCTTTAAGTGGAAGGTTTCCTGATCTTTATACCCCTATGTCAAACCAGCATGCTGGCACTGTGACCCGAGACGAGCCGGTCCTGTGGATTGACCATTTCAGCTGCTGAAAACAGACTTATGCTCCTTATCCTTCACTAGATTTGCTTGAGATTTGTGCGCCCTCTAACACAATCATGCCCGCTGTTTAGTCTGAAGCACTGCTGCTCGGATTGCAGCAGTGAAACTGAATTTGTCTGGAATGCCTGGGGCTCCTGCAGTTTCAAACATCTGTAAAAATGATTTAGCACTTGCGTTTAGTAAATAAATACCCTTCCCTGTCCAGAAATCACCTCTTTAAAATACCGCACGGAGCTTAAGCACAGCATCCAACTATTGTATTTGAATGTTCAAGCTGTGACGGTAATTAACCCGTCCTCTCTACCTGTTGGGCCTGTTAGGAACCTCCACTGTTTAGTAAGGGATTCATGGCAGTCAATAAGTAATCTGCAGTACCAGGAACAGTGTATTATTGTAATTGAGTCACGAGTGGCTGTGTTGCTTGGAAACTGCCCACAGTGTGGTGGGTTATATGGAGGATAGCATGATCAAAGGGAGATGCATCACATATAACCTGCAAGATTTAGATTACTGATTGGGATTTTTGCAATCTAGGCCTTATCTTCTTTCAGCTTATAATGGATTCAAATGTAATACTACAACAATATCATACAATACATCATAGATATTTTGAGGTCATTACATGTTGAATGCTTTCACAGCTGTTTTCATACACAGTAATAAAGACATTGATAGGATTTCACTTTGGTTGGAGAAAATCTAACCACGTAATATTTCAAAATGAATGAAGCAACTCTTCAGTGTTTCACATCCTGATCAGAAGTTCAAATATGGCAGAAACATCAGTGTCGGTCTAATCGAGGATGCAGTCTAGATATCAAGCTGATGGTCTTGAATTGCTCGCTAAATGATATGTTTGGACTGAAAGGGGAAGATTGTCTGATTTCATAATTACCCTGATCATACCCCTGTCTGTTCCTCAGCATGCTATTAGCAAATAGGGCCGATTCGGCAGCAGCTCTGCTGTCGGAGGGAAAAACTGTTCTCTGTTAGCCAGCAGGCAGGGTTACAGCACACCTCTCTAATACCTATGAGAGAGGTGACTCTGAAAATGCTGTTCCCCAAGTCAAGTCCTAGCAGATGCAGTTATGGGAGAGCTCAATTAACGATGTGGACTTTGTCACACCTGACATGAAAACACAGAACATTACAAGAGGACGTAGAGGCAGGTCCTCTAACGTCCTGTTGTGAGAAAGAGCTTAGAAAGTGCTCGGAGGATAATCAGCCTAGCTTTTATGTGCCATTATTGTGAATTGGAAGGAGGATACAGGTGAGAAAATAGGATGACAGCGAGGATGGATTCACATTCTTAAGAAAACAACATGAAGATTTGTCAAAAACACAACCAAAAATCCACTTTAACAAAGCAAACCATGGCCTTTATGTCACATATTAGACATGTCTCCCCTTGAGGTCTAAATAGCTTCTTTAAAGCTGTTTATTTGTGATTTGGGTAGGCATTTAGGCACCTCTTCATGCTCTCTTATTGCAGAATATGTTCAACGCTGGCGAGGACAATGGCGATTCCAGCGTTTACGAAATGATGTGCGCCGCAGGTGAGTGAAAGGACTGATGGGAAGTGGAAGTAGGACAAAGAGAAGCCCGTAATGACATTGTTTTTATTTTCCACCGCATCATTATGCTGGGTTTGCCGGTCATTTACGACCACTGAATATTTCCCCCCGCGCTGATGTGAGCACCATGTGGAGCTGCTTCCGATTAGCTGTGAAATGAAAGAAAAAAGAAAAAAAACAGCATGCAGAATTTCATCATGACTTAAGCGAAGTGATGCAGTAAACATTATGTGCGTTAGGGACTCCCTCTTTCACAGATGTGCACAAAGAGCAAAAAGGAGAGAAGGAAAAGGAGGAGGAGGAGATCTACGCACCACTGGAGGTGAATGATGAATATGACAGCATGCTGAACTCAACAAACGCTGTTGTTATCGCCAATCGCCCACCGGCACCCACTCCTCGGCCTGAGAGCAGCCATGTGAAGGAGGACAGAACCCCGTACATCACTAAAGGTAACTCATAAACACTTGCTTCTTTTTGTTGCGCCCTCCAAACAACAGCAATGATGGAGCTGATTTGGAGTAAAAAAGCAACACTAAGTTATGCACAGTATGTGAAGGGGAGTTGGGGAGATCATGTGGGAGGGAGGAAGTGCCTGGAATGTGCATTGCCATTGTGGAGTGGAGTGCTGCTGAATAAAAGCAGTACAGGCTTTTTTTTTCTTTTTTTTTTGCGATGCAGTTTGTTTTGATCCCATAAACCACGAGAACACGGCAGTTCCGTGCTGCAAAACAAACAAAAGCGAGGAGAGAGAGAGAGAGAGAGAGAGAGAGAGAGAGAGAGAGAGAGAGAGAAAAGAACCATTTGCCTGCATCAAGAGCCCACAGCCCCTAACTGTTCAATTTCAGCAGCTTGAATATTTCATGAAGATGAAACATCCAAAAGTGACTGGTATTATTAAGGCTTATAAATCATTTAAAATAGGGCTGTGACTTTGTTTTTCCATAGCTTATTTAAAAATGCATCCATTATGTCATTATTAGCACAGATAATATTTCACTTATGTATTCAAAAACACACATAATGATTAAACAGTGCAACAGGCTGCTTCTCCCGTCATTGCAGTGTTTTATTGAGCTCGCTTGCATCCGGTAGGCCGAACGCTCTGACCAATAGGACTAAAAAAAAAAAAATGAAAACAAATAGGGAAATTGAGTGCACCACTGAACTCTCCTCAGCTCTCCCAACCAGAGAGGGAACTACCAGGCTACCATCTGCAACCAATCTTGGCCAAAACCAAGGCCAAGTCAGCCAGAATAAGTCATTACACATGTTTTCCATCGTCCTTGTCCCCCGAGCGCACAAGAGAAAGAAGCCGAGGGATTTTGAGGTTTCCATCTCTTGAGACAGTGCAGCTTCAAACCACACAAGGATCACATTTTTTGCTCCTTACTCCCACCGCCGCAGTGAGAGATGTGAGAGAAGAGATGAGGCTTGCTGGAGGATTAGGAGAGGAGCCAGTTATTGGAGACCAATGCACAAAGTGGAAATAATGAGGAGTTTTCTTTTGTTAGCGGCGACGTCTCGAGCCCTGATGAGACTGAAATGTTGCTGAGTGAAATCCAATCCAACAGAGTGGAATTACCATGCACGGACTGAGCAATGTACACACTCCAAAGTAATAGCCACAGTCACGTGACACATCTGCAGCAGTACTCTGTTCAACATTTCAATCTGAATCAAGCCTGATTTCTCGTTGTGTGCAGAAAAAAAACAGAGAGATTGAACATGAAGTGGAAAAGAGAGATGTTGTCATGGAGGAAGAAGAAGTCAGAGGCAGGGTGTGGATGTTGAATTCTACTCCAGCGTTGGTCATATAGCCGCAGATCCACCGCCTCTGACAGCCACACAGTGTAGCCTTTCATTCTGACAGCTCACTACCAAACTGAAAGCATCATTTCTGAGCGACTAATTCAATCCAGAGTTGACTGAGTGTGTGTGTGTGTGTGTGTGTCTTTCTCAGAAAGAAACACAGATTTAACATCCTGATTAACAACTCTTGGGAATTTCACACACATGACCATTCAGTAACATGAGTGTTGTTGTTGTTGTTGTTGTTTTGTTAACATTAGTAGGATGACGTTTTATTATGTCACGATTTTAAGTTAATTTGTTGTTTGTTAGTTTAGGGTGTGTCGCCATCTTGTGGAAAAATGGTTGAATTACAGCAGCTTTAATTTTTTTTTTTTTTAAACATTTTGTAGCATCTGGCAGGCTTGCGACATCTACAATATATTATATTGACAAAAAAAAAACTTTATATGAAATAGTTTACCGACTTGGTCATTATAAGCTGCATTGTGTTCACAGTGTTCCAGAAGAAGGCACCACTGGGGAATGCTGATCTGTATTCACTTCCCACCAAACAAGGTGCGTGCTATGTGACTTTTTAGGCATTGATACACACTTTTGATACAGTGCCATTATCAGAATAGAGACAAATATGTATTAAATTTAACTCGGTATATCTTGCAAATAAAGATCCACATTCAGACCTGTTACCATGCAAGGACATGGGAGCTTCTGTCACCACTTTCTGCTCATTATTAACGCTCAAGCATGAAGTTGCAGTCATTAGTTTTGGAGTTAAAAATAAATAAATCACAAAATGTGTGGTACAGCAGGAAGATTTCTTTTATATCTGCTGGCCCCGCTCCCTCCAAAAAGCCTCCCTGTATTCCCTCCTCTGTGCAGAATCACTATTATCACTGTGAGGTCTGAAGATTGTAACAGCGGGACTTTTACTGTGCCAGTCATTTTCCTGTAACTTCTCCCCTCGTCATTACATGTTCAAATATCCTACTAGGTTGAATTAGTTAATGTGAATTTTTTTTTTTATAGGCAGTTTTGCTAAATTCATTAAAATTGTAGTGCGCATTATGGGGGTGATCACAATCACACTGGATTATTGCTGCTTAAAAAGAGCAATAAAAAGAGCAGGTGACACATTTGAGTGCCAAATGAAAGAACCAAATGTTTGCTTTGCTTTATAGGGGGACACTAAATTGAGTTCAGTGTATACCCAATCTTGCCTTATTTTAAACAATCAAGAAAAGAAGAATACTTAAAGCTATTTCTTAATCATAATGCAGCCTTTTGTCTTGTTCTTACATGTGGTAGACGCATGTTTTTTTTTTTTATTGTGTTTCCAAAGCAGCACACGGGAGAGAAGACAGCATCTCCTCCACCTATGACACCTTCTTGCCAAACCAGGGGAACGGGCTTCAGCCGCTCACTGAGCTCCAGCAGAGGGTGAAGGCAGGTTCACTCACCGTGGACGGGAACCTGGAGCGCTCCAGCGACCTGCAGCGGGGCCAGAAGGCAGTCGATAACATCCAGGAGGTGCAGCGATCGCACACACTGATCACAATCGCACTGGATTTGAAAGAAATAAATTCAGCTGTAACGTAACTGCACAAGAAGCATCTGCTGGTTATGCTTTGCAAACACAGTTAACAGGTTAATCCCACATGGGAATGTGAAAACACTTCTACCCTTCTTAGTATAATAAATACAAATGTTATTGCATGTGTGGGTGGTGTTGCACATTCAGAGCCTCTTTTAAACACGCAATGAAATAGTGATCAGTGATAGGTCACCTAATTCATCTGCTAACCTTGCGAGGAATAATGTTTTGTATTTACCAAACAGGACAGTCTTGGTATAGCAAATATATAAACATATTGAATTTTATATTCAGACTAATTTGAATCAGATTCAGAATTGGGTTTCTTGCCAAGTTAGTCTATAATACACATACAATTTGTAATTTGTTATGTATAGTAGTACTCCTACGGTCAGGACCTTAAACAGAAGATGCAAAAATATATTTTTTAAACTATATTAAAACAACATATGCACAACCGGTGCAATGGAGGACTGGTATAATTGTGCAGCAAATAATGTGCAAGGTGATGGTGAGTGCAAACATCTTGTACTTAGATACGGTGTTCAATGTGCAGTATGTTAATTTTACACATAAAGGCAAATAAATAAATCATGGTACTGTCAGCTCAGACACATTTTGTATGGCTGTGTAACCTCTCTCACGAGACAGGCCAGAACAAATCAAATTGACAGAGAGCCAGCTGAGGACACCTGCTGGTTGGCGAGGGAATTACAGGAGTTGCCAGAGCTGATTTATAGCAAACAGGACAGAAAGAAGGTGTGGAGGAGGGGGGGGACTGTGTCTGTCGCCATGACAATAGACTTATGTGAATATTGATTTACACTAAAGTCCTGCACTTCCAGATGTCCAGAGAGATGTTTTTTTTTTTTTATGCAGCACATTTTGAAACTTCACAGTAGGTAACACACAGGTGTAAGTCATAAAATTGATGATGGCTGAATTCCATGTAGCTGCTTCATTGTTAATGATATTAGTAACACCTGTGCTTTTCAGCTGACTCATCTAAAAAGGCAGCTGGGAAAGAGCATTTCAGAGCATGTTAAACAACGGTATGAATTAATGTTGAAGAAAAAGTGTGTTGGCACGGTTTTAGACCTGAAACACAACTTCAAAATCTATACTTACGGATGATAAATGGCACTTACTCAAAAGACAGGCCAAGGTTAAAAAAAAAAAAACCAGGCAGGCAAACAAAGAAAGGCCGAATTGAACAGGCAGGGGATAAAAAAGCAGGGCTAGACCATGAGAAAGTATAAGATCCAAGAATATTCCACACCCAAACCAGAAAGAAATGCCTTTAAACTGGAACATCTGGTCAACTAAACATGAGGTGCTCTCTGTGAAGTGAGATGTTTTCTTTCTGCATAGACTGTAATTGATCGACGTCTCCTGTCTCACATCAAATCAATGAAACCATGCCTTATCTGCCGTACTATTCTACTGATGACAACATTTAAAATCATACCTGTTCATCACCATTACTGAGTTGTAAGCATTTTAGAGGAGACAGTGGAAAAAGGTGAGCAGGTGGTGACGCATAAGAGGAAAGGGACTTTGAGGCTCGCTCCCCCGGTAAGCGTGTGAGAGCTCCGTGCTGTCCCACTGTGAAATCGTCAGGTGTGTGAGGGATCTGATGCAGACTTTTCAATGGCAAATTATGCAAATTACCACAAGTATATTGAAGCAGTAATCAGGGTTTGAAAAAAAAGAAAAGAGGAAATGTTATGTATGCAAGTATGGAAGTGGGGGAGGAAATCGTCACGCAAATAAAATTATGGGACAATATGAAGCTTAGTTATTTACTGCTGTGGATTTTTAAGCACATTAGAGAGATGTTTGTGTCTTCCAGTCAAACATTCACAGAGTGTAACAGCTTTTTTGATAGAATGATAAAATATACAAACATTGTAATTAAAGAAATACAATAAATTCTGGAGGTATGGGCTTTATGGCTTATTATATAATGGAACATCTTGTTTCCAAGCGTGTGATGTCATGATAGTGTGTGCCATTACTCTTTTTTTCATACCGTCTCAAGCCCTCACAGCTTTAGAGTCGGTGAGTGTTTAGTGCCCGAGGCTTAAGGATGGAGATTGGGATCGGGCCGGGGAGATGGGAGTGGCAGGGTCTAACATGACAGGAGGGTTAAAATGAAGGTGAATCAACAGACTGGAAGAGGTGGTGAGAACATGGCTGATATTAATAAGAAGGCTAATGTGTTTTTTTTTTAATGTGTCTTTCCTAAAATGCAAATGTTTACATTAGAGTCTCAATAACCAGCATGAGTCCGGTGGCGGTGACGTCCAATAAAAAAACTCACAAATAGGCGACTCCGATACAATCTTAACTTTCTAACCTTCATAAATGAAATTCGAAATCTGTCTTAAAATGTACACATTACCAGTGATTTAAGGTCCTTGTTATATTGGTAAGGTGATGTATGGGAGAGATTTTAACTTCTTTCTATATAGTTTGATAGAGCAATCCAAAGGTTTCCCAATGTAGCAAAGAGAGCCCGTCCAAGGAGTAACACGATACATTAGGATGATTGTGGTTGTGATTTTTCTTTTGATTCGTTTCTCGAATGAAACCAATCTTAGACGTGTGAGTAGAAATGATCTGTGGTTAAAGTCACACCTCACAGAAACAAAAACAACGGTCTAAGAGACCAAACTAGACTCGTTTGATCACAAGGTTTAAACTTTTAGAAACGTGTCGCCTTTATTGACGTGAACTCTGAATCAGATTCTGACAAAGTTAAGATAAAAGTGTACCGTTATCTAAAAGAGCATTGAAGTTGAAGAACTAGTATGTTCACTTCTCTTGTGGTTTACATTTCTTCCAAACTAAATACATTTTGTTTTTGGCATCTTGACCTAACCTTTAAGGTCTGATCTTTGTCCCTGCAGGAGAAGAAGTCGAGTCAGCTGGGAGTCAGTACCATCAACAACAGAGTGGATGATGACAGTGTGTACGGTAAATATTTCTCCATCCTTGGTATGCGGGTTAAACTCTTCTGTCATCACAGAGACGCTCCGCAGAGACCTGCTTTCCTGGAACTTAGACATATAAATAAACTCCATTCTGTGCTGGTAAAGTTTCACTGGAGCATGTGGCCACTAATGACTACTTCAAACTGCGAATAGCTGAGATATCCTCTCTTTCCACAGATAAAATCGACCTCGTCCATCAAACTCAGAGTAAGTCTTTAGAAACGCAGCTCAGCATGCGCAGAGGAAAACCTCTGTTAGCGAGCCTTTGTAGTTCCTCAACTCTCAGTTGCAGTGGTGGGGGATTAATCCTTGGGGAAGTGCTGCTTAATCAAATCCCCACAGCCATGTTTTGATCCATTGAGTTTCACTTGCGCTAAATGAATGCTTTTATGTCCTTTCACTGAACAATTCTGATCATTTCCCTCCAGGTGTTGCAGGGAACGCGGGTCGAAGAGGAAGCCAGGCAGTGGAGTCTGAATTTTACAGCACGCCGCTTAAAGGACAGCATGTGAGTTGAGTCTTCTGGCTAAGGGAAGCTTTGCAGACCTTTATGACTATTTAAAGATGTATAAAATAATGTTTGTGCGATTTAAATAGGCATGAATTTGCAGACTACACACATGAAGGCCTGACAAGCCACTGACATGTTTTCCTCTGACTTGTTTTGCAGTCAAATTAATTTTCCAAAGCCGACAAATAGTGAAGGTAAGACTAAAAACTACTTAAATATATATAAAATTATTATGATTGAAAACATGTGAAACATTGTAATACTTCAGATTGAGTCCAGATCATTAATCATGTCCTATTTCTTTATTTCCAGGCTCAATTGTTCAATATGCACTGAAATCTTCAATCAATCATGCAATTTAAATGTTTAACTAACAAGTCGTTTGAATTGTATTACTCATAAAGTTTTGTATTTAAAAGTATAATATGTAGTCACATTTTGATTCAGGTCTAACAGATTTTAGAGGTATTTTTCTGGTTTTAAGAAAATGGTTTTCACATTCTGTACAATAAGGGCAAATTTCCATTTTTAATTCATTTTATATTTTATTTGAATAAATGAATGCCGTGAATGTTTCCCACATGAAACAACCTTGTTGATTTTGAAGATTTAACTGTTGGAGAAAAGACTATTTCTTCTGCAGTGAGTTCAATATCTACATGTCGAAGATAATTCATCTGCTACAAGTGTACTACAACACTTATTGAATGTTTTTCAGCCAAAAAGTTAACATTTAAAAACTATGAATTCATGGATAAACAAGGGGTTGAAAGGGAAAAAAAAGGAATCTTTTCCCCAGCAAATCTTAGCCTGAATAACCTTTCATATCTTCGCCAATAGAGGGCGCTCTATCTCTAAATATATCCATCACATTTACTGTTTGAAGCAGCCAAAGACATCTGGTGAGCCCAGGAGCACCTGCTGACCTCCTGATGGCTGGGAGGCATTCTATGGGAAAAAGAAATGTTTCCATACATGTTTATGTATGTAAACCAAGTGTAAAAATACTTGTGCAGCAGGTGAGAACATCAGTGAAGCGGTTCATGCTGTGCCTGGATGCAAACAGGAAACTGTCGCCTTGGTTTGGACCAGCCAAGGCATGAAAGATCCTCTCATTAATGATGCATTCATTTAATAAAATGCTAATTGTAAAACTATCACAACTTAGCTCAATGGAAAGATTAAAAAAATGTTTGATTTTCCTGTGAAGTTCACTGTGTAAAGCCGCCACAGAAAAATGTATCATACGTATAAATGTTTCAGGCATTTTGAAATGAATAAAAACATTTCCTTTATTGACTCGTCAAAATTCTAAATTTGCTGTGATGTACCAAACTATTCAGGGACTGTCACCAATACACACAGCCTTTCTCACACACACACAGACAGCAGTTTGTTGGTACAGCCCGGCCTTCGCCTGAATGAATGAATAAGAGCTGCATGGGGAATTCAGTGAATGCACGGCTAAATCCGAGCCCAGTCTTGAAACCCGGGCAGAGACTGAGCCGTGTGCCAACAAAGCAGCTGGGTACACGCCGGGCACATTTTTCTGTTCAATCATGCTCTTTGTGAATAATATGTATTAATGCCGTCCCTACTTAGACCTGCCAGTTAGCCTTTGGAGATGATCCGGCTTCAGGACCCCATGGCATTTGAGGCATATGTTTGCCCGTCACCTGCTGAGTACATTTCAGTCCGTGCGTCAGGCGTGGCCACAGAGATAGGCCTCGATTCATCGTGTATGCAAATACCCGAGCACCGCCACAAGGACTGATTCCCCCGTGCAGTCTCAGAGAGACGAGCAGCGAGAGAGCTTCTGTGGCATGCGTCGCACAAACCAATCACAGTTCTGTATGTGGGAAACAAGTACATCAAGACTACAACAGAAATGCTGTAAAATCTACTTTGAAAAAACAAGGTTATTTAAAGAAAGTAAAAATAGACCATACATTTAAAATATGAAAGAGTTTGACTGACTAACAGACACTTATTTTGTCATTATTGCCTATTTAAGTGCATTTATTAAAGTTTTAGTCAGTGAAAACTTTAGTCCCAGTACAAGAGAATCACCTACTTAATTTAAAATATTTTTAATAAAATAATGACTCTATTTTCCTATTACATGTGTATATTTTGTTACAGTTTAAGACTCATAAATCTTAAGGGGTAATAGTAAAATTAACGTCAAAGGTTGAAGTTATACTGGATTATGATTGTTAGCGTGATATTGCCACTGTATCTTTAGCCAAAGATTTTCATACATCCTACTGGGTAAGGTTTATAAAGCTGCTCTGGTAACTGACTTAAGTGTTGAATTAAACGACTGATTAGCAGACAGGACAATTTTGCAGACCCTTACAGTGTGCAGGACAAGCAGCTATTATGTGGTCATTTTTTAAGATATGCTAATGAACTCTGACTTGACTTAAACTTCATTTTAACATGAAAGAGGTTTTCCAGTCGTGCTCGTATCATCCTTGTAATGAATACATTATCTTATGATTTGCCGTCTTTCACTGATCATATTTCATTCTTCTAAAATGATCAAGTTCTTCTAAAGTGTTGCAGCCTGCAGCTGAGTATAAAACTGTGATACACTTTTTTCTTCCTTCTTTCAATTGGCTTCCTGTGTCTGGAATTAGGTTTAAGTCAAATGCCATATATTGCTAGAAAGCTATATATCCATCCAAAGAGGGTCTATTATAAACTATAAAATAAAACCATTAGCTGAAAGATACTTGAATGCATATTTGTTCTCTATAGTTAATACAGATTTTGGATGATAAATGTCCATGGGTTGATCCCTGTAAATGATCCTATTTACTGCACACGCATGCTTTTGACCAGTTGTTACAATAAAAAAACAACCTTTGTGCAGCTTAAGGTTCCCTCCAGCACTGAATAGATCACACTTTTATGTGTGAACTGTTTTACAGATTAACTGAAATTCTGTAAAAATCTTGACAAACTTCCTAGTTGGATCTCGTCTCCCCCCGCTATGCTAGCAGCATGCTTGGTCAGATAGTGTAGTGACAGGATTATACAGCCAATGCATCGCTGATATTTTTTCTGTTACAGCTCAAAAGTAGTCATCCGCCAAACCCCATCCTGCATCCCCGCCACACCACCGGTTCCACACTGCTGCAAAAACACTCATGAGAGCACAAACAGTGGGATGATTTATCAGGTATATCTTGTCGGCTGCAGGAGCATGCTTAAACACAACCATTCAGAACTTTTCCATTATGCACCTTGGTATGCATGCAACAGACACAAGGTGGGGAAGAAAAAAAACCCACACCGACACACAGCTCCCTTGCTTGTCTGTTTCTCTCCGGCCGCAGGATTAGGGCAGAGGATTGAGCACAGCTGCTCCCCAACATCCCCCGATAAAAATCAGGCAATTTCACAGTCAGTGGCATTCTTTCATCCCCTAATCCACACCCCGCATACAGTATAGATGAACCTGACTGTGATGGGAACACACTGTTCTGAGCTGACCCCCCCCCCCCCCCCCCCCCCGAGGTCGATGTGGACACCTTCGATTGGATATAGAGACATTAAGCGAGTAAACTGTAGGGTGTATAGGAGCAATAAAGAAGAGTCCAGTTCAATGCAGCCTATTGACCCTCACTTCCTTTAAGCAGCTAATTAGCTGATTCTGATTCCAGTAACAGTCTAGCTAATACAGAAGTTCCATTGGCATATCAGTGACTAATGGCTTCTTAGCAAAGGTGAAAAGTAACTAAGTGCAAATATATTGTTACTTAACTTCCTTTTTATTTCCTGCTTTCAAGCCCCTGTGAGGAGTTTAGAGCTGGTTATGCAACAGACTGAAATGAATACAGAGGTATCTTTATGACCAAATAAAACCAACAGGAATGGGATTTAATATTTCTATAAAGTGATTTCTGATGTCTGTAACCACTGTCATCAGGTAGGTACCAGATGGGGCAGAGACAGTCTTACATTTGACTGGTTAAAAGATGAGGTTTTTTTTCTTCAGGAGATGCTACTAATGTTCAGGACGACTCAAGCAGAGATCAGACGCACAACTTTGTCTTCATCGCGCGCTGAGATCGACAAAGTGGAAAGTTCCTCCCGGGAGTTTTCATCTCTAACACGTATCTTTACTCAGAATTATTCTAAAAAAAAACGTTTTCCTTTAGCTTTAATGAATTTGAAAGAAATCACTGATTTATATTTTTGCATTGTTGTGCTCTACCTTCCAGACTGATTTCAACCTGCATGGTTGGGACAACAACACAACACATAGCTGACTAAACATGAAGAAAATGACTTGATTTGAGTTGAAAAGTCTCCACATGGCGCTAAGTTAGCTTTAAACAGACTAGACAAACTATTATACTGTGTGTATATTTCAACACCTGTACTTTTTCATGTTTGCTTCAGAAAACAAGTGACGAGCTTGTCTTTTTGCACTAGTGTCTGTACCTCAAACATTTCTGATATACCACCTCTGTTTTTAAAATGCTAGAATACTTTGTGCCAATTGTTGCAGATTTCTATTGTTTTAAGCAGCATGAGCCTGAATCATACATGCCCCAACATAAACAGTCCACTCGTACTCCCAGTCCTGACAGGAGAAGCGATCGTTTATGGCGACTTTATTCAATGGGTTTCCTTGCTCATTGCATGCCATTATTCTTTATAGCTTCCCCCCAGTTTGAAGTCTTTCACTTCACCCATTTCAGCTGACCCCGACCTCCATTTGCAGAGCAATTCTTCACCAAAGTTCAATCAGGGGACAAAAAGGTACTCCACTGCAAAAAGGAAGAGAGAGAAAAAAAAAAAGTATGAATCAAAAGCCAAGGAAGTGGAATTCACTGTACAAACGTCGGGGGAATTTCAATGTCCGCCGAGGCACAGTGGAGCTCTGTTCGGTCCCTCGCAGGCTGTGGGGTGAAAAGAGCAGCAGCCGCAGCAGGGTACATCTATTCTGACAAGTTCTTACACACAGTGAAAAGCCAGAGCAAGGTCTGTTTGTTTAAGAGGCAACAGAGCCAGCGGAAGGATGCTGCAGCTTTAACGCCATAACAGGATGATTTTGCTTTTAGAAATGAAGGTATCCCAGTTAAACTGAATGTCTCCAGTAAGATGTTTGAGCAGCAACAGTTCTGGGAAAGTTAAGTTTGAAGGGGAAAAAACGACAACACTGTCTTGAGTTGTGAAACATATCAACTTTTTTTTTTCAATTCTCTGTTTTTTCAGCAGAGATTTAGGTGATGGGGGAAAAGGAGCAACAGCCTATTCATATTCTTAAAAGATCAAACCACTAGAAAAATACAGTTATCTGTTGATAAATGACGTGAGAACACAGCGTTGCCGTCTTCTCCCTCCTTTTAATTCTGATTTATGCAGAAAGTTCTGGAATGTTTCTCAAAGAGGGCATCACCTTGCCTATATTTCCAAGTCCTTTTCACACACATCGCTTTGAAATGCTTAATGGATGTAGAAAATATTAACAGAAGGATTCTGTTTTGATCTCCAAGGCAAAATCCTGGTTTCTCCTAATCCTCCTCCGCAAAGGTCAAAGTTCAGGGATGTAGAGACTTCTCAAACTCAACTCTTGCCAGGAGTTTGAAAATAATATTACATTACTGTTGTGTTACTTATGATACCAGAGGAAAGTTGATGTGAATATTATTTTGAATTAAACCCTTTAGATGATGCACTTAATAATAGTAATGTGTAAATATAGCAGATAATGAAGCAGAGTTAGTAACACTTGAGCCTCCAGCGATTCTAAACTGCTTTGCTTTCTGTGTGAATTGTTACCCGATGGTGTTGCTTTGCTGTTCACCGACTATAAACTTACTAAACTGAAAATCATTAATTGTTTTTGTGCTGTCACACAAACTCATCATGTCCATGATGATTATTTTATTTCAAACGGCTCACATATGTTTGTATTATATTTGACTCAGTCATTTCCTACAAACTTGGTTATGTGGTTTTAAGGATATGAGCCTTTGGGGATATAATCTACAATTAAGAATAGGGCTTTAGTATTTATTACAGTGAAGGAACATTCAGGCTTATTCATGTGTTTTTTTAAATAGTTTCTGTACTTCAGTGGATACATAGGTTTGTTTAGGGATTCTTTTCCGTCTGCCAAACATTTTTCACTGACTATTTGAGTTGAACATTTAGCAACCCTTTGAAGTCCAAAGTGACATGTTCTCTACTCTCCATGCTCGGGCTGCAACAACGACTCGTTAAAATCGATAATAAAAAAAACGATTTTTAAAAGGGATTTTTGGCAACTTACTAAATTATCGATTCGTTGTGATTGTGTTTATCACGTCCCTCGTCGTCAGGAATAGACAGGTTTTTAATAGGATGTATCCATCGATTCGTCTTTTGCATTAGTTGTTATAAAAAATTAACGCTAAGTGCCTCAATTTTTTTTTTTTTACTTTTAAAAAAAAATGTATTTACATGTACAAAGAACATGACATCATCAGGGGTGTTACAGGTAAAATCAAAGTATTCTTTTACGCATACATCATGGTATAATGTCATACTATTCAAGGTGCATACGCGATCCATTTTTCCCAGCGTTCAATGCATTTCTCCAACTGAAGTCTTAAAACAAAAGTAAGTCTCAATTAGAGAGCACATTTGAGTCATTTTAATGAAGGCTTCTCACCAGTGTGTCTGTTTTAAAAGAGAGAAACATTTATGTACTAAAATGGTTGCATACACCTCAAATTACCCACAAGGCTTTTCTTTATTTCATTAACTTTTTTTTTTCCCAGATTATTTTTGGGGCTTTTATGTCTCCCTAAAGGCTTTAGTCCTGTACAGGACATTAGCCTCTGTACATGGGGCGCGCCACATAACCGCTAGGCTACAGGGAGTCTCATGACAATGTTATTTGTGTTTGGAAATAGAGAATTGTCTAGAAATAATCGTTTACTTTCATTGAGATCCTACACAAGACTGAAGACCGTCTGAACAAGCCCACTGTGCTCCAATATTTACTCAGAACATACACAAACAAATGACTTACACTCACACTGCACTGTGTAGAGCTGTCAGGTATTATCGCTGCGGGTATCAAGAGATCTGACTGGAAATATGTCTCTACACGATAATTGAACAACAAAGACAACAGCCAACGCAGAAGTGGTGCCACAGGTGTTGCATAGTCACTCAAGCTCATTGAAGGGCCTTGAACAGCGGCGAGAAAGCTTTCAGATTACCTTCTATCCATCTCCTCTTTAATGATGGAGAAACAGCAGCTACATCCTCCTGATTGATGTTGGTGAAGGCCAGCGGCACCAGGATGATCCTCTTCACCTCTCCCCAGAGCACACCTCAGCCTGGCATCTGCTAAAGGGCACAGGTACGCCGCCCTGTGCCCTTGTCCCGCCCCTGCCTATTTGATCGGGGGCCAAGAGTGACCCCGCCGAGCCTGCCAAGAACCCCTGTCTGCGGGCCCCAGGCAGCGGACTCAGGGGCCCACACTGGCTCCTCTGCTTTTTGAGGCTTTGGGAAGATTAATAGGCCTCCTCCGTAGAGCGCCTTTGTGAGGCTGCGCCCAGGCGTGTTCAAGCTGTTGGGTTTGCAGGAGACGAAAAGGAGCAGCGGCTAATTCCTCTGCAGGTCAGTTTGTCTCTCGCTACTCTGCATTTTCAATGACTCTGAAAGGTCACATCCGCAACGGATAAACTCGTGCAAAAGCGCCACAAACAGCACCAGCTCATATAGAGATCATATGACACTTTATGCTTTCTCTGACAGACCTTGCATCATCTCTCATTCCTCTTTATCAATGCCGCTATCTCGACCCAAAGCTCCTCTTTGCACAAATTAACCCACAGGATGATCCTGCAGCCACAGCTGAACAATCAAAACATCCACACAATGCTGTTTACGACCAGTTTAATTTGGATTATGGATTAATAGTCAAATGAATGACAACAAATATGCAAATGTACATATCATATTTGCACAGCCGTTTTTCAGCAGAGGGTGCTAATCATATACAAATACGTGGGTCATCGCGGCTTTGTCTGTTTCGTACAAACTCAAGTCCTGCAGATTTTCAGCGGGGAGATTTTATTTCCTCACAAACGCAGAGTAAATACCAAAACCCAAGCCAAGAATTTCCTTGAGAGTACTTTGAACTTTGAATTTAACACAGGGAGAACATGTTTTTTTTTTGCGCTAAAAGTTTCTGGATTTTTATGCAAAGGCTTTTGGCCTGAAACCATTTTAATGATTTTTCTTCTCACTTGGTTGCAGGTGAGGGCCTTTGATTCTGGTTATGTCACGCCTCCAATAGTGCAGCCACCAATAATACTCTCTCTCCCCCGCTCCCTCTCCCTCTCTCTCCCCCACATGCACATTTACACACACACACACACACACACACACATACTTCTGGCTGCTCCAGGTGCCAGGGTGTGAAGGGATCAACCAATCCCAGCTCTCGTCGAAGCTGGATGGAGGCCATCGTGTTATTAAAAGCTACGGGTGAGCTTTGCTGCTCGCTTCTCCTCTGCACTCCAAATGCTTTATGAAAAAATAACTTATGAAGAAAAAAACAGCTTGGGTAGTGGGTAAGCTTCCCAGAGGGAAAAAATAAATGTGAGTTTTCTGTGAGTTGTTTAATAAGCCAGCGCACTGAACTACTCTCAGCATCCATTTGCACAAGCTGATAAGGAATCAATTTGTGGGTCATCATTGCATGATTGATGTCTCCATCTCGCTGCTCTCTGTGTCCAATGATAATCTTAAGTGATATTATTTCCATAAACATCATTATCAAACAGAGGCGTACTGTGTCCTCACTCAGGACTACTGGGAGAGCTGAAGTGCCTTTGATGAGATGAGATCACATTTTAGAGGGAGCTGCCTGCTCTTCGCCTGTAGCCAAAAACAGCCTAATTGTGTTTTGTCCCATATGTGAATTATTATTAACGACGATTCATTTACTACACTTCCTTTGCCAATTTCCTAAATTAAAAAAATACCATGTTGAGATTTACAGCACGCACCCCCGTTTTCAGCGCCGGCTTACGGCATCACCATGGCAACTTCCAATCAGCAAGGATGGCGGAGCCTGCCGGCCGTGTGTTTGGCGCGAGGCTCTGAGAGACGCAGGTGGAGCACATATGGAACAATGGCCCAGAGAAAAAAAAAAAAAAAAAAAAAAAAAGAAACACTGCCCGCCTGTATGTGCCAGCAGTGCCCATTTTAATACCGCCGTTACCTTCTAGTGCTCTCTGATGGAGACGTTCTGCAGCAATCACAGCCTCAGACTGCTGCTGGGCCCATGCCAGCCTTCACTTGACTGAGCTAGACTCAGTGTGCCTTTGGAAAAAGAAAAAAATGTCTCCCAAGAATTTTGGATGCACCATCTTTTGATCTCAAAGTGCAAGTCTTCCTTGCTGTCCTTAACTGGAACATCGCTGACCTTTCTACCTGAGAGCACTGTCCCGAAGCTTGACATGTTTCTATAATATTCACCTTATTAGTTGTTTTACTGTATGTTACTGCATTGATGCCCATACATACATTGAGATTGGCCGTTAATGACTTTTGTGCCTCATCTGGCTTGTAATTGGGATCGTAATGTTATGGAAATCACTAGCATGTGCAGTAAATAAATCAATCATTCAAGGGGCCTTATCTATCACTGCACATTTAAGCAGTCAGCTCCTATGTAGGTTAATTAAAGCACAATGGCCGAGGAGAGGACCTGGCACCGGTCCTGCTTCTGTTTAAGCCTTCTCTAGGCCCGCTGGGCTGCAGCTTACTACAGCCAGATGAAATTTGCCCATTTTATCCACCACCCCCATCCCCAGCTGAATACATAAATCATCTGTAAGGGCCTCTGCTTCGACCCTAAATTCCATGAACAATGGCGTTTGTCCGCAAACGGCAGACATAATTGCTGGATAGTCTTCAAAGCAGAAATCGTGTTTCTTTGCTCTTATCTAGGGGCATATAGCGCAGATTTTTCTGACTCACTTCATCTGGATTTGGAACAAATCAATTAAGATGTTGTGCCACATCCAGCGTGTATATTGGTAAAGTGTGCCACCACTGATTTGCTTTTATGTTTGGTCTGAGCTGTTAGATAAGAGCGAATGGCATCCGTTGGTATTAGAAGGTTAGTTGGAAACAGCAATGTCAAAGTTCAAACTAAGTCAGTCTCCCCAAACATTGACGTAAACAAGCACAATTTGTAGTGAAGGGAGTTAGTAATAACATTACAGTGTCACTTTTACATTTCGTTGTCTCGGCATGAATTCGACAGAGGTCTGATATGGATTCATCACTGTGTGTGTTTGGAGGGAAGACTTTTGAAGGCAGGACGAGAGGTCTTGGGTAACCGATAGAAGGAGAAGTAAAACTGCCCCAGTTCCTGACAAGTAATCTTATTTACAGGAGAACTTTTCTAGCTTCTGTAACTGCAGGTGGATCGAAACAAAGATTTGCCAGGTATCTGGTATCTGAAATGAGTTTCTCATCTGTCCGTTTAGAGGACAGGATTTTGTTTGATATTTGAGTTGGGAGGCAGGGGTACAAGAGGTAGGAATGATAGAAGGAGAAGAAATGCACCTCCTCTAGAAGTCTAATGTAAGGTTCATATGAATTTCTTCTATGTGTGCTCAGAAGGTTTTATTGGGACATGCTAACTTGGAGAAGTCAAACTAATTTAAAGGTTTATTTAAGGGGTTTTTCCATGCCTTTATTTAGAGATAGGACCGTGGAAAAAACGAGAAATTGGGGTGAGAGAAAAAGGTGGGGAACGACACGTGGTAAAGGAGGCACAGGCTTGGCCCCAACCTCGGCCGCCTGCCTGGAGGACCACAGCCTCCGCACACAGGGCCTAAGAACCACCAGGCTACCCCCAAAACGTCTTTAAAAGACAGCTTATGAGTGAGCTGCTAGCTTTTGTACCCTCTGAAAGCTACACATACAGTTGCTAAACTTCAGTCAGGGAGCAAATGGTTTTGCACACCACTGCTACGCTAATGTGTAGTTTACCTCCAAACTATTGGCCTCCCTAATGTCACTTAACAATATATCGTTTTCCATATGTGAAAGTGGGGGCTTCAGTTTATTTAGAAGCAACTGTTGGCAGGTGGTGAAAGGTTAAGAAGGCAATGAAGCTGGTCTATTTCAATTAAAGGTAATCTAGTTTGTAGATGTATTATTGACCCCTCTAATTTAAAGCCATGTCAAAGTGAGAGTACTGTAACGTTACTCACCTATTTTCTTACCAACAAGAGCAAGATTATAATCTTTATTAGACCAAAAAAATAATCATTAAGACTCATATCATGTCTCCAGTTTAATTTGTAATAATACTGTAACAAAATGACTTTTTTTTAAAGCTATTGGAAAGGCTTCAATCAAGTTTAAGTGTCATCACAATCTTCTCTCTCACCTGGGACGATCAGAACGGAGACACCATGCCAATGCAACTCCTCGAGGCCCTTAGCTGTCACTGATAGCAACTGTATCTCATTATCCTTGTTGTGGGGGCCACAGAGGTGGTGGCGACCGTAAACACCATCCTCCTATCCTTCCACAATGGGCCTTTCACAAACAAAAGACGCTCACCAAAGCTTGAACCTAAGCCAACAGCTCTATTCATGTTGCCATGTACGGCAGATGTCTCGGAGGGACTATATGGAAGGTTTCATATCTATGTTGCTCATACAGACAACTGCAATGTAAGTAGAGAGTGTGAGGAGTATAGGTTTTATTATTTCATAAGATGGGGTGAAACATTTATCTGTCAGAAAGAAAAAACAATGGGCCTCTCATTGGGTAATATCTCCGACTTGCATGATGTTTGGCCTTTTTCTTAGCATATCATTAATGTTCTCTCTAGGTCACTCTGTGGTTAAAGATAATGTCAATCAGAGATAACTGATCCAAGCCAAAACTCTGAATGCAAAAGCTTGGTAGTGCTGACATGTTAACAGATGAAACTGTCAAACTGAAAAAGATTCTTTATAATAGATTTTCTTGACTCATTTATTATTCAATTACACCAAAAACATACTCGTGCTAGCTTCTCAAAATGAATAAAGTGATTTTTTTTTATCTGCTTAAATAGTTCTAAATTTAATTTCTTCATGTTTTTAGCTGTTGGTCATAGAAACAAAGAAGCTACAGATGGCCTACAACAAATTGTGATTGGTGTTATTTGGGTGTGTAGTAGGCGGATGGAAGAGAGATTGATGTTGTTCCAGATCCAGGTCTGTTATTCATATGTTTTTATAATATTTAGTGTAATTTTACTTGTCTAAATCAGTCCAGTGTATAATAATTATAGAGGATATAATGGCATTGCAGGATTTTTAACTTATTGTTTACATATTTCAGACATTTTGTAAGACTAAAGAGTTAATCAATAAACTGTGATCTGAACATCTGAGGGAACCTGAATGGTAGAACAAGCTTTAAGATATAATAACCACACACATACACACAATAGTTATTTTGTATCCACTGAGAAACGAAACATAGAACAAGATTATCTGAAGGCAAAATCAAAAACTAAACTACAACCCTTTGTATCACTGTTGATTGAGTGACGATTAAGTGTTTTTTTTATCCTCCCTACAGCTTTCATGAGCACACAAATAACGACACAGCAACAACAAAATCTGACATTCATATTAAAAAGTAGCCTTGTATGACAATTAAAAAACAATGGCTTCATAATCAGCACACAGTGAAACATCTCCATCAACAACCTGAGCCATTATTGTAAGCAGACAAATCAATCATTACTGAGGGTGGCACTCCTGCTTTCATTAGAAAATCATATAGATTAAATGTTAATCATCGCTAACTCCATACCAGTGGGCTTCTGCCAAGATGACAGATGGACCATTAATGAGAATAACGAGGGGATCTTGGTCTATACACGGATATGGAGATGCAACAACAAGCATAACACCACACTTGGCTTCCAAAAAAGCTGTTATTTAGACAGAAATAGAGGAGGATCATCAGTATGCATGTACATTTTTTCTCAATTCAAAGACGAGCTTATGCGTTGAAAATGTGTTAGATCACTACAATGTGGCTGCAAACATGTTTTAAGGTGTTTTCAGAGTGGCCACTACCACGTGAGACTGAGGGAAATTGGTGGTAACACCTGTCACACACATTCAGCATCAGATATTAGATGCCGTCTCTTTTGCTGCTCTGTGAGCGATGAATAATTACTCTTGTTTAAAAACCTGCCTATTAGCGCTAACCAGGTTATATTGGACATCTGTCTACGAAAGCTGAATGATATAATTGGCTGCCATCACAGTCATTCACGCTATAGCAAAGCACACTGGCTTGACAGGCTTTGCGATGTGTTGCTGCTGTTCACCCCATCTTGGTGACGTAGCTCCCTCGTGTTAGTTTCACAGGCGAGTCGAACGAAATTGTATGAGATGAAAGTTGCCGTGAAAACAGAACACATATGTCCATGCATGGCGCTCAGTGGCATGTTATTGGCACAGTGTTTTCATCAGGTCTGATAACATATGTTTAGAACTCAGGAGGCTTTGGGCAGGAGGGAATAACGCGGCGTTTGAAGTCAACCGCCGCATTAAGCAGAGAAGCGGCACAGTTGTGTGGAGATGCTCTCTTGTTCAAAGGGATGGAAGGAACCGCTCCGGGGAGCGTCCAACATCAAGAGCTGACCCCGGCACTGTTTCCCGCTACCTTCTGCCATGCGTCCCGCCGCCGTATGCTGTGATTCCCAAAGACCGGCAGGCCTGTGCCATCTGGCCTCACTTCGGATTCCCTGGACACATATTGGGAATCCAAACTATGCCACCTCCCCACCTCTCCCTTCCCTCTGCGCTCTCTCCCTCTGGGTCGTCTCTGCGCCTCCACTTCATCCCTGCTTGAGTGTTGGCTCAAGTGGAAGGGGTCTGCACTCCAAGTGATCCCAGTTGCCCTTTTCCTCTTTAATCCCCTTGTGATGGGATCCAGTAGGAGCCTTTTAAATACAGAGGGAAACGGTCAATAGTTTTTAAAATGAAGGAAAATCCCCCGAGGGTAATCCACAGAGTGTAGACTGTCTCTGTCGCAGGGTGCTTGGTTCGGTACCTGACCTTCAGCTGGCTTTTTTTTTGACCGACTGCTCTTTCAGGGAGCCTAAAATTTCTACCCATCTTAGCTAAAAAGTCAGAGCCAACACTTCAAAATATATGATAAAAATGCTACTCATTGGTTTGCTGCTACAAATCTTAACCAACTTTCCAATTTGAGGGTACAACAGAGACACACAAAGACAGGGAGGCCCCAGGAAACAAGCAGAAGTGGGCAGTACAGTATGTTCAGTACCACTGCCACAGATTTCACACTCTTTTTGTGTGTCTCTTTCCCTTCCTCTCCTCTGGGCATGGCCTCAGTGGGGAATTCGATTCCCTAATAACTGGGGAATCAAAGTTGGACAGCACCACTGCTGAGAATCATAAAGGAGGCAGTGGAGTGGCTGGCCATTCATTCATCCAAGCCCATTACAACGTGTACCAGATGGACACTGCACGTCACCGGGTGACATCTCAAGACAGCCGTGGCCGCCTGCCTGCCCAGCTTGGAAAAGATGAAAGTTATGAGGGAGACGGGAGGCAGGTTGCGTCAAACAGAGACGGATCTGATCAACAACTGCACCGAGATGAAATCAAAGTGGTTGAAGCATGTGGCGTGAGGCATCTGGTATTCTAGCAAACAGAAGCTAGCATAGCTGCCAACGCTTACGGGGAGAGTTGCCTCCCCCGCTCTGCGGCCTCAAGCCAGTGGAAATGCTACCGGCTTGTATTTTTAAAAAAAGAAGTGTATTGTGTTTTGCTTAATTGTCGAATGATCTTTTTTCTTTTTTTTTTTTCTTTTTTTTTTAAAGGGGTGTTTTGTCTTCAGGTAGTGGAGAGACAAGACACACATGAGAAAAGGTCTAAAGCTGGATTCAAACCAAAACATGATGTTTTCATTTTACACACACATTTTAGACTAGCAAGGTGCCTGGACACAACCTGTGCTGAGTTCCTAATACGATAAACTATAGCTTATGTATGTATGGTAAATAAAAAGCAAAGGTGACATCAGGAATTTGAGCTGGCTGGAAAGACGCCAGTGCATCTGCTCACATCCTACACGTCTTTTCCTAGCTGTAGCCGTAATCTGATCAAATGCTCTTTTGGGCTGTTTTGCATCAGCAAATATTGCATGTTTATTTGACAAACTGAAATCTTACAAAAAGGTAATAACACAATCCAATCCAATTAAAATGGAGATGATGTAATGTGTGTTTATGTGCTGTATAACAAAATTGTGTATGGTGTATCTGTGTACATCTGGACGTCAAGTGTAAAGAACTTGTCATGCCCTCCTGGCATTGATTTTACATTTCATACTACTTCCTGCATAGAGCACTGTGAGCATCTGATCCCCTAATCTCAGAATGCCAGCTTTCACTCAATGTCATCTGCCAATGGGCTGCAACCAGGCGCCCATCCTGCCTCTGGCACCAGAACTGCACCCATCTAGCTTGTGTGCGCTAATACCCACTGTTGCTAGGTTACAACGAGAGGAATCAAATTTAGGTGGCTTCCACAGCTGCGCTTTGCTGTTGTGCACGGAGGAATATACATGGCAGCGTTCCCAGTATGCACCTGGATGGAATGAAACAGGAAGAAGTGGAAAGGTCTAATCTACTACAGTAGTGGCTTTCTGCCCTACGTTTGTCCCTAAAGTATGTCCGGAAATCACATTTCACATTATGGATTATGGACAAGAACCCTTGTCATGTTGACCAGGTCAATGTGCGTTATGTGTTTTATTGACCGCTGAAAGGTCAGCTGGGACTGAAAGTAGGCTTAAATCTGGAAACTGTTAGCTTCTGGTCTTATTGTGAGCACTTTCTAAAATGGTGCGATGAAGTTTCTAAGCAGGCCAAGTTATAAACAGAAACATATGTGATTTGGCAAATTAAAAAAAAAAAAAAAATCAGCTTTCCCTTCTTAACGCTGCAACCTTTATGGTTTGACTCAGTTTACAAGTGCTGTGATCTCATTTACTTTAATCTGCTCATTGCATCACTGAACGCTCTTTTCTCAAATGTGTGAAACTACAGTGTAGTGAACAATGGGATGAAAACAGTCTCTCCAACATGCCAAAATCCATAAAGGGCTTCTCCACAGCTGACTTCCTGCATCTTAGTTTCAATGGAATCAGTGAGCCACGCTGCTCAGACCCTGTTAATTCACAGGGTTCACGCAACTGTAACAACATCTTAACAATTATGTTAGCAAAGAGTTGTGTGCCAAAGGCTGAATTATCAGATCTTGGAAAACACACCAGGCTGACAATAAGACACTTATGAAACAGTCATCAAGAGAAAATCTATTGGAAATCGGCAAGAAATCTCAGAATTCTGTGCTTTTTTTAAACCACAGTGGGCCCTGGTGTGTATCTAGATTTTTAAAGTATTTTTATTCAATTCACATCAACGAGAAAGTGTTCTCTTATACTTTGCAGCTGATAATATTTACTACAACTTTTGAAAGATGAGCCGGCCCTCGGGGATTACAAATGTGCACTCAGTTGCCAAAAGTGAGAGAATAAAATAGGTGCAACTCCAAAAGGTATACAATTTTTAACATCCATATTTCAGATATATCCTTACGAACCAATGCCTGTAGCCGATGTGTTTTGCATATCGGTTCAATGCTGGCATCTAGTACACCTGACATCAGAGAAAATGTTGGCACTGTGGGAGTCTTACACCAAAAGAAGTAATGAAAAAACATTGGTATCAGCCCTGATTTTCACTATCGCTGCATCTCTACAGGAGAGTGGTATCAATCTTCTCAAATTCTGGACAGGAAAGCAAATAAGGGTATTTATCAAAATGTTAAAGAATTAAACAACATAATGTTTGTGTGTGTGTGGTAAAAAAAATGAAAGCTTCTAGATGCACACCTCTCAATTTAAGGAGTTAAACCTAATTGAATGGAATTTGGATAGATGTACCCTGTGTACATACCTTAAACTCATTTCTATTGAACTCCTCTGAAAAACCCACACATTATTCAAGTCCCTCATTTGACTCAGAAAGTTTGAAAGTGAAGCCAATCAGTGAGAGTGTATTTTTTTGCTCTTACTCAGACTTTGCAAACATTGGTAATCCGTTCACGTGAAACTTCAAAGCAGGATTTTACCAGTGGGTGGAGAGCTGTCGTTTTACACAGGCTGTTAATGCACACTAATAAATGCACAAATACACTTTCATTTGAAAAAGGGCCAAGCTTGTGGACTTTGGATACACCCACTCTTGAGGAGAAATACAGCTCCTCTGCTGTACCCAAACACTTTAAGAAACCAAAGGCTTCAACCTGGATCTGCAGGAAGGCACCAAACAAACGGACATTTATCTTTGCTCTTATATCTCACAATAAACCAAGAATCTAGAGGCTGCATTTGAGCAATATGTTTTACATTTATCCCAGAAGTGCATTATAAGTCCTTTTCCTACTCTGTCTCCTAGTGGCCAATGTCGGCCAGAGACAGATGCTGGTGCCACCATGTTGCCAGCTCTCCCAATAGCAGAGAAGATGACAAGGGCTGCCAAAAAATTTAGTCTCCATCAGTTGAGCAGGCTCAAGTGACTGGGATTGTCTCTTTTGCATAATAGCAGGTATATTAATGCACTTTTTGGCATCATCATCAAGTGAAGAGCTTCATTTAAAAAAGAAGCACATATTTGAGTAATATCCTGTCCTCTGTTTTTTTCATTCCTTTATCCTATTCTTAACCAAGCAGAGGAGGAGTAGTTTTTGAGGAGACTAAAATAAGTTATTATAAATGAACCTATGTGATCTTCCTTCACATGTGTTCTTGTAAGTAGGAGTGTCTTTACTTGGAAGTTTGAACTAGAAATGTAAAATTGGAAGGTGAAAGAGGGTTGAAAGAGGGAGGTAGTGGGCTGATTTACGTGCTATTTAAGTGATTTTCACAAGGTGTTATGAAATCAGTAGCACACATTATCTGAAAATAAAGTCTAAATAATTGGTGCTGTGAGACCTCGTAGCATCAATTAAACATTTATACGAATCCATAATCACATCTTTACCTCAAACATTCAAGAAAACACTATAAAAAAGTCCATGTATAATCGCATAACATCACCTAAAAACATACAAAAAATGCATTTACTCTAGGAGGTACAGTTCTATTGAATGTTTTAATAAATCACTACATTTCAAAGAAAAATTATGTAATTTAATTTACATTACATTTGACTTATTAATCACACAATCAGACGTTACAGATCTTAAAACTAAGCAACAACAGGGATTGTTAAATTTGGTATTATTACCAGAACTGGTCATATTAAAGGGCTGTTAGCAGATTGATTAATCATTATAATTAAATATTAAAATAATGTTGTTGAATGAGTTTTTTTTTATTTATAATGACAATATAACACAAGTTATTGTGTCCTGATTCCAGAAAGATGGCAACCAAGACTTTCTTACAATTTCTCTTTTTTTTGCAATAAAGATATATATATTAAAAAAATATGCACAATATAATACTGGTAATAACTTTTATAACCTCCCCATATACAACATGTAGAAATAGTATTTACTTTGAAAAGTGGTTTGAAGAATAGTTAACAATTTCATACTGACAGGAATTTCAGCCTTTGAGTACTTACTGAGATGTTACGTTATCTTTATATGTTGGACTATTGGAATATGGTGTAAAAGTCAACAATAAAGAGTTATGTTAAATATTAACGTACATTGTCTAATGAAATGTCTTCTTGGTAGAATTCTAATTATGTCTTTTGATGCCTTTTCAAAGAGATTCTGATGAAAGTTTTATTTAGATTAGCAGTAATAATAATAATAGAAACTTTTGTAATTTTATATGATGGGGATTGGGGATGGCCATCGCTGTAAAACATTATAAAGTGGGTTTATAATGGTGGAATGATTGTTGGCTATGATGAAAATTAACTGCATCCATTAAATTTTTTAAAACCAAACTGCATGGATAGAGCCGTCTTTAGCATGCACTGAGTACTGATGGATTGCTTATGAAATCAAAAAGCTGCATATTGCCTTTGGGAACTGAAATATCTGAGGGCCTACAAGCTTTTTTTTTTTTTTTTTCTCACGCATACACACCCACACACACATGCATACATCCTCAGTGTCACACGCCCCATGTGAACACTCGTCTTTAACGAGGGGAGAGCTGAAGCCATGTGTGATTGTTTTAGAGAGGCTGCCCTAAAGGCACGTTATCGCTCAATGCGGGACTGCTTTTCCCAGTTTCTACGTCCTCTCTTGATGATTGTGCAGCGTGGATCAGCAGCAACAAAGGCATCATTAGTGGGGCTTTGGTCCCCACCAGGCCCGGGCTAATTATGAATGGGAGGCCCGCTAATAATTCAAGGACCCATCGGTGCAGCTAAAAACTGAAGAGAGAACTTCACTGATTCAGTGGTGGCGTGCTCGGCCCATCTGCCTTCATTTCCCAGCCACCTGCCTGAAGATCTGACCCACGTCAGCCACGAGGATGGAGCACCATTAGACACAAGAGAGAGGCAGACGAAACATATGGGATTTTTACTTCGCCTTAATGAATGATTTGCAGTGGTTGTAAAAATCTCAGGACAATTACCTGGTTAGAGCAGGATGGCCTGCCTGGTAAATTGTGTAACAATTGTTTATTTTGCATTTAGTGAGGCGCTAGAAGAGTGATATACTGCTCATGTCAGTCGCTTCACACGTGCAGAAAAACACACTTTACACATTTTGGGAAAACAGACAGAAATAAGTAGGAAGAAAGGTTGAAGGGTGAAAATTCTGACGAGAAAGCTGAAATAAAGACTTTAAATCATTAGATTTTGTTCTTCTATACACACTGCACTGCTCTGATTGCTCTAGTCGTGGTGTAATATTCAGATTCAAAGACATCATTGTTTTCACCAGTAGAGGGCAGTATCCATTTTCTTAATCACATCTCAAGTGATTTCCCCCTTGGCCAAAGCAAGCACAAACATTGCTCCAATTCCAAACCACACAAAAGAGGGAATTTGAAAGTAAACAAATGAGCCCGATGGGATGATCAGCATTCTCAGATGCGCAGCATAAACTCTTTTCCCATGGAGCCGGCTCATTATTTCAACACAGGCCTCGGATTTATCTCTCAGCGCTTGATTCATATGGTGACGAGGCTGTGATTCATAACAGCTCTCGGATTTGACATCTTTTTTTAAAAACCCAAAGGGGCAACAGGGAGGGATTAAAATGAAATTTAGGGAGCGGCTGCAGGGCTGTAAGGAGCATCACATCATATTATTTATAGATGCTGAGAGTGTGTATTGTTTTATTACGCATACTGATAAAGTTGTTACTTCAACAAATCCAAAACCCTTCTGACATAATAAAGCAATATAGTATCCATGACAACAAGGTGTATCTAAAAGTCGGGTTGCTGGACTCAAATCCAGAGGGTTAGTTTTCCTCCAGATACTAATGAACACCTTTTTCAACTATGAAGTAGATTCAGAGACTAACATGTTGATATGAGATCTAATAAAACTCAAATGTAAATGTTCAAAGTTGAAATTGAAGAAATCTTTTTAAAAAGTACATATTAAGTATAAGATGTAAAGGCATCCAGCTCAGTGAGAAAATATGAATATGCTTAGTATAACCAGTCGGTCCAGGTCACTCATTAATATGTAAAATCTATTTTGGGCCTCCGCATATAGAAGTCCTTTCTGAATGGAGCAGCTAATTTGAAAATAATCCAGAGTGGCACACAGCTTTTGTCTGGGATGACATCATCATGTGGATTGCAGGATGCAGAGAAGGTTTCCCAGCGATAGGTTTACTTCTTGTTCTAAGTTCTGCCTTGGGGCAAGGAGTCCTTTCTCTTTTGTTTTCTTCTTCTCTTTATGTCTTTTTCCCTCCCTGAAATACTTCCACCAAACCACATGGTCAAACGCAATATTTTACAAGGAGAAGTGACAGAATATCGTAGTAAAAGTTTAAGAGCTGAACGCAGACTGTTAGGATGTCATGTTTTATTCTGCTCTCGGCCGCAAGAGAGCTGGTCATATTTGCGGCTTTTAATGCAGAGCTGCAGCGAGGGTTCGTCTCCCCTCTGAGTTCCAGAAGCAGGGAGGGACTGCTGGAGAAGAAAAGGCGAGCTGAACACTGAGTCACAAAAACGCAGGGCTGGTTTTGATCTGGATTCAATGGCCTGGAATAACTGGCCCCTGAAGAGCTCTTGTGTCAAATGGTATCTGTGACAGAGAACAGAGAAGAGGGATAAACATGCTGCATTTAACATGTGGACATAACACCTCCCCCTCGCACCATCTGGACCAAAACAACAGAATCTTCCACCATACTGAAAAAGATCACATTTTGGTTGAATATTATGAAGTTTAACTGGTCACAGAATCTGCAACAATTGATTCTGAAGTAGCTCCATTTCTTAAAAAAAAAAAAAAAAAACGTTGCAAAAAAAAAAAAGCAAAACCTGAGCCGAGTAACGTGAAGGCGCATCGACAAGTTGGCTGACTCCGCTCTCCCTTTGAATCGTCCTCTGCTTTGTAATGTGAAGGTGTTTGGAGGCGGGTCAAAAGGCCCTTTCAACCCAAGTCCTCACCTACTTCCTAATGAATTCCCAGGGTCCATCAACCTGCAGGCGCTCCCATACAAGCTAACCAATGATTACACCTTGAGGGGAAGAGGGGGTGGTGGAGGTGGAAGAAAAGGAGGAGGAGGAGGAGGAGGAGGAGAGGCTGGTGGGATAGAGCATCCTCGGTACACTCTCACACACACACACACACACACACAAATACAACCAGCACCACCACTACCATCACCCCCCAGATTGGAGGCAGGTGCAGCAGCAAATCAAGCCTCATTAGCTGCACCTTCTGCTAGCATATACCGTGGACAGATGGAAGCTCGCCCTCACATGTTACCTCACATCAGATGGCAGTTGGAGGAGGGTGGCTAGGGGGTAACAGGGAGGTACTCTCGCCCCCTTCTGCCAACGCTACTTCCTCCGAGCAACAAGATGCCCCTAAGTGCAGATCCAGCACCAGAATGCTCCTTAACCTCAATTCTGCTGGCAACAACTGGGTTCAAGAGAATATCTGACATGGTATTCCCCGCCAGGCATGGCCTTGGTTGGCGAGGTGCAGTCCTGGCCCAAGGAGGAGTTGTGGACCCACAGAGGCTCCTGTGGTTGTGTTTCTGCCGAATCGATGTAAAAAGAGCTGGGAGTGTGTATGCGTTAGCGTGAGCAGTCATGTGATAGGAAAAGGCACACTATGGGGCCACCAGGTAAGCGACAGAGCCTTGACAGCAGGGTATCAAATCGCCCCCTTGTCCTCATGGCTCTGACACAAGATCCTGAGGAGCTAATTGAGGCAACAGTGCTATTCATTGGTGCCAGGCCAGGTGTCAACACCTTCTACAAAGTAACAGTGGATTCATCCCTAAACCACAAGGGACGGGTGCAAAATGATGCTATCTTTGTGATAAGAATTCAGAAAGAGAAACTGAGGGGCTTAGAAAGCAGAAATGTCATCTTTAAGAGCTTGGTGGTGTCACTCAATCATCTGCAATAAAGAAACCTGTTTCACTCAAATATGAATCAAACCCTAAACCCTGACCTCTGCATGACGGAGCATCGCGGTGACACGCTGAGACACACCAACATGCGTTACTGCACATAGCACAGACACACCGAAATCCCTACCACCACGTGCACCTGTTTACTTGCAACAAAACACAGTTGATCTGTGATTCGTTTAGACCAAGTCGGAACCGTAAGCGATCTGGGATTTGATTCAACAGATACCTTAAATTATCTTAAATGCACTTCCATAAATGTGTATGTGAAACAAAAACACAATTTCTTATTTTTGCTGTAAAAAAAAAAAAAAAAAGCTTTGCGGGTGAATTTTTTCATCTACCCTCCACCTTGAGTCTAAAAGTTCATTTTGGACCCTGGCTTCAAGAAACCCAAAGGAGAAAGATGTCCTAGTACTTGACACGTTTATTGAACAGCTCAGTGCATTAACACCACAGTTGACCTTTAAGTGCTTCTCCACATAATGATTTCAGGAACTGTTTTATGATAAGTGGTGTTTTGGCAAGTCATTATGCTTAAGCAATCAAAAATATACATCCTTAAATTGAGATGTGTGTTTATATCACCAAATGTTGGTTGAGGTAAGAGGTGGGGATAGGGAAATTCTTAAAAGAGTGGTATTGCAGGAAGAAAAAGAACAGAGGGATAATGGGTACGACTAAGTGGATGGATGGGTCACCGCAGTGGGAAAGGAGCTGAGCGATCGAACTGAACTGTTTTCTCACAATTCTACGGCACATCATGTTGCTGTTATCGGTAAGTAACCTTTGATAAATACACTATACACTAAAAAATCCTGAGCACCAGAACCGCTAGATGGCAGATGCACATCATCAGAGTTGGGTTTTTTTTGTAAAATTTTGCTTTTATTGGAAAGGACAGCTAAAGAGAGACAGGAAATGCAGGGAGGGGAGAGTGGGGGATGACATAGAGCAAAGGGCCATTGTTGGACTCGACCCCTCGGCCGCTGTGACAGGGACCATAGTCTCTGAAGATGGGGCTTGTGGCATAACTGCTTGGCTATTTGAGTTTTTGATTTAAGTGGAACTTGAAGCTAAGAGCCAGAAATTATCCCTCCGGAGAAAGTAGCCACAAAACCTATCAAAAAAGAAAATCAACGTTTCAGAAATCTTGTGGCAAAAACTCAACTCAAATACGTGCTATTGGGTTCTCCTCAGGATATGTTCTAGCATGTATGTTAGCCAAACCAAAAAGGTGACAATACTGGGATAACAGCTTGGAATGCTGGCCCTCAAGTGGCATAGTTAAGAATTGAAAATACAATCTGAAATAATACAGATGTATTCTGGGATTTTTCATTTTTATTAAATCCATAAATCTGTCTTGCATAAAACTTCACGGGGTCATGTCAGGTCAGCGCTTCATGATGTTACCTCTAATATGACAGGAAGCCATGTTGTTAAACTCTCATTTATGTAAGGGTGGGGATGAACTTAAACAACTTAAGGTATATTCTTTCTTAAACTTAAGAGTCTTTTAGAGGCAATGTCAAAATCTCCAGAAACATTCCTGTTTGTGATGTGTAAAAGAAGTGCGTCCGTCTTGACATTTTAAACAACATTAATTTCAATCAAGCTGCTGAGGAGGTACTTCTGTTTGCCTGGGAGCTAATGAAGAGAAACAGACACACATATGGGACTCTTTTTTTCTTCTTCTCTTTTTTTTTTTTTTTGTCTCGTCCTTCCATCTACACCCAGATCCATATGCCATATGGGAAAGTGTGGATGAGAAGATCCGAGAGCTAAGCGCGTGTTCAGTCCCTCTCTAAAGGCAGCGGAAAGAATCAAAAAGTCCCCCTCTCTTGTCGCGCTCACTCCCATGGGCACATGAAAGTGAAGGTTACACTGTCAGCCCTTTTAATGACGGCCCTTTTCTGAGGGATTTTGTTTCATTTAGAGGAAATCTTCATTGTTAGACGTTCGCCTGTTGCCAGGTTTGAACACGCTGTGCCATATGCTGTATTCTGCCTCGCTACCTTACATCTAAACCAAGGATTTTAAATGTATCATATTGATATGCCTCACAACCAAAAAACAGACAGCCTGTTTAAAGTGGGCTGATGAGCTTAATTGATGTTAAGTCGCCAACAGTTTCAGGGCTAATATGTTTAAATGAATGTACAGTTTGGCGTTGCCTTAATCTTAAAGGTAAAAGCCTGAAAAACGGTTTAAACTAAGTTGACTTACATTGCATCAGTCTTACATTTAACATACAAACATTTGTTAGCAGAAGTTGGCCACAGTTTCCAGCTTCAGAGGCAAATTCCCTCTCACTCACAGCGATGTGCTTGAGCCAAGATGAAGTCTGGAAGCCATTAACAGAGAGTAGAGCAGAGCTTCAGCAGAATGCACAGTAAATGTTAAGCAGGTGAGGGATTCAAAAGCTATAATGATTTGAATTTTACTCATCAATCATTTGCAGACAAAGCTGGAAAAAGATTTTGTGAAGTCTGCAACTTTATATCAGACATGGCACTATATTTCTTCTATATAACACACTGGAAAACACAATGTGTCACCTGCAAACTGTGCTGCCGGGCCATATTCAGCACACATAGTGCACATAGTACCTCCCCCGAACATAAACAATTATTCCAGCTTGAATTTTCACAGGTGGGAGTGCAATATTATTGTGCCAGAATCTATACATTGCGCCATTCATCACATAATTAGATTTTCATGGGAGTAGATTGGCTCCTTATTGGCTGTCACTTCAACTTAGGTCCTGCCAATGAGAAAAGCCCCTTTTGTGGTCTATTCCATCAGCCAATCTTGACTTTGCTTATCTGCCAACATAGCTCTAAAGGAATTAACCAAATCATAATGTCAATTAGCATAAATAATTATTGAATATGCCACACAATTAAAAAGAGTGGTGGACAAAATATTTCTTAGCAGCTAGTTTCCTTCATTTCCGGCGTTGAAAAGTCAAGTGAGTGTGCTGCTCAGAGCAAGGTATAGGAGCCAGGTTGATGTCATATACTACTAATGTAGAGTGCCAACCGGTAACAGCAGGTGACCACCCCCCCCCCCCACCCCCCCCCACCCCCCAACCCCACCCCCCCATACACACACACATACACACACACACACACACACATACACAAACACTCCGGCACTGCCATCCCCCCTGCATCTCCTCTGTGTATGCCGGGATTGCACCTGCAGCTTATTATCCAAGCCTTTAGCTTTATAATGTAGCGCAGGTGCCAAAGTGCCAAAGCGCAATTGTAACACTCTCACACACACACACACACACACTTACACACACACACACACACACACACACACACACACACACACACACACACAAACACACACACACACCAGTCAACAAACATTACAGGCACCGGAATGGGCATACACACTTACAGATGTGCAATGATTAATTAATACTGTGGTGGGTAAATTCTGAACATTGTTCCCTCCTGGTGTTGGGAAACACAGGGAGCACATGTGGGAAGAGTCAGATGAAAGGGGAGCACCACTTTGAAAAAAAAAAATACTTTGTGATGCCACATTTCAGGTATTCATTTCTAAAACATGAGGTCGTTTTACCATATAAAAGTCAGCTGTTCTGACACATCTGATTGGTTGGATTACTAGAATGGTGCTTCGTAAGCACAGTCCATGAACCATTTATCATGCCCAGATAGGTTTTCCATTCTGTTTTGTGCAGCCAAATCACATTTGTCATTTTTAATGATACACAATGACGTGAGAATAGGAAGATATCTAATAATAGCATTGTTTCAAACTGAGAAACTGGTGATTGCAAGAGGTTTCACGTGATATACTGAATAAATACAGCTTTAAGAGAAGTGGTAATTTATGTGCAAATTGATGTGATCAAATGTGGCATTGTATGTAAATCATCATTTCCTAAATCAAGAGGTCAACGTTAATACTCATGTCCAAACTATTAGCCCTAAAGCTGGTGGTGGTGGCACCATGATGCTTATTCTACTGCAGCAGGGCGGGGGGCAAGAGAAGTACAATTGAGAGAGCAATAGGTGGTCTTTATGGTTTATAGCAGGGACTAATGGTATTTAAAGCAACATGCAGAGTACAAACATATTCAGTTATCCAGAGTAAGCCTAAAGACATTAATAAAACACATTACTGAAGTTATTAATGAACAAATTAAACTCTAAAAAGTGCACAAAAACAAACCAGAACAATTAAACAGCCACAACAACAATAAAAAACACAATTTAAACCTATTCAACCTAACGATGAAATCACACAACTCTCATTAGCTAGCAGCTATAGTTTGAATACAGCTCGGTCTGAACTTCCTCATCTTCACGTCCCCCCCCAGCCCCCCCCCCCCCCCCCCCCCCCCCCCCCCGCATGGATGTACTTCCTCGTTTTTCCTCCATGTTTAGCTACACAAGGCTTTCCTCCATGTTAACAGCTAGCATCCTCAATGCAAGAGTTAGCTGTCCTATCAATAAGAAAAGTAGCGCGCTCCACATTCAGCTGGGCACCATGAACTTTTCTGTGTCGTACCGAAACAGATTGACTTTTCTAATAAACACACACAAAACACATTTACAGTGAATAGAGTGGTACGAGCTCATGTTGTCCCACACATTTAATCAGACATACAGCTCCAGGAACCAATCAAGATCTACTACAAGAAGCCTATTTAGTCTATGGATCACTGCAGAGGGCACTGGTTAGATGTAATAATCATTCACGTCCCCGTAACGTCATCACAGAGATTAGAACTATGACTGAGCATTTTTTTTTATAGAAGCCTGATAGATGTCTCCATATAAAAGTCCTTATTTTATAAACTATTGTATCACAAAGTTATTGTGCAGTACAGTTCATCTGGCTGTTTGAACAGTGGCCTATTTAATTGCAAGCATTATGTAAATTAATGTTATTTGAATTGAAAGGGGAAAATACAGCAACACTTTTTTGGTTTGTATCTGTACCCACTTTGTTTGGCGATGACTTTGTGCGCTGAATTGATGGGAAACCACAGGGAGCTGCAGGCGGGCTGAGACACTGACCACAGGCACCCAGATCCAGCCTCAGTGACAGACCTTGTGGTGACATCTGCTTTTACTCAGGAAGAGCACTTCGGCACTTAATAAAGCATGTAATCACACTGTTGTAAGTTGGGAGCAGACAAAGCAATGCAGGCACACAGAGAATGCCTTAAATAGTGACTTTTTCCTTCTTCACTAATGTCTGTTTCTACTTATCTGATTCTAGTTTATCAGCGATTTCCCATTAAGACCCAAATGAAGACCAACAGCTACTTAAAGCCTTTATGATTGATTACAGGTCATTACTGCACATGCAAGAAAGCCATTTACAACAAAAAACTACTGTATAGTTGTTTTTTTCCTTCCTTACACCTGCATGCAATTTTCTACATGTAAGTGGACAGGAAAAGGCGAGGAGTTAGAGTTAACATTTTGAATCCTGATGTAATTTTGGAGGGTGAAAGCAGAACGTCACAACCAACAAAAGGGATTTTGTTGGCTTCATGACAGCTGGGTTACAGTTCTTGGTGTTATCGCTCAACAGGACATGCTGACGAGGCAGACAGCCTGTGCCACATTGCTGAAATATTTTGCCGTCTAAAGATAAAAGAAAAAAAAAATCTCCTGAGTTGTCTCTCAGGTTTTTGCACAGACAAAATTGTACTGCAGCACTAGCTTCGCAGGGCTAATCTGAAACTCACTTTGAGTGTGTTCTCTGCATCTCTTCTCATATTTCAGCTAAACTGCCTTCCACGCCAGGGCCAAGGAATGCATCAAGCGCCATAAATCAGGGGCTTGATAGGAACTTGGCGGCCGGACAGCAGTGCAGAGAGCTGTGTTATGTAGCCACAGTACAGTAAAGATGTTTTAAGGTGAACATTACTATCTTGGTGGAAGAGAAAAACGAGGAAGGAGGAGACTATGATTCAGGGGAGTTTTGTCCAAATGACAGAGCTATGAAAGCCCTTCTCACCTCCTTCAGGCCTTTGCTTTCCTGCACTTGTGAATCACTATGATCACCATGCGAGAATACAGGCCTCAAACCCTCAGTCTGGCGCTGTCTTTAATTTTATTTATGGTTTGGACTCAGGAAACAGGTCATTTATGCTGAAAAGAGAGCCCAGGTGGGTTTGCTTCAGCTCTATCCTGGGTGTCTTTCTTGTCATGTCGAGAAAAGAGGGAAAGAGTTCATGTGAAGGAGGCAGCCGGCGTTGTGTGTGCCAGGTTTGTTTGTCACATCTCCGCCTGTCTGCGCCTTATGCAAATGGGCAGGGGGCTGGGAGGGACGGCTCCATGGGAAACTGCTGGTGCTAATCCAGCATGTTGAACAGGGAGGAGAGGAGTACTTTTCAATAAAGCACCCCCACCCCTCTGTCAAGTCATACACACACACATTCACACACACACATGTACACACACACACACACACACACATATATGAACAGCGTGTTCTCATACTATGTGCCTTCGAAACAAACATCACAGGGGGCAGCACAAAGACGCACACATGCTTCCTCGCTCCCTCTCTCACGCACACACACAAACATCGAACACCTGTTTCTTTTTTGCGCATCCAAACAGACATGCTTTAATATGTGAACAAATCCCACGATCTTAAGACCCACTCTCAATCCACTGGGTGTAATACCAGGGTGCTTTCAATGAGATAACAACAAGCCTCAGTGTGATGGGCCTGTACTACCACCTAAAGATAGACTAATAACACGCTCCAGCCACAGCCTATGACTTAGACTATGAAATTTATGCAAATGTGTGTGGGAATACACAGAGCTGAGAGTACTATTTAGTACTAGTGCATTTTCAGACAGGCCTCTTTTATTCCCCGAGCTCTCTTGAAGTGCATTTTTGCAAACTGATGTAGTGCCGCTGTCTGATATTGAGAGTTCCTTCATGAAGGCTAGTTCTTATAAGAAAGAGCTTTCATGAAATTTCATGCCCATGGGACCTCTCTAAATACTTTCTTTTGTGAAGAACAGCTTTCCATCATATTATTATTGAGCATAGCTTGACATTTTGGTGAAATATGCCTGTTTAAGTTTTCATCTGACTATTAGATGACTGACGCCGCTCTCGTGATTGTCAGATAGCGACGCCGATAAAGCTAGGAGATGGTTAGCTTGGCTAGCACACAAAATTGCTCCAAGGGGGAAATAGTGAATTAAACCAACAAGGGATCCTGTAACATGTAAATTAGTTTGGAGATGGGACCCAGGGAGGGCTAGCTAAACTGAGAATAAACTAGAATAAAAAAAGGAGATAAATACAATTTTCATATTTGGCTATTGAATATGACGCTACAGCTAGGAGACGGTTAGCTTACAGCACCAAAGCTGGAACAAGACAGAAACGGTGAATTATGTAGAAGATAGCATAAACTGTGCTTTAAAGGCCGTGGACTGTTGTGCTTCTTTTTAACAGAGCCAGGCTAACTGTTTACCCCCTTTTTTTTCCAGTTGTACGCTAAGCTTTGCTAATGCGCTACTTGATCTAGGCTAGCTTCGCATTTCGTGTACAGACACTTGATCTGGTATAGATTTTTTCACATTGGGCAAAATAAAGTGAACAAGTGCATTTCCCAAATGTCTCCTTCAGTGGACTCCTTGCTACTGAAACCTTTCCTTTGTTAATGCACTTTTTCAAGAGACAGATTTGATCTATTTCAAAGAAGCTAATGTTTTGTTTGCATTTTGTAAGAAATCATAAACTCTACGTTGCCTATGCTAACAACGTTAATCTTTCCCTGTGACATGGGCCAATGAAAAATCTGCCTCAATGACTTCCTGGTTGATAAAATGCATTACACTAATACTTTGATGCCAGAAGAGAAAGGGATTATATTAATTCACTACCTTATCCCAACAGCACACAAGATTAATATTATATTCCTCCAATAAAACTTGGGGATGTGACAGAGTTCTTTGTGCTGGCATTGGCTCGTGTCCAACAGTCCAGCCTCTGCTTTCACAGGTCTGTGTGAGAGTACTCGCTGTGCTCTCCCCTCCTCTCCATATTCTCCGTGGTACACAGTCAGACGCACGTTCGAGAACGACAAGGCGCCGCTACCTCTCCAGGATCCATAAGAGAGTAGAGGAAGACGAAAAAAAAAAAAGTGAGCTAACACAAAGGCAATCAACAAATCCCCTTTGCTTAAGCCCTGCGAAACATAATAGGGCAAAATCATCATCTATTTAGCTTCGTCAAATTACTGACAGCAGGCCTTGATAAAAGAGAGTGGAAAATATGTAGGGTAAAAGAGCTGCCAAGACCCTCGCTGACTAGAGCCCCCTATTGAAACCAGATGTTGACTCAACTGGCCAATTTTGATAAATGGCATGATGATTACCATTATAGATCGGGTAATTTTATATCAGACTGCCACATTGTTGGTCCTCTTTAATGATAGCCAAATGAACTCTACTTTGTGCCCGTGGCCAGGTGGGCTTTTCTGTGATTGCAGTGCCTCAACTAGCCATTGGGAGGGCGCCCCTGCCGCGGTCAGGGTGCAAGGTCTTTTGGGCACACTGGTGCCCGCAGTTGTCATCAAGTGTCCAGCTGAGCCCTGAGCCCATCACAGAGGCCAGTAATGAGACTTAATTGGTGCTTTAGCCTGACTTTTGCTTCCTTCAATGTCCTCAATCCCATTAGAAAGGCTTACTAGATCAGAGCTTCACGTACTTGACACAGTGACCCAGATGGATGTTACCTTGAATGACCCTCCAAGGTCTCAGCAGACTGATTCTGCTGTGGTCCAAACACACAAGTCTCCCATTCCTCAGGGATTGGGGTATTACAGTAGATTAGCTGGAGTAATACCACTGTGGATCACGGTTGTATTGGGTCATGGGATCTCTCCAGGACATGAAAACTAATGTTTGCTTTGAGGGGGAAACTGTCACAGACACACTTCTGAGAATCAAGGAGATCCAATTAGTTTAAAACTTTACGTCAAACAGTCGTCTTTGCTCTGACACTGTCCTTATTCCACCCCTGCAGCAGTTAACCTTGTTTGGTGTTCTCAGGCTGCTTATAGAGACTTTCCTGTGTGAGGTGATCCTGAATGCTTTAGTTATTTTTCACCGTACACTAGAAATTATGTTTCCCTCCTCTATTAAAGGCACTGTACAGAAACTTCTAGCTTAAATCCAAAAAGAAAAAAGCCATGTCATCCTCTGTCATTTTCCTTACCCTACTCTATAGAGAGAAAAGTAATACCTAAAGAAATGAAAAAGTCTTTGGAAACACAAGTTGGTAATTATTTAGAACCAAACTCTATTTTGAAATATAAAGCAAGGTTAAGATTTTGTAGCCACAAAATAAGTGTAATGGCCTCTGCTAGACTTTATCACCCTTTATTTTCCCAATCAATGAAATCTATTTACTAAATACATAAAACACATTAGAACAGTCAAATCAATCACATGATTACGTTGCATGGCCATGTAAGTTCAAAATGATTTTCTCAAGACAGCTTCCTGAGAGCAGGGTTTAATATCAAAACCAAAACCACCTTGTTATGTAATCATTTAATGTAATAATTACCCCTTGTGTAGTTATTGTAGAATAAATGGAATAATTAATCGTGGCTGATGAAAAGTCAAAAAAACATTCTCCTGTTTTCAAAATATTATAACTCCCTCTACAGTGTAGAAAAAATATACAGGCCTTCACTTTCTCTGACCCACTGTGTAGGCTTAGAATTTTCATACAGTCCCTAAATTACAAAAGCAATTCAGTGCTGTTTGTATTTCTCCATAACTTCTAGCCAACTGGCTTGTGGCAGTTTACCCTTCCTTCAAACAGACTGAATGTGATGTCAAACCTCGAACAGGAACTCTTTAATTTTTGGATCTTGCAATCAACCAAAGTCAAATATGATAAAATAAACACAAGAAAGAGACATAACATTAAAGTCATTTTTGAAGCATAGCTCATTTTATTGTTTAAACAGTTTTGCATAGGAAATATATCCACTTCCAGTAATTGACTGCAGTAAAAACAGCTGCTAGCAGTATAGGCTGGATATAACAGTAACAATCACAAAAAGTTGAGCCTTTATTTACACTGATTTTAATCTTGTGGCAATTTTAGCCCCTGCACCAATGTAACCAGGCATCGCCGTATGCTTGGCGTTTCTAAAATCAATAAAAGAAGGGATATCAAGGCCTTTGCTATACAGTTCACAATGGACACCTGTGGCTCCTAAACTGTCAATGAAAAGATAAAAAACAAAAAAAGGTTTTCAAAAAGTCCTCTAAAACGTACATTCAGATACATACATAGACCTTTGCACACACTTGCAGTGTAACTACGATCACTACTAGAGACTGTTTACATATTGTTTTTGTTGGTGTTGTTGTTGTTGTTCATTTTATATAATTCAGCCATAATTCCTGAAGTAAAAAATGTGCACGCAGAGGGAAGTAAAAGTGCCACAAGACCCAAAACTAAATCAGCCCTGCAGAGAAACTGGCAACCAATCTCAAAAAAGACAATTTAGTTATCGCTTTACTGCGTTAATGTAGCACTGACGACCCCCCCCCCCCCAACTTCACTTCCCCCAAGAAAGAAAGAAAGAAACTAGGACTACTTCCTCTCAAATTTTGAATAGGTTCGATGTGGGCATTGCTAAAAATAATTTGACAATTAATACATTACCACCCAAGAATCTCTAGAAACATCAAAAAGGTCATAGAGCATATTCAAGATGAGTTGGCCACATTCTGTTTCTCGTTGCTTCTGAAAGTAAGTCTATCACATTTTACAATTATATACAACAGACACTTGGACAGCTTGAACAGGCACTGCATTGCATCTTGTTGTCTTCCTTAAGTGAATGTTAAATCTTTTAAAAATGCTGGTTTCCATGTTTAACAACCTGATGCCAAGCGACTAGCAGCTAGCCAACATGTGGAAGGTGTGTATTGCTTATGTAGAATGAAAAAGAAAGTTTAAATGTTTCCTCTTACTCTTCGTATATTTGCCCTCAGAATGTGTGACATTCAGTTTAAAGGAAAATAACACATATTGCATGAGTGCCACAAGCCCTCCTTGCATAACGTTGTCCTGTTTCTCCATGATTGACGTAATACTTTCTAAAACAATGTTGTTGTGAGTGTCAAATCTACCTTGAAGCTGCTTAAGGGTAGAGACCTGATAAAAATGTCAAACATTTTCAACAACAATTTGATTGGCTACATTTAGTCCTGTTTTGAAACAGAGACTTTTAACCTGGCCCCGAATTTGGAAACTATTATTAGCTGGAAGATACAGTACCCTAATCTGAAGCATCTGCAATTAATGACATGTTTATTCATACTTAGAAAGAAGGTCATTCCACATCACATAAGGCATAGACACCATGTGGGATGGCGAAATGAGGGATTCCTCGATGCTTTTCTTTAAAGATATATACAAGAGCATCGTCTGCATATTGGCGAATTTTGCCCCTCAACATTCGCCGGCTTAATCCATACTTTATTGATATGTTGCATCAATTGTTTGCAACATTTCTTCTGAAAACAAACCAAAAGCACCAGAAACCAAAGAAACTTTAGAATTTTACCCTGATTCTCGCTTAGGGTCAGGTGCAATCTGGGGCCTTTTTTATACTGGTTAAGTGACATCACTTCCCAGCTGCTACAAGGGACACACTCACACCACCGTCTTGTTGGACAAGAATTCCCACCCATTACCAAAAAAAACAAGATAAATCACATCACACTCACTATGGCCACACTAATGAAAGAACAATTCAAATATCTTAGAAGTGTTTCCTAATTGGAAATAGCTAAGCTCTAACCAAGATCAGAAAAAATAACATTAAAATTAAAAAAGCCTTCATTGTTGTTGTTTTTTTCTATGTATGGATCAGTAAAGAATATTTCCCAACCCTTTTTGACTATTCATACAACAATACGACAACTTAAAAAAAACACTTTAGATTCTATTTATGGTGAATTCTGGAGAGTTCTAACCCAAATCCAGCCTCCGAATAAAAAAAAAAAATTGAATTTTCCTTAAAATGGAATTGACTTATTTTCCCCCAGAATTGAAGATTAACAAATAAGGGCTTAAGAGAAGAACTCTCAAGAAAGTTTACAGTGTACAAACTCCTGTCCTATGGCAGGTTTTTAATTCAATAGAAAGACCCTCATCTTCTCTCATTTTGTAGTGTCAGAGGCACTCTATCACACCTCCAGCTCACGAGTCACACACACACACACACAGACACACACACACACACACACACACACACACACACACACACACACACACACACACACACACACACACACACACACACACTTGGGGGAATGCACACAAACACCCAAGCTGCCAAAGCAGAGTTCAACCCGACGGACTACTGCGATCGACAAAATCAGGATATTTACCTTTATGTACAGTCTACTATTCAAATAAACACCAACAGCAAAGTGACCCTGACACATCCACAGGCAAACACACATCCACTCACAAACACACCTGGGGACAATGCACTTCAGTGGGGTCTACAATGGCCAAAGGCTGCAAAGCACTTATAGTTTTTCTTTTAAAGAGAAATAAAGAATAATAATACAATTTAAAAAAAAACAGAACAGTGCACATAGAACGGGGTGACTTTTTCAATTGTTTTTCTGCATAAGAAATCTGGGTGAAGACGGAGAGATTTAGCTTGACTTGAGGATTCTTTCCCAAATTAAAAAAAAAAAATTGCTTCTTAGTCCTCTGCGCGGTCGTACCTCTCTGAGGGGAACATTTCTTTCACGATTGTTGGGGAAAGAGTGCAAAAGGTATCATAGCAGCGACAGAGTTGCTGCTCTCTCTGTATGAAAGGTATTTCTATTTTTTATAATAAAAAGAAAAGGATTAATATAAATAATGCCCTGTATTACTCCTGAGAGATGTATTTAAGACTGGGTTTAAAACATTGTACGGGGTAGAAGACGATTGCCTATGTGCTATTTAAGTGCTATATTTGTCTTCTAATGGATTCTATTTAAGCTTCTACTGGGCAACTGGACAGGTTAGACAACGCAACGCTTCAGCATACTCTACGGGGCTCTGCATGGAAAGTATCTCAGGGATCGACATATGTGCATATCCTATATACATTTATACAAATCTTCTACTTATAAAATACTTTCTAAAGGCTTGCTTGAGCCTGTCTGCAACTGATTTGGACAGGTCTCAGTAGCATTAGTCGGTGTGTGATTGTTGCGCAGGTCACAGGCCACTTCACTGATGTGTTTAAGGCATCTACATGGGAATTGCATTCTGTTACGTCTACAATAGTAACGGCGTAGGATTCAATAAAAGCATGCAACAGTATTCCTCCTTCGTTGCAGCTTTCAGGGACCTAAAACAAAAAATGGGAATTTTAGATATTGTGATTTCTTAAAATGATTGTCATACTCAAGTCAAGCCGTCTCTCCTGTGAAAATGAGCTCCTTCAAGGTCACATTCTAGCACCCCAGGTGGAAAGTTAAAAGAGTCACAGTAGACCAATCAGTGACTTTGCAGCCGTAGAAAGACCAAGGGTGCATTTTCTTTTTTTTTTATAAGTACTTCTAGAAAAATACCGCCCTCCCCTAAAACTACCAAATCTAAATACACTGGGACATGTTACACTGTCATTCGGTAGGCCTATATGCTAAAGAAAGAAAAAAAAAAGAAGACCTTGTCATATACTGCATAGAAAGCAGCCCCCACTTTGGTCAATAAAAAGGAAAACACCCACAACAACAACAACAACATCATCAACAACAACAACGACAAACAACGATATCAACAAAATAAATGCATTACAATATTGTCTATCTCCAAACTAGCCTCTAATAATTGACGCATCTATAAGCACTACCTACATAGGCAAAACTTGGTATTGCATAATTTTCAGAATTCCACCCTCCACAATAGTAACTGGAAGATGAACAAAAAAATGAGCAATTGAAAAATAAAGAAAACAAAAGATGACAGGTTACTGGAAAAACCACCAAAATACTGAGAAAACAAAATGCTGGTTGGTTACAAACTTTAAAACGGCAACTATACACAGCGTTGATATGCAATGTAATTGTGAGATAGAGTAGTACATGAAGTTAAAAATCAACAATTTCATTCAGAGTACAAAACAATTCTTATCATAAAAATGTTAATTTTTTTCTATAATGATAAATGCAGCAAAAACAAGTGTAGTGATGTCTCTATATTCAAAGGCAAGGCACGTAATGTGGACTATATGTCATCGTGCAAATTAAGAGTACTGGAGAGATTTTCCTCGTATAAATATGTCTGGACTGGAGAGGCATTGGCTGTGAACATGCTGTGCACATTTTTTATTTTTCAGGGATTTGCCACCACCTGGATTTATAATTTCAGTTTTCAGCCTCTTCCACTGAAGAGTGAACCTTTCACAAACTGGAGCCTTACACATAAGCCGACTGTACATTAGCATGAATTTTACATTGCCATTACCGATAATTAATACTTTGCATTCCATATTTTTGTAAACATAAGCTTTAGAAGCTGATGGCCAAATGCTCTTGATCTTATCCTGAACATTTTAAGAAATTAAATGCTTTTTTTACACACTATGTGTCCCATTTCTTTGCTTATGTTCAGTTAACACCCCCACCCCCCCACCCCCCCCCCAAAAAAAAAAAAAAAATCTTCCCATATTGAAAGGTAGGGCTCAAAATAGTTCTCAAAAAAAGTGCTGGTTTTGCTCAGCGCTGCACAGGTAGCTTAGTGCTTGCCTTAAACTGCCTTTCATGCTTTATGATTTTGTCATGTGAGGAGACGGATGTGTGACTGAAATAATTTTCAAATGTTTTTTTTTTAAACATTTTACCCATAAAACCCATTTAATATTTATCCCCCTTCCTTTAGAGTCTTAGGGCTGACAGACTGATAGCTTCCCTTCAAAAATTCAATTGCACTTGCCTCTAAAGAGAATTTCTTATACTCCGTCTTTAAATTCCTTTTGTAAAGGAGTTACAAATTCTTTAATGAGGGGTCCAATCTCAAACCTTACATTTAGTGTTTTTTGAAAACCGCATCGAGAGTTCTTAACCCTCACAAGTGTTCGCATTCATTTTTTAAGTAAGTAGCAGTAAAGAATAAGCAAAGTCAACACATTTTCTGAACAAAGAGTCGTGTCACAGTAAACTGAAATCAAATGGAAGAAGAAACACTCTGAATTCACAATTTTGTTTGTTCCTATGGTGCACACAGTGAATCGTTTGACATGGGAAAGCCTCTTTATAAGAGGTCTGAGTCGGAGAGCTTAGAGTCTCAGAGCCATCCACCAGGCAGAGGTTATCGATGCACAGACCGCAGTGTGTGTGTGTGTGTGTGTGTGTGTGTGTGTGTGTGTGTGTGTGTTTGCGTGTGTTTGTGTGTGTAATATTGACATTTTATGTTTTCCCCTACCTTGGAAAAATAGGAATTGCCGCTAAGAGACTAGAGTGTCATGCAATAAAACATTAAGGCATCTATACATCACAGTAGTTGAATGGATTGAAAAGTTCTGCAAACGAAACAACTGACTGGTGGGTGGTGGATGTGTGGGCGGGGCTTCGGCGATGAGACAGAAGACCTGAAACTTTTTATTTTTTTCCCTCTGAACTGACTCCCTCGTCTTCACTTCACGGCCAGTGTCCTTCATGGGGAGGGACGGGAGATGGAGAGGGGGTTAGATTGTGGTGGGGGAAAGGGTTGGGGGGACGATTGCGCAGCTCGTGCTGCTTTGCTGGTTTCATCCATGGCTGCAGACACCTGTAGTGCGAGCTCTGCACCACCCATCCACCCTATGGGGTCATCCGGCCTCTGCGTTTTCAGTTCCCTGTCTCAGCGGGAACCAGGGGCTCACCAATGATGTTTATGCTGTAGTTCTGGTGGACATTTGTTGGCAGAATCGGAGTCCCGTTCGACACTTGGAATGGAACTAAGCTCGCCCAGGTACCAGGACTGCGGAGAGAGAAAAAAAACAGACAGAAAAAAGAGAGACGGAGAGATTAGTCACATGCAATTAACTTGTTTGTGCAGCATGCAGTCAAAATCAGATTCTTTCTTTCAATTATCCTTTACACCGCTTCTCTAATGACCAGCATGACTGCTCTGCTGACAGTCATCAAGGCTAAAAAGGTCTTATTTTTTATTTTACTCAGACAGAAGGAGGGAAAGAAAAAGGAAAATGGCAGCACTAGCTCGTTAATTTACGCTGAGGTGATTCCACTTGATTCCCAGTGGAGGACATCATGTGACACAAGCCTTCGTCTCTGCATTGATGGCAGTATAGAAAAGCATGAGGGGGGGGATTGTGATTGGTGTAGGGGGAGGCGGGTGGGGGGGCTGTGGGGGTGGAAGTGGAGGGGGTCCCAACACAAAGCTGTCCCATCCCTATTCATCTCACGCTAATGGCAAAACAACACAGTGATTGTTCCTGGGGAGCAACGGTGCTAACTGAAAACGCGAGCTGGAACAAACAGCATGTTGTTCCCGTGGGGTGCTGCGCTACGTAGATGTCAGATAATTAGCCCCCTCCCCTCCGCCCCCTTCTCCCCCACAGGCCCCCAGTGTGCACTCGTCTAACTCCCTCCACCTCTCACATCACCCCCACGAAGTCTGAGAGTACCTGTGTTGCACATTTTCCACCCGATTTACCAAACTTTTTTTTTTTACGAGGTGCTAAAGTTGACCCGATGTGGCCTGATGAAGACGAGCAGGAGAAACGGGACAACTGTTTGACAAAATGAGTGGAGAGAGAAGTTGGAGGAGAAAAAACTACAGGGGGGACAGAAAGAGAAGATGGATGAAGCGGAGGAGAGTCTTATCACATCAACCACTTTTCATTTTATACAAACCATGACTCACTGCTCTTTAACGTCAAACAGCGCATGTTCAAGTTTGATTCACCTCCGAGAAAACAAACTTTTGCTTTTAATCAGAAGCGACAAAAGGTAAAGAGAAAAGATGTTTCAAAGTAAAAACAAACATGCCCCGTGATTTAGACAGTCTCTGAGTGCGCAAAGAGTTAAAAACAACCTCAAGGCTAATCCTCTCAAGCAGTTTTTTCCCTGTCCAACTCGTCCTCATGCTATCCCCTCTCTCTCCTGCTCTCCTCCCTCCTTCTCTCTTTCCTCCTGCCAAAAACCATCGGACAGGAAAGGGGGGGGGATTAAGTTTTTCCTACCTTGCTGAACAAAGAGTGCACAGAGTGGCCAAGGACTGCAGCGTTCTCTTTTTCTCTCTTTCTTTCTTCCTCCCTCCCTCCCTCCTACTCTGTGTTTTCTCTTCCCTTATGAAACTCCTCTCAGGTAATGGCTTACATTAGGAGGACCACACAGCTACAAGCGAGGACTCGCCGGCCTTTGTGCGCTTTAAACAGGCAGATCGGTTTTAACCTTGTTAGAATCGATGGCTGTCAGTCTGCATCTGCATCCCAAAACATAAAGCTGCACTAGATGACATTTTTATGTAAAAACTCATCTGCTATCAGCCTAGATTACACAGAAGGGGGGGGGGGGCCTGAAGACTCCCATCACTGCTAATAGAGGCTTGAGGATTTGCCTTATTAGAATGACTTTACTTTAATACAAACTGTGTCCATAAAAGTTCCATCCAAAGAAAGTGTTTGCTTCTAGTACCTTTTAAATCATTATGTATTATACCATTATACCAATTTGTCAAGCAGTGACTTTTGCTGCGCTCGCTTGCATAGACGGCTAAACTTGCTAGCGCAGCTCTCTGTTTCTCTATCTCTCATCTCTGTACAACTTCATGCGTTTACGTTTCTGCACTTCAAGCAGCACCGTTGGACCTCCATTGCTGCATTTCCTCAGATAACCTTCAAGATGGCCTCCCGGTGCCCTGTCCAAGCTCCCAAACCTCGCTAATTCTACTCCTTGCAAGCACAGCCCGGCCATGCAGCGTGCTTCGTTTAAGGATTAGCTCCCCAAATTAGATTATCTAATGGCATCTTAATGGATTGCTGACCCATTTCCTGCACAATGGCAACATGCGGGTCCGGCAGCGTTTTAATTTGGGGGATAGAACTGAAGAGGCATTGCCGAGCGCTGCTTGTAAAGGGTAAGCATGATAAAGCAGAAATCTGTCTTATTCCATCTATATGCTGAACATTGAATAATCCTCCAAAGAGGGGAAAAATAGCTTTGAATTACCGACCCAGCTTTGTAATGAATTAACTAAATTCAGTTGGGATCTAGTTTATCTGAGCTCATTACTGTACGCTCACATGCAGGAAAGAGGAGGAGTCAGCTGGTGTGTGAGGAAAGAGACCTCGAGTTGCTGCAGGGGACATTTTCCCTGCTACCTCAGCTAGCCTATTAGGAGGCCTCCTGAAGGGGGTTCTGTCCTGTGCATGTGTGTTTGTAAAAAAAAAAAAAAAAGTTTGTGTTTGTGACTGCACAGAATGAGCTGTACGCACACACTCACACACACATACAGTTTCAGAGAAAAAGGGGAAAAGGAGACGTAACAGGAAAAGGCATAGCTCAGCGCGCTCACCCTGCCATGCTGAAACCGTTCAGGTTTAACCCCCCCCCACCCCCCAACCCAGGGAGGAAGACGTGTACAGTGTGAAGAAGGGGGAGGTAAAGAGGGGAGATTCTGTGGCTTTAAGTTAAAGATAGTAAGCATGACTTCAGCATTAAGCCCAAGTCCAAAGCTGAGCTTGTTAAAATGTGGAAAGTAAAACATCCTCACGTGGCTGAGAAGCTGACCTGAAATGACTTTTTAATCAACGTGGTTAGACGTCATCATTCATTAATACCTTCTTCCAGGTTTGAAATATCTTGTTTCTGTTGAGGGTGTATTCTAGAGGAAAGCTGTGTTTCAAAACATGAATCATTGCAGGATATTTGTCTTATTTCAGTGAAATATAACAGGTCAAAGAAATATGATCAAGAAAAACTAAACAGAACAAAGCTGAAGTATTTGTTACTTTCACGAGATGATTCAAGATATGATGTTACTTTACAAGGGCTAGGTCTTCATTTATTGTATGTTGCATTAAAAGTAACATTGAACGAGGATCTATTCTTGGGGAAACGTCTGTAACGGGGTAGAGAATAGTCGTTAATTACGGCTTAACCAAAAACTAATGGTCTCAAGGTTTAAAAGCAAAATCTTACTCAGGACTACAGCAAAAATAAATAAGGAAGTTGAAAAAAAAAAATGAGAGTGGAAATAGATGGGGAAATAGAAAGAGGGGGGAAGACATCATGAGAGAGACATTTCTTTCAAGTTCATCAGAGCAAAGCAGGACCTCATGTCAGATGTGGAAAAATGTGAATTTCTAAGGAGTAGGACAATATGGAAAATCATTTCTGATCAGGTATTATTAATCCTAGTTTGTGTGTGTTGGTGTGGTGTGAGAGGGAGGGCATGAAAGAATGAAAAGGTTACCTTTGCCAAGTAATCCCCAAAGTGTCGTCAGTGGCACTGGGGCCATAATGCCTGCCGTTTTGAGTCACGCTCCAGTCACACTTCCTCAGCTGTCAATTGAAACCTAGCAGTCAGTTCACTGGGCCAAGACAACTTCCACTTCAGATTACACTACAACTCAACACTGTATACACATAGCGCATGCAGAAGAGAGCAGGAGCAGCTTCAACAAAAAAAAATCAATAAGTCCAAAAGGATTCCTTAATGTTACTGACAATGTAAAGAATAGTGAATGGTTTCAGTGTATTCAGTCATGGTAGGGTAAAATCAAAGCTATGGATGAAACAGACATGAAGAAAAAACATGCAGTTGCAGTTAATGTTAACAGCTAACCTGGAATAAAAAAAAAAAAACGGGTTAGTTAGTCACAAAAGTGAGTGGCATCAGTTCTTCTGTGTGGTTACTGCTGTTGAAGCTGGTTAGCCAATGGAGCCATGCAATCCAGTGGATGTTTGCACCCTGTCGATAATCACTGCTTCACTGTAAGTGCACTTTAAGATTCAGGAAGGAAAATGCATGCCCTCAAGCATGCAGACTTTTTTTTTTCATTAGCTAACTGTTTTTATTGATTAGGGGTCAAAATTACAATGAAGTTAAACAGCATACACACTCGCACACACACTCGCACACACACACATGCACGCTTACCCTAACCCCCCATTCCCCCCCCCCCCCTTTTAAGACATGCCAACCTTACATACAGATTACAAATTACTGCTACAAAAAAAAGCCACACACAAACTGTGTCTCCTTTGCATGCATTATGCGGGCACACGTGTCGGCAATCCAGCTGAGAGCTATCTCTGCCAATACCAACCTAACCTTGCCCTGTGGTCAACACATTCATTTAGTAATGCATCAGGCTAAAACTGCACTGTTAGCACTCTGTGTGCAGCAGCAGACGTTCTGCAGAGGCTCTTAAGAGGGATTTAATCAGATATATACGCATACGCTGAATATTCAAAGCCATTTGTGGCGGTTGAGAAATGTGCTCTTTCTCCTCTAAGCACCTGGGGGAACACATCAGGAGACGATGATGGGTTCTTACTCAAGCCATACTTAAAAACATGGATGTGTTTTTGTGATGCTGCTTGAAGAAGTGTAAAGTAGTGGCAAGAGAATGAAAATCAGAGGAGTTACGCTCAAAAGATTTCCAATTATACCATTTAATGTAAATGTTTTACCAGATCAGAGTCTGTCTATTAAAACTGAATAGAAAATAACAACTTGTTCCATCCAGTGTTTTCCCCCCATGTTTATTGAAGGTTGGGGAGACTAAGCCCCCACGTCGCTCCCATGCTCTCCAGCCTGACAAAAGCTTGGAGAGAATGTGCGGGCTGGGCCAGACGCTCAGTGCCACCGCTCCTCAAGGGGCTCGCCATCTGTCCGCTGGCACCGGCACATCAGAGTGGCACAGGCAGCAGGGGGAAAAAGGGGGACGGAGCCGGGGAACGTTAACCAAACAGATGCGGGCAGATTGTGGATTAGGATCCTTCTTTAGATAATACCAAATGACATCTGATCATGGATCTTTCCCTGCGGAATGCTAGATGGTGGCATTCCCTCGAGGGGTTAACCAAGGCGAGAGATGAATGGAGGGTTTTCACACATTCACTGCCTGGGAATCGTAGAGCAGGTGTGGGAGCGTGTGGTGGTGTTGTTCTGTTTTGTTTCTTTCATTTAAGAAAGCCTACTGCGTGTATGTGTGTGTTTGTATCAGGCCTCTATTTAAGTGGGGCCACAATATATAAACAGGCTCTGCTCTTAAAAGTAGATAACGACCAACTGTCTTCTTTATATCGTCAGGAAATTATAAAACTGTTGCTTGGGGGGAAAAAAATGTAGACTGAACAAGGATCAATGGATGTATGTGTATGTTTTTGCTGTATTTCTGAAATAATGACTCTAGTGTTCCCAAATTGGCCGCTGTTGTTCAGTTTTCCTGTGTTTAAAATAAAATAAAAATCAAAGGTAGCTTTGAAAGCAGTAGTGTATGTCATGGCCTCTATCCATCATACAGACAGTCAGACAAAGAACTGTGCACCTCCATGGTCCAGCTGACCTTCTTCAAAAAAAAAACTCTTCAAACAAATGTATATGAAGCGTTTCCCTTTTCCTACCAAGCCTGGAGGCGACTGAACAACTTAAAATATCAGTAAGCCTCACAGATCCCGCACAATAAACATCGCAACGCCAGATGAAGACAATGACAGAGCGCTGGGGGAAAACGTTCAGTCCTGAGGGTCTTGGCTCGGTGTCGGCCTGCTCCGCTAGGCTAGATCCCAGGCTCTTAAATCACACCACAAAAAAGAAAAACAACTGTGACAAGCAGAAGCTTTATGAATCAATATGAGGACTGTTTAGAGTTCACTAAGTCGACAAGAAAATGTCTTCATCTGGTTATGAAATGAAATATCCTTCTAGAAGACATCACTGTTGTGTTTACAAATTTCACACATTAAAGCCTCTGTCTTTCTAATTTGACTCTTTACAAACAGAGTAAGTCCATTTTTTTGTTCTTCTCTGGTTTATATTGTTCCATTCTGTCAGTTTAAAGGATCCAGAAAATTAAATGACTCAATCACAATTAGGGTAAACAAACTACGCCATCTCTGTTATTACATCGTCATACCGTACTTGTTAAGAGAATATTATACATACGGCTGATTTACACTTCCAAGTCTAAAACAAAAGGGGCCTCAACATATCTAGGCGCAGAATTCGGCAGCCCTTGCAGTTGCTTTAAGACTTGCTGCTGTCACGTGCAGTCATTCTGTTTCCCACTGACTGAAGTAGCAGAGCTACGAGAAAATGTGGAAGACAAACTGTGCGACATCAGCCAAGTGAATCCTCCCTCTTGGAAAAAAGAAAAAAGAAAAAAAGCATCCCCTGACTGCTGACAGACATTTGCAGGGATTTCTTTCTTTGCTTACTCTGATTTTGAGGATAAAACGGGGGAGTGAGAAAAAAAAAAACAGGTTCGAGAAAAAAGAAAGGCTGAAAGAGCAGTGAGGAAACAGAGGCCAGCTTTGTCATTTTTTTTACTAAACATAAAAAAAAAAAAAAAAAAAGAGAAAAAAATCAAGCTGAGGAGAAACCCAGCAATCATTATGTAGCCGCGTGCAGATGCATTCAATTAGTTGTGGTTGGAAAAGCCTTGGCCTGAGACCAGCACTTTCAATAAGACGGGGTGGGGGAGAGCACTCTCTCCCGTCTGACAACACCGCAACACTCATAAGACACACACAAACACACGCACACGCACACAGAAATACATGGGGTCACCACATCTGTCCTAGGACCACTGCCTGGGCCAACCGTGTGACGCCAACACTAAATATGCAGCTTGTGTTCTATGAATGAGGGTGTGCACTGATTGCATGTGCTATGTGTCTACAGTATGTATGTGTGTGTGTGTGTGTGTGTGTTCCTAAAGATATGTGTGTAGGAAATAGAGCTGAGCACATTATACTCTCAAATACACCCCTATGTCCCATCCATCTTCTGAGTAGTGGCCGCACAATGACAGAGCATTTCCTGACACTTTTTTTTTTTTTTTCTTCTTTAATGTGACCATAGGAAAAAACTCTTTCTACCCTAGACTCACACACTCACACACTCACATCTACTCTCAAAATGACTTGTTTTTTTTATTTATCTCAATATTCAAGAGACAATGTAGAAGTGTACTATGTTGTTTGTAGCTTGTTCATTTCATCAGCATGGATTACATACGTCTGGTTTAACTCAAATCTGCAAACAAAAATGTATTTCCTAACTGAAATCATTGAGGTTATAAATTGTGGTTAAATTGGGTCTTTACAAAAATATAGAAATTGTTATTTCTAACAGTAACAACATAAAACAGTATTGTACTATCTAAAGCAAGAAAACGTTTTGGATTCTCACTGTGATCTAATATCTTAAGCATGATAAGCTTCAATCCTTTAAAGGGAGAGAAAATGTCCTTTGTGGTGTTGTTTTGTGTACACATAACACCCCATTGCTATGCTTGACCTTCACCTGTAAGTGCTTTGATCTGAGCTAGAAGAGCCCTTATTTAACAAGACACTCCAATGCTCCCTACCAATCAAATTCAGGGCTGATACAGAGGGCAGGGATTTCTCATCTGATATGCAGGGAGACATGGGGGACAGGTAATGAAAGGATAAAAGGAGCGGGTAAGCTGAGTGTTGGGGTGGTGGGGGTGGGTCTCACCTGTTGCTGGTGGAGGAAGGTGGGATCTCTCGTGCTCAGGCCGACAAAACGATTAGCCGTTGGGGTGCCGGGGGATGAGTAGCCTGGGTAACATGCCATCGCAAAGACACAAAGACAGGCTTGCATTAATGAGCATTTCAGGATATTGGACGTACATGGAACTGTTGCCCATTCCAGTTATAAAGCATCATTTTCCACTAAATATATTTTGCTTTTTTTTGTTATTTTTTTATGTATATGCTTGACTTTTATATATGATTAAAAAAAAGTCAGCTTGATGCAGTAAGTACATGGGTTTCACATGTGTGTGTGTGTGTACACAGTGTCATCTCCATGACAGAGTACATTATAGTCATGACCACACATAACTACATCTAACAGTGATGTAAACAAAAGCCCCAAAAAAGGCTTCAAAATTTACACAAGATCGGAGAGAACGTTTTTTTAGTCCAGCTCACTTTAGTTCACAAATAGCTTCATGTACGAGTATGAATATAAGAAGTCAAGAAAACACAGAAGTGCACAATGACAAAAATCATGAATTGTCAATTCTACACATTGGCTTCATTACAACTGAAGGACGCTTTCTGTTTGGTGGATGTCGTGGTTATCAACGCTGGACATTTTGGATGGACTCACCTTCTGTGGATGTAGTGATGGGCTTGGTGTCAGGCATGGAGAGCGTGACGGGTCGCACTGTGCCGTGGTGTGGGGAAGGAGCCAGAACTGGGGTGAAGTGGCCTGGGACCTTTCCTATCACCTGACCACTGCTGTTAGGCTGCAGGTGGGGGGGGGGGGGGGGGGCACACAAAACCACAATGAAGACAACAGACATAATTCAGCACAATCATTTTAAGATTTTCATTTTAAAGAATGATTGACTTGTTCAAATTGGACGGATCTTCATGCCTAATCGTTTGGTGGTTTTCTCCTTCTTCTTTTTCTTTTTTTTGTTTCTTTACGAGGGTAAAGTACATCTCAGGTCTCAATAACAACAATATCCTATCCCAATTTCAGGGGGGGGGGAGTTCATTTATTTAAACTGCTCTTTTTTTCCTCTCAAAGACCAATAAAATCAAATAAACGACAAAAGGTGACTGCTCAGTCCTACATTTAATGCTCTGTGTGAAGAAAAGGTGTCAGTTCTTTTAGTTGCTGTTTTGTCACAGTTATTACTAAAAACTCTGGGGGGGCAGGAGCAACAATAGATCCTCCGTCACTGACGATGGATTTCCTACATGATTTTACACAATGATTTTAATGGGGACCATAAATGGAATTTAGGAGGACTCGGGCGTGAAAAGGCTGAGAGCGCTGCAGACTGACCTGTTACAATGGTGTGAAAGCGCGAGTATAGAGAGCGAGGCAGAGGGACTATATATATAGAGAGAAAGAAATAAAGGAAGCTAGTGGGAGCTACTCTTTCAGACTGCTGGAGACTGTCTGGGGCGTTCATTTCAGGGCCGCCCCAAGTTCAAAATTCAAACAGGCCTTTTTGCAAAAGAATTGTGTCCACAGGGTTCCCTCCCATGTGAATAGAATGTTTAATTAGAGTGTAATATAATCTGCGTTAAAGCAAGCATAAAAACATTCTGGCACTCGTCCATGGGATTATAAGCGCTGTGTTATTTGCCAACCACCCCCTCCCCAACCCCCCCAATCCATCCTCCCTCCTCCTGCAAGTGGTCTAGAGCTCTCACTTCCCTACTGGACCCACCAACCCAACCCCCCCCACTTCTTTATCCAGCACCCCAGCAGAGGGCCAGTTAATTCTGCACAAGAGCCGGGCCCCGGCAACGGCAAATATTTACAACCTTTATCATTCCCCGCGGTTTTTCTCGAGAGTAACAGCCAGTCCCCCCCTCCACCACCACCCACCCCCCCTGACTCGCTCCCTGCACTGGAGTTGGAGCCGTCTACGAGGCCTTTGTTTACAGTGAGAACAGCGGGGATATAAAACTCACATAAATATCACACTGCTCTCTCATCTATAGAGACGCCTGCTCTCGCTCTCCCCCGACACACTGGCCGCAGTGTGTATCCACAAAGTATAAAAGCTCTCAGCGCTTTGATTTACTACAATGTCTTGATACAGTCTTGTATGTCACATGTGACTGCAATTCCAATAGTTTGGTTGACTTTTTACCGAGGCTTTGGGTTGTTTGCTCTTAGAGCTGCTACAAGTAAAAGGCTGGAAATTAACATGCACATTTGTGCTCCAGTATTATATAAAACCAAACAGATTTGCTTCTCTCTGTCACGACGTTCAGTCTGGAGCTGCCTGTATGATAAAAAAAAGTGTTTTCTTGACTATGATTTCATTCTCTGTAAATTATTCTCACTAATTAACTCCATAAGGTGGCTCGTATAATCAAGACTTTCTATGACCAATTGTATGTCCCCATATACAGCGCAGGCTAATCTAAACGACATGTGTTCATGACGTTCCCTGGCCTGAATTAATCACATTTGGTCAGCTTTAGGGCTTAAAATGTCTAATTTGAGGTTTTTCATATTATACTTGTTGTTCAGACTTCATAAAACACTTCAATTTCAGATAATGAAAACTGAAAATGTATTTCCTCTGTTGCTTGCATATGCACCCATGAGGCAGTACTGAAATAATAACACATGCATGCTATTTATCTTATCTGTAATCTGGAGGTCAGATGGGATAACATCAGATGGGAATATAACAAACAAAAGAACTACTCCAGGCCATGTAAGTCCTGCCAAATCAGCCTCTGACTCTTGGCCGTCAAACTCGCCGCTTCAGAGCTGAAAAGAGAAAGAAAAGGAGACTGACCTGGTTGCTCTGTGGGCTGGACGGGTCGTATGACGGCACGTAGCTCTTGAGGGGATCCGCGGGGTTGAGGTGAGGAGGGTAGCGGATGGTGGTGTGCGAGAAGTAAGGTGACGGTGCTGGGGGCAAGATGGCAGAGGCGGAGAACTGCAGGGGCGAGTGTGGAGGGGGGCTCCTCGTCGATATGACTGCAAGAGAGACACAGAGAGAGAAGAGAAGGAGTCTTTTTGAGCTCAGATAAAGTGATCATCATTGATCCGAGAAAGGTAAATTAACTATCGGCATAGATTTTTCAACTGTGTTTGTGAGGAGAAAGTCGATAAGAGCTGCTGGTTGGATCCATCGCCACTCACCACTGTGTCCTACACCTGTTAGGCCTGGGTGGTGAGGCTGAGAGAAAGTGCTGAGTCGCGGTGAGGAGTCCTGTGGGGAAGTAGGGCTGAACAGCGGCTTCTCTGGCTTCTTCATCGTAGGAGAGGACATGTCTGCGGCGAGGGAAAAAAAAAAGAAAAGAAGCACACGCAGAGACATTAATGCTAGCTTAAGGTAGGGACATTTTCAGATTCCTTCATTACAATTGTTCTTCTGCAAGTCTAGATTAAAGAAAACAAAAGTGAAGAAGAATGTCACCATTTTTGTTTGCTCTTGTGTTAAACATAAATACAATTAAAGGTCATTTCTGACAGGAGAACTTAAGTCATTTTGCCGACGGTCGTTCAAAAAACTTCCCTTACAGCTTGCTCTAATGCTCCCAATTCTCATGAATGAAAGGAATTAAGTGCCAAAAAGGAAACATGTTTAAAAAATCAAGCAGAATTTGATCTGCCTGGGATTAGTATTACTAAGAGCCTCATGTCTTTGGCAAAAGCTGTAGTCAAGGGAAAATGCTCTATGTCAATAACAGACACTGCAAAGGGTCAAAATCACTTGTAATCTCTGAGATCATTACAAATCACCGGACATCCCCCAAGAAACATGAATCCTGTGAAAAATGTGGCTTTTGTCATGTTGGAGAGATACAATTAAATCCAGTGCACTGATGCGCAGTTGTAAAGCAGCCGGTGGCTAAAATAGGATTAAAGAATTTTCGAGACCCTCACGCAATATTAAATAGAACATTACACAGTAACATCTGCTCGCCTGGGCATTACATGGTGTCTGACAAGCTCCTGTAATTCCCCATGAATAATCCAAAAGGCTCGGCAGAAGAACTTGTTTTGTTGAGAAAATCTTGTGCAGTTCTAGAAACTGGAAGTTGTGTGCGCAAACCCTACGAGTCGCTCATTACTGCTGCTCTACACTTTCATGATCAACGACGGGCTGTCACGGATGTGCGGTTTTCAATTTTCCATGGTGAGACGCAGTGTCTGAAGGGAACGTGATAACAACAAGATGCGAGGGGCAACCGCCTATGTCTGCGCGTGCTTCTTCTATGAACATCCATCAAGCGCTTTTTTTTGGTCAGCCTCAGATTTTTTTGGGGTGTACAACGTTCAAATCATCCGTCTCTTCGACCTCAAATATGTTATATAAACCCTGTTTTTGAAGCATAACCATTGTATCAACTGTCCGTCTTTTCGAGGGAAAGACGCACAGTGGAAGAATCGCTGCGATCCACGGCGGAGGGAGCAAGGAAAGGTGGCTGGAATTCAGGGGGATTTCCCACTCTGAGGTTGCAAGAGGATACAAGCTTAAGTGCTTTCATTTTCGTCAGAGGGAGAAATACCTTTGAGAAGATTCATATCACTGCTTAATGTTTCAGTGTAAGAACAGGACATTTCTGCGGTTGGAGGTATTCAGCTTTTCCTCCGTTCTGCTAATTAAATCCATCACTGCCTCAGGAATTCAACTGGACAAGTGATGACTAGAAAATAAAAATAAAAACACTTAAATAAAAGTGATTTTACATTTAGACTAGTTATCCTTTGTTACATAGTTCATTTTGAATTAAATGGGAGAGCATGTTTGCACCAAAAATCCATAAAAGGAATCACTTTTTCTTCTTCTGCCATATGAGGTTTTGTCAAATGATAACCATATGCAAAAAATGACCACTTGGCACTTGGTAGGCCTCATATGGGTTTGATATCACCCCACTTCTCATTTATTCTCTCCTGACAGAGTAATAGCAGTCTATGGAGAGTTTCCTACCCACTGCTTTCCCTTTCTCCTCGCCCCAAAGTGTCTAAGTTTACACAGAGCAATACTTTCGAGGCCTCGTGCAAAGAGACGGGGCCGAAGTTTCATGCAGCCACATTGGGCTGTGGTTGAATCCCACCATTGCTGCCTCTTGTGCATCATCTGGTGTTTTTCTCCCTCAGCTTTCCTACATGCTGTATCAAAAGGGGAAAAAAGGAGGAATGCCTGGAGATCAAGGTGTTTAGAGTTCAAATGTGAAACCACACTATTTATCGCTTGTTTTCAGTCATCCCTGTCCGTCACAGTCTTCACAAAATGTTTGCTAACATCTTTGTCTGAGGCAGTGTGGGCAGCGGAGTGTGGAAGGAAGTCAGCAGAGAGCGAGAATGATCCGGAAACACGGGACAGTGAGGCCTTAATTAAAAAGGTTGACTGGGCTCTGCACCAGGAGACAAAGTAATGAGACATGCAAGTCGTCCCGTGAGGATCTCGCTGTCTCTTGCGCAGAAGCATGCAATGCAGACCTTTTTTTTTTTTTTCATATCCAATAAGCCATACACATGAGCTCATTAGGTGAGCTTTACTGCTTAATTCCCTTCTTAAGCAGTCATGTACCTTAAAGTTGGCACATGATCATGAAAACGCTGCACATAGGTCATTTCTCTCAAGTACAGCCAAGACGTATAGACTGATTTCCTGATGAGGAATCATATGACATGTTAGCCCTGCGGCTCTAATAGCTCTGAATGAGATTTGTAAACAGGGATTTCTCCACAACAGCCACTAACAAAGCATTTCACATACCTGTATATGACACACCGACTTCTTTTAAAGCTCACAACTTGCACATACAGTATATGAAAGTAGGAGAGTATTTGAGAGCTTATCTGTTTGTAATCTAAGCAGACGGTGGGGTTTTTTTTTTTTAGAAACTGAGCTGTGAATTACAGCTGGAACATTTTGTTCTTGTAACGGATGCACTCTGGAATCCAATGTTTCCTTTGTGTAAGCGACAGGTGTGGGAGAATTTACATTCAGACAGCAGTTCATGGCTTTAAACATTTATATGAGTGGCAATGCCTGGGGCTATATCTGTCATGGTATGTATTTTAAGAGGGTTGAACAGGTTCATGTGCAGCGAAACCAGATGCAGCTCATCCGCGACGAGACGCACTGATGTACAGTAGCTAATGACAAGGCTGCGAGTAAGACAGAGTTCAGCCGCTGTGAAAAAAAACAAATAATGTGAGGCGTGCACTTGAGATCAGATCTGTTTGTAAGGGGATGAAATGAGTAATCCTCCATTCCTTCTTTAAAGTCTGTCAGCACGCCGTCGGGCAGCATGGAGCTGTGCGAGACTCCCACTCTGAATGTTTTGTGGGACTTCATGAATCGGGAGGGAGGGTGTTACTGACAAAGTGCATCCGTCCCTGACAAACCTCCAGTGGGTAAATAAAGGTGGTCAAATAAGAAGAGGACAATCACCTCCGTCTCTGTCATGCCAGTTTGCCCTGGTGCTGGCTGGTGAGCTGGGTGACGAGTAGAAGTCAGGTCCTGTTGGGCTGGTGTCCATGTTCTCCTCCATGTTGACAGTTTTGGGCCTTTTACTGTGGGGACATTGAGAAGTTTGGGGTTTAATTAGTCATTTATAAAGAGTTATATACTTGATACTAATTACAGGCAGCACAAGTGGATACATATCTTGGATCACCTGCATTGTGTCATGGCAAAGTTTACTTATCAACCTTGTTTCAAAGAGTTTAATTTGAAAAAAATAACACTGATCTTATTTAATTATGCTTTTATAAGAAGCTAGTGCTCAGAAATGGTTAGCACCCCTTTGCATAATAGTTGGAGGTTGAAGTTGACAGCTTAACTGGTTAAGTCTACATCGAAAAAAAAATGTTTTTGACTGACAAAGTCAATAATGCAATGGTTTATTTGAGCTAAAAAAAATGTCATGGAGAGAGGGGATTTGTGTTTCTTTTTTGTAACTTGTCTTAGGATAATATCTGTTGTGAGTTGATGCTTTACCAAGAAAGGTTGATTGTTTGATTGAGAGGCCGTGCACCGCCCTTGACATTATTGTGTTCCTAATAATAAAATAAAGCAACACAGTGTCGGTGCAATGCTGTTACAAAAGAAAGAGTTCATCCTTTTGTTACTGACCTGCCGGGAGGGGAGGACAGGGAGCGATGCAGCCCCACGCTGGAGTTCAGGTCGTGGTAGTAGGGTTGGCTGGGCATGTCTGCCATGGAGAAGTTTACCGCCGCGCCATGGGTGATGGGCACTACGGAGGACATGGAGGAATCAAAGAGAGACGGTTAAACTGTAATCACTGCAAAGGAGGACTTCAAAGTCAGTGGTGTTGTCAGGCTGAGTACTTAGTCTATCCCCAGCCTTGCATCTAGAGACGCACAATTAATTGCGCGAAAGCTTGACTGACTGTTATTGACGCTTTGTGCTTAGAGGCGCTCTGTATCAAATTAAGCGCTCCCTTTCCACAGGTTAACTGTCTGACCATCACGGGCATTTCTGCTGAGTACTGTGATTAACAAGTCAGTGCTTCCCAAAGTGGCTGCAGGTAAGCACTTTTTGCAGAGGCAGGTTTACTGCGGCTGTATCTAATACATTTGTCTTAATCTCTGCATGATTAATAGAACAGTTTTTATTAGGTCTATTTAATAATAAGACAGACTTGTTTTACTTACATGTAAACACACAACACTGGGACAAGAGAATATTTTATTTTTTTAAAGTGTTATACAGAAGCAGATGGTAAAATGTTCCTAATATCTGGATGCCTGCTGCATTTTAAGAAACAACACTAAAGGTAAATTCACAATCATCAACATTTTTTTTTTTTTTTTTACTTTTCCACCACCCGTAACAATACTCAGCATCTTCTCTCGAACTGATTTACAGTGGAATAGGTGTTGTTTTTCTCACTGCGGTCAAGGTGAGGGATATTGTTTCATGGAGGCCTGCTTGGTGTTTACAGAACAAAAGGATTTCGCCACCCATCATCGCGCTCTCTCCCCCTCTCCCTCCTCTGTCTCCTCTCCCTTCAGTGTGTGGCAGCCTGCAGCTCGAGCGGTCGCTCGGTTTGGAGTCGATGAGAGGATGGAGTGTGTGGCGCCGTCTGTTGTGGTCTGAGGTTCACCACTGGCACGATCCCTCCGCCAGCCTCCGCCCTGGCAGCTCACTGTGGCCCTGGCAGCGGCCCCTACCCGCTGCTACCCACACCGAGCTGTCTGTGGAGGAATGCATCCGGCCCAAGGACGCTGAATACAAGACCATTGTTTTGGTTTTTTTTTTTTCATTCATGGCTGAGGATACCCCCGTCCATGTCTCACTGTGCTGGGTTCTCTCTTTCTTTTCTTGGCTCGGTGCAATAGTTGTGATGCCGCTTGGCTGCCCAGCCAGTCATCTAATTTAATAATCTGGGCTTTGACTTTTAAGCTTAAAAGCAGCCAACGAGACAATAATGCTGCTAATCATTTGCCACACAGTGCTTCCTCTAGCAGATTACTCCCTCCCTGTACAAGGGGGAAACAGATATTGCACTGGTAAATCAGCAGTTTCATTTCTGTTGACAAATATTTTTTCACTTGCAGGCCAAGGCTCCTGTTGCATTAATGATTGTCCAAAAGCTGGATTGCAAGTCAGCCTTGAACTCCACAGCTCCCTTTGATGGACTTCAAAGAATGTCTCAACGGCCTGGAGAGTTGGGAGAGAAGTGCGATGACGGACGAGCGGCTGCTTAGATATCTTCCCGGGGAGTGACCGGCTGAGTGAGTGACAATTCCTGTGTGTCCGTCGACCTTTTTAAAATTCCGGCTCGACTTCAGTTGGCTTTAGAGAAACAGGACTCGGTCACATGAGAGCAAACACGCCGGCGCAGCAGCCATCTGGTCAGGGGGCAAATTAAACACTAAACAAAAACACAGGCTTTCAGAGGAGATTCAGTCTGTGAGCACTGAAGGAAGCAGGAAGCAAGAGTATGGGACTATTAACCATGCTCCTACATCAGAAACACTTCAATACATTAAGTACAAAGAAATACAGTGGGCCTTCATTGAATATGTTCCAGAGGACATCACCATGTGGATGGCTAGAAAAGTTAGGAGCCTCATTATATACTGTATATACAAGTTTGATTTAAAAACTGTAAGTCCTTCTTTTGCTGAATTAAAATTCCTCATCACTGAAGTTGATGTGTATACAGTATAAATCTAAAACTATACCTGATAAACATTTCATTCTAAGAAGCCTCACAGCTACAGGCAATGCAAGCCAGCCATTCAAGGTGAATTCATATATTTTTGATTGTGATAAATGAACTATGTCCCTTTTCAAATAAAGAAATTAAACATCTGCCAATTGTTTTTCTTGACTAGTCGTATGGTGTATAAAAAGCTACAGATGGCAACTCTGTTTTCTCCAACAAACGGTCCATTACAAAATCACATACGTCAAGACAAAGTCCTCATATATGAGATGCAAGAGCAGTTATACCAGTATTAATACCAGTATCATTACATCATCAAATTCATTTTCTACGGATTGACCTTTTTAATAAATTAACTAATAGTTTCAGCTGTCCCTCACTTTAAATATTGTTTATTTTAGTGCTGACCAATATTATTATCCATTTTTTTTCCAATTTGATATATAAGGATGATACCCAAGTATCACCTTTATATATCAAGAGGCAGTAAGTCCGTCTGTAGGCACTTGTGTTGGGATCAGGTGGGTTGCCAGTTTAAGTCCTGGTACATACCAAAGTAAGGAGATTGGTCTTGTTGCTGGAGGCAAAACACTGAGTCTAGTCATAGTGCATACTGAAACACATACACAGCAAAGCACAGCATAGGTATGTCTCTTTTAAACACAGGTTGTTGAAGGTGACTGACTATAGTCTTTCAGTAACGCAGGCACGTTCCAAAGCTACAGTTCAGAAGCAGTGCAGGTAAACGGCGCCTCGGGGTTGCCTAGCTATCAGAGGCATGAGGACTCCAGAACAACCGTCAACGGCTTTGCGGAGGGCAAGACATGTCCGTACAGATGCACACAGGCTCATGCAGACGTCTGCGCAGTCGAGTGTTCTCTTTGTGCGGAGCAAACTGGCCGAACTTGAATGACTACACAACAGTTGTGCCGTGGATTTCAGCTCATTACCGTTGGCTCAGCGCGCTTTCTGCCGTTCAAGGAAGAAGTTGCTGTGTTTAAATGAAAATAAATCAGTCTACATTTGAGGACAGATTTAAAGTCTCTACATACCCGAGACTTTCAGGCGTGTTACCTGATTGCACTTCTTCTCAGGGCTGTGTGGGCGTGTATAGACTTTCATTGATTGACATCTCCCTGACTCTCATATTAATTATGTTGCACCTGTTAGGGCATGGAAACGTAAACCTTCAACATTCCTGTAAGCACAAGAACTTTCGGTGTCCTCATTTGATTCCCTGCTAGGTTGAGGCACCAGAGGTCTAATCGCAGTGATAAGTGAAGTGTGTGTGTGTGTGTGTGTGTGTGTGGAGGGTAACAGACACACCCAAAAAATAGAAATGGAAATAGAATGACATCTGTGCACTTACTTCTGGAAACTCGCACCAGTTCTGTAACACTGAAGACTCCTGATTTGATGAAGCTGTCTTCCAAGTAGACTGTAGACAAAGAGACAAACAGAAATCATTTTATTCTCATTGTAGCTTTGTTTGAAGTCAATTAGGAATTATCTAATGTAGTCAAATGGAAACAGAGACAATATCTTCTTTCAGTCTGAATCAATGTTTTGTGTACTTATATTAAATAACAATGTATACATGGAAGAGTCGGACTACAAGATCGTTAAAAAGACTAAGGATATACTGTACAGTTGCAGATATTCACACAACGAGGTAGGCGGGTTTTTTTTTAACCTGATTAAAAAGAAGCATGTCGTTTTGTGATTTCCTTTTTTATCCAGCATTTTTCACGTTTGCTTTCCTGAATTTAGAGTTATCTTTGTTTCACTGCATTTCCAGGAGATTTAAGCTGTGAAACATGGATTTGAAAAGAAAAGTATCCAACAACAACAACAAAAAAAAAAAAAAAAATCAGTTTAAACGTAATAGCATCTGTGAAATACAGCAGAGAGTGACGGGACAGGTGTGTGCGGAGGACTCGAGCTCCTGCTGCTGCGAGTACAACCACTGAGCCTGTGCTGAGCCCCAGGCGCTGCCCATTTCATTAAACACACAAGCGAACCTTAAATATCAGTCAATATTGACTCTGACAATACTGCTAAGAAACAGTGTAACAATGAGACAAATCCAGCTTGAAGAGTTATTTAAGGACGAGAGTAAACAAACTTCATTTCAAAGAAAATTAAAGCTAGATTGTTTCAACACAGCCAGATTTTTTCTGGTGTTTTTTTTCCTCCAAAAATATCTTTGGACAGAACAAATGACCAGTTGTTAAGTATATTATGTATTTGTTGTGTTCTGTGTGATCTGCAGTAATCAGAGGTTGTCTGTCAAGTAAAACAGCCAGACAAGTTATTGAGAACCAAATGTCTCCGGCTTGGCTTTGATGCGATGCCAGTGGCACTCAGTCCGTGCCTGTCAGATAGGCGGGCGGCTCGATTGGCACCTACAAAGCCCTAATGCCTCCAGTGAGCCAACGGCTTTTGCGGGGAACTGTGCTGCTGCTGCCGAAGGCCTCCGAGGCCTGAGTCATTGGCTCACCGGCATGTTTTCCTTGGCACCTGCATCGGCAGAACCTGCTCTTGAGGTAGAAAACTAATTACACTCCTTCAACTATTTTCATTCCAACATTGTGACGACACAGCACAGGTCAGTCCGGGGGAACAACAGCGCTGCTGGAGAATAGTCTCTCCTTGACTCAGTCGGGTACCAGCCAACAAGGCAGTTTGTAAACATTTCAACTCCTGATCTGTAGCACCTCTCTATTTTTATTCTCTGTGTTTGTGTTGCCACTGGAGTGATGACGATTAAAAACTAATGATCCAATTAAATTTTATTCCTCCTCTGAACAAAGTTAAAAACTTTGGCTCGAGCCAGCGGGAGTCATACAAAGGTCAGAAAATGACTTTTATTATCTATCTATTATTACTAATAGCTAATTATCATTACAGCAAATGTGTTGTTTTGTGTTTATTACTGTGACATTTGTGTTTTTCAAATTTAGGGAGGGAAAAGGCTTCTCAGTTATGTATGCACCTTTTTTTAATTAGCAACGTCTTTCTCTCTTTGTCTGCAAGTCACTGAGTTCACCGCAGATCAGCACTATTTAAACTAGGTAAGCTACGGTGTACACAGGCCGCTGTGCAAAGGGGGAGCTGCAGAGGAACAATAGAGTGATGACAGGAGGGAGGAGGGAGGATGACTGGTACTGTACATACCTGGAAGAGGGGTCTTGCCTGGCTCATTGTTACTGGGACTTCCTGACTGCTGTGAGTCTGCAAACACACAGAGAGAGGAGGGGGAGGGGGGTTACAACATGCCATCTTACTGAAACACGGTGTTCTTGTCAGAATTGATTATTATCAGCAAAGATAACAAAGTTGCTGGGTCAAAAGGCTGCATCTTTTACCAAAATGAGGACCTTTACTATTTGAGGACTTTTTCAGAATTGATCAAGCGTTGTTTGACTAGAACAAAGTCACTCCTTGTTATACTTAGTTGTTATAACTTCTGTAAAGACAGTAAGCTAGACAGGAAGCCTTCCTGGACTTTTTCCTTATCTGCTAGTCAAGAAGAGCTTACCAACTGAAGATTAAACATGACAGTTCTGTTTAACAGCATTATCAGTAATGGGAGGGAATATGGAAGAAAAAAAACTGTGTCTGACACAGAAGAGCGTGATAGTTTTGTACTGGCAGACGTCTGGGTCATTTTTCAAAGAGGCTAAAGGAGCGTAAGGAAGGGGGGGGGGGGGGAGGATACAGAATGTGTTCAGTCCTGCTGTGCGAGGTACGAGTACAGGACAAAACGCAGAGAAGACAAGAGGGGCGGGGAAACACAAGGAAACGTGCGGAATTCTTTCCACTGGCTACGGTGCGCAAGGGTTGGTATGAGGTGGCCAGGACTGACGTCTTTAAGCTTGATGACGTGATGGGAGGGGAACCAATCAGTCCTCAAGAGTTCCTGCTTCTGATCACTGACAGGTCAAATTTCTTTTTACAGCGAAAGCTATGAAACCTCAAAATACAATGTACACAGCATTGTCAGGTTTTACAGACAGAAAACAATTAAGCAAGGCCTTCTTATCACGCGTGAAGTATCACTGGACTGCTGCCATGCTAAACAGTGACCAGCAGCATCTAAGCGGACCCCCTTAATGTCTCAAACTGGCTCAAATCCACACATGCCCCGAGCCAGAGAGGGCCCAATAAGAACCAAAGGGAGATTAATATCTACGCATTTAACACCAGAAAGCCGCGACAAGAAGAGGCCGACAGTGAACTCAGATACCCTCGCATTGCAACAACACCCCTTTTCCTGCCGCAGCTCTCATGAGCTGTGTTACAGAGGCAGCGGAGAGTGGGGGGGGCGGGGGGGGAAGAGAAGGGGGGGCTGGACAAGAAGGAAGAAAAAACATTTAAAAGATTTATCCCTTTCTTGTTCTCTCTCTCTCTCTCTGCCTCTCTCTCTTGTTCCCCCTTTCCTAAATTTGACTATTAAACGGCACAGCAAAAACAGAATGTTCTTGGCCGAGGCTCAACAATGACAAAGTAGGGAAGGAACAGGACCATACGTTGAAAAGGAAAAAAAAAAAAACCCTTCTCTTTCCAGTCTGCTAAGTTCCCCCAAAAAAACGCAAGTAACTTACAAGTTGGGGTCTCAAAATGGAATTCTGCTCTGCTTTGTTCAATAAGAAAAACACAAACTTGACTTGTGTTTTCTTGTCATGTGTTCCTACAGGTATTAAGGTATCTCTGTTAAATCTCTCATGTGCGCATGAAAAAGAAGATGACAGGTTAAAAGCAGTAAGGACTTGAAAAATATGAAAAAAATGAACAAGCATGAAAATACCACGATCCAAAGATGACATTTTCAAATGGGTTGTTTTCACTGAATAACAATTTGAACTCTCCCCAAAGAGATTGAATTAACATAAATATAAATACAAATAGAAAAAACGGCTAATCTCCACATTTGAAAAGCTGGGACAACATAATGATGAGCATTTGTCGGTGATAAATTACTTTGACAAATTATCCAAATTGCTGAATTTTAAGTTTCTGCCACTTCAATACTGTAATGTGTACAATATAAGTTCAATCTTGTGAACCAACGTGTTCAAGCCATCATCTGACGTCAGCAAAATGCAAAGTCTCCTCTGCCTTCAACCACTGAGCAATGAGCCCCTTAGGTTGCCCCCTACAAACACACACACATACACACACACAGTAAAAGCCTGGTGTGTGGGCGGAGTTTGTATGGATTTGGCACGGCACATGTCCATAAAGTGATTGCAGGGAGCTCAGCGGCCTTGTCTCCCTGTCTCCTCCTGCCCCCCCCAATGCCACTTTCAGAGTCATCCATCAGTCTAGTTACGACTGCCAACTCCATACTCATGCCCCGAGAACTGCTGAGAGGGAAGAAACAGGCGAGGGGGGAAAAAGAGAAAAGGGCACGGGAGGGTAGAGAAGAAGTAAATGCTCAGAAGGTGGTGAGGGGAGAAAAGAAGTGAGGAGGTGGAGGTGGGAGAGGTGGGAGAGGTGTTACGATTCATTTGGATGGGATCACAGTTAAGTGTTTTTGTTCTTCCTTTCTCCTCTTCGAGGCCTGAACAGGCAAACCATGACAAAAAGAGCAGATGGTGGTGGCAATTAGAGATCCCAGGCAGCATCTTCCAGCATGAGGCCCCACTGTAGCACCAGGAGAGACCACCTGGATGACTCAAGGTGGGATGGAAGCATATGGCGCATCTGCTAGGTCTGCACCGGAGCAGGGAACACCTCCCCCTGTTGCATTACATTTTACCTTTGACCCAAGAAGAAGTGGCCTCTTGCGCCTGCGTCTTCTTGCAGGCTGATTACATTGTTTGGAGCAGTGCTTGCACATTTGTCAGGCTTCGAATGTGGTGATTATACCTACTCAGCACTTATTATATGTCTAATCACCTTTATCACTCAACAGGTATTTAAATAAAGCCTCCATTTAAGTCTGAAAAGGGATGATTGTGGATGCAAATGGGAAAAAAAAGGCTGATATTTAAAAAAGGAGTTGAGATCGTGGCAAAAGTAAAGTTAAGAAGGAAAATATTAGGAGAGCTGAAGTCTGGTATCAATATCTAAAAGGTGTCCTGTGCAGAAGCCCAGCCAATCCGATAGTCTTCAAATAAACAGTAGTGAAACCTGTAAATAAACAGTTGCGGTCGAGGAGGCTGGGCTTTGCCCTGGGAGCTTGGCAGGGCTTGATCACAGGGCCAGACACCACACACACATACACACACACACACACACACACCCTCAAAGACGCACGACACACTTTAACACACACACTTTCACACACACACACACTGACATACTCATATAAACACTGCTGTACACACACGGCCCTCTTCCAAAAACAACATTTCTTGGCACCCTCCGTCCCGGCCACTTGTTTAAATAAACAAACCGGTTCATGAAGGAAGTGAAAAAAAACAGAAAAACGTATGATTCGGATTATCTGCTGTTACTCAGCAAAAAAAAAAAAGTGAGGGGGGGGAAAAAAGCAGCCGAAGGGGCTTGTGGGTATTCTGGACGTGTCCACGAATTCTTACACCTTCTTGTCCGGTGGGATACTTATCATACCACTGTAACGATTAGGGCAATTAGGGGTAATGGCAACAGAAATCTGGCTCTGCAAGAAAGTTTCTTGTGAGGTTTCTCCACGCCCAAGTGTGTTACTTGCCTGGATTTTATAATCACTAAAACACTCACACACACACACACACACACACTAACACACACACACGCTCCCTAAACCACCCGTTCGTTTTTTTGGCATGGTACCCATTCTGTTCCCACTAAATCGCAGAACACACATGCACATGCACACACTGTGTGGATTAAATTGGCCACATAGTTTGGGAAACTTTCTCTTTTTTTGACACTGGCGGTGCGCGTTCCTCGCCCGCAAACACTTACAGACACGTACAGCCATCCTCCACACACAAAAAAACAGTGTGCACGCGCAACACGCACACCCAGCAGATGCATACCGCTGTCGACATTTCAGGAGGAGAAGCCTGTCTGGCAGCCATTTTATGCCGAGTGGGGTTCTGTGCACATGTATAGCACTCTGGCTGCCAGAGGCATGGGTCCCGAGCCAAGACGCATTTCAGCAGCCCGGGGAGGCGAGGGGAGGGGAGTGTGGAGGAGAGGTAGAGAGGTGGAGAGGGGTGGACCCCTGTAAAAGTAGGGAAAACAGAGAGAGGGAGAGGGGCACAAAATATCGACCTAATTATGGAGCAGCACCGATGTGTAATGTTTCGACAATACAGCTGCTCCTGAGTAAATATTTGATGTGGCCAAGCAAAGACTTTCTGCTCAGCGTCCTCCTGCTTTTCTTTCCTGTTCCGCTGCACGAGGCTCCAGTTTGTCCTTCCTTGGAAATGCACAACCAAAAATATGTGTGTGTGTGTGTGTGTATTTGTGTGTGTAGCACAGTCGTGCAAGACTTGACAGTATGCATAAATGACTGTGCATGAGCCGGTATGGAATGTGTGTGTGTGTGTGTGCATGTGTGTGCATGTGTGTGTACTTTGTCCCGTGTCCTCCTCTGCTCCTGGTTTCTATCATTCACAGCTTCGTCGATGACCTCACACCGCTCAGGCTGGCTTCCAACAGCCGGCAGAACCTGCTCTCTTCTCCAAATCTCTTTTCTTTCTTCTCCTCGCTATCTGTCTATCGCTGTCCCTGTGCCTGCAACAGTATCCGTCTTCTATTGTATCTTTTCATACCACAGTCTGTGGATATCTACTATTCAGTGTGTATCCAGGAAGATATCATCTTATCCACTGTGACGATTGCACACTATATCTTTCTTTCAATTTTAAGATTTTCTCTTTTTTTTTTACACCTACATGTTCCTCCCTTTGAAAGTCTCCGTCTGCGTTGTTCTCTCCTCCCTTGCCGCCTTTTTAATGCCCTCTCTCTATCTCTGTTTCTTTCTCTTTATCTATCTCTCTCTGCTCTCCCTTCCTCACGCTTTGTTGTCTAAACAAAGTGGCCTTTATCAGGATGAGCCGCAACCCAAACAGGCCAAACAAAAGATATGGGCGAGGAAATCTGCCTGTAGAAGAGGGAGGATCTTATTGTGCCAGCCATTGTGTGCCAGCCTGCCAACTGGCGATGCCCCCCACTGACGACCCCTTCACTGCAAATCCACACACACACACATTTTGGTATCTCTGACCCCCCCCCCCCCCCCCCCCCCCCCCCAAATCAAACTAAGCATTGTGGATTTCAAAGCGCTGGCACCTGAACTGGCAAAAGTAAAGAGTAGTTGACGCTGAGAGAGAAAGGAAGATGAACCCCTCGAGCCCGAATGAGACGCCATTTTGGAAGTGCATTGTCACTAACATTGAAATGAGCATTAACTCAGCAGAACAGCTTCTTTTTTGATTTGCTAGGGCCTGGTGTCAAACCACAACACTTTTCGATTACCCAGTATCAAAAAGCTGCCTCTCTTCTGACCTCTGCCATGAATTAGTGTTGTATTTGTTATCAGCGATACCTTTGCATGAACAGAAATGGACAGTGTTGTATTACTATGTTCCTACATTGGTGCCTTTACACTGTGTGACACTGTAATGATTATCTCATAATTGGAACAAGGGGAGTATGTCTTATTGGCTAAGAGGAGCACCTGGTAATCCGGACAGCTACCCTATTAAATTACTCCCACTGACGGGGAATGTAGGTACAGTGGGATGAGTTACACACACACACTCGCACAGACGTACACACAGGCTTTGGCGAAAGCGAGACAAGGGCATGGAGAAAGTGAGAGGGGCAAAGTTGAAACGTCTGTGAGAACAATGACATTTTGCCTTCTTTTCTCTGAGCCAGACACCACAGACTTTTTCAATAGAGCAGGAGGGGACACACACACACACACACACACACACACAGCCGCATACACCCACTCACAAACACGCACACACACACACACACACACACACACAGTAGGACTGTCAGGGTTTTGAGACTTATGGAATCGAGTGGGATCCCAGCCCAGACAAGAACAATAAGATGCTGTACAGTGTGTGTGTATGTGTGGCTGTCTTGTATGTATCTTTGCACGTCCCTTGGTGTGTTTGTGCTTTTGCATCATCAGCGTAATGTTCGTTTCTAATCGGTTCATGTTAATGCCGATAAACGGGTCTTCTTTCCCTGTGCCGTCTCCTAGGTGAGACTCTCACGGCAGGGAAAAGAGGAGAGCATATTAACTGTACCCTGAGGACAACAGGCTCCTCATTTAGGTCACCCAACAGTGTGGACAGGGAGGGAGCACATTCAGTGGCGAGTGGGCATTAAACAAGGGACGAAAGGCCTGACGGATCATTATCCACACCGGCCCAGGAGAGCACAGGGGAAGAACCGGGGAGAGCACAAAGGGATAACAGGCACGAAACCAAGGATGCAGTTGAGGTTTAACCCATGAAAATCCACCTTTTCATTTGTGGAATAAAGTTTACCAACCTTTACACAACGCGTACCTCAAAGGCAAATACTGTGAGAGAAAATGTAAATCACTCAAAGCATATACAGCATGCACAAACACACCCTGCTGCGAGCCGAACATGTACAATGAAGTCAGTGGTCGAGCTGCAGACTAGCTACACAGCACAACAACACAGTGGCTCATCTGTCCCATGAAAAATGAGCAGGCCGGCCTCCAGTCAGCACACTGCGCCCCACTTAATGTTTCCACCTCCTCCCACTTTGTCCTTTTCCTCACAATACGGCCTTTCCTTTTCGTTTAAATGTTTTACTGTTTTTTTTTTTTCTCTTTTCCTTTTTTCCAAAATCCTTCTTTCCTATGTATATTCCTGTCACTTTCCACTCTAGCTTGCTGCCCAAACATTTTCATCTCCTTCACTGCACCTGGCAGCTTCTATTGCAACATTGGCTGAAGATGAATCCAGACAAGAATAGCAAAATCGTTTGTGCTAAAACAAGAAGTCAACTGCTAAAGATTAAAAAGTTTTTTTTTTACATTAAAAAAAAAATCCATTTGTGGATTTGTGACTTAGTTAAAAGTGCAAATTGAAGGCCAAATTGAGCACAAGGAAAAATGTATATGTGCATTTGACTTTTGGTTTATTTGTTTCCGTTAGAAGACAAAAAAAATAAAACAATAGCAGATTTTTTTTCTCCCACATTCACTGATAGCGATCAACTATTCCTAGATATAGCTCTAAAAATATTCACACCAAAAAACAAGCTGAATGGATAAGCCTCTTTTTTTTAAAATTGTGGTCTCATCATTCACACGTTTAATCAGCATCAAGTCTAGCCTGTGAGAAAAAAGCACTTTGCATCTGCGTTGAAACAATGGGCCCATCAATGGCCCACCTCGGCATCTTTTTGGTATGCACCAAACAAACAATTAGCTTTGTCGCGGCGTAATTGACTGGCAGGACCGGGTGGCATTTACATTCGCCCGCTGTTGCCACCCTGCCATTCGATGGGCTGGCGTGAAAAAGAATAGGTCCATATGAGGGTGGAAGGTTGGCCACATCTCTGCGCTTCGAAGACACCGCTTTTTTTTTCCCCCCCCCCCCCAAGGTGGCAAACTTCCAAACGTTTTTTTTTTTTTTTTTTTTAAATGCATGGCTGCAGAGGAAGGAGGGAAGGGAGGGTGGAGTGAGGACGAGACTATAGATTTAATTATGCATGCTTGTTTTCTCATTCATTGTAGTGGTGGGAAGGGGAGATGGAGAGGGTAAGGGGTGTGTAGTGGTGGGAGGGTTGGGTGGGGGGGGGGGGCAGACCAATGACATTCCGTCGTTGTAGTCCTCCTCCCACACACACACACACACACACACACACACACACACACACACACACACAAACACACACACACACACACAAACACACAAGGAGCAGTCTGGGAGCGAGCCGCTATAGGCTAATGAGGTGACACTCACCGTCTGGAGACTAGCCAAAACAGTCCATTAACTCCTAGCCAGTAGTTAAGAGGAGAAGAAGGAGAAAGGTGGTGGTGGGGAGGGGAGAGAGGAGAAAAGAGGAGGCGGATGGGGGGGTGGGGGGTGGGGGGGAGAGAGGGTGAGGTAGGCGGCTAGCCGATGGGTTGGTGGGCGGAGTATGTGAGGGGGGAAGAAAAAAAAAGAAGAGAGTCTGAAGTCTTTCAGGATGTGAGGGTGGGGGGTATTTCTGCAGTTTTGTAGTTGTGAATGAAGCAGCGGGGTGGCTGGTAGAAAAAGGGAGGGAGGGGTGTGCACGAGTGTTCACTGTCGGTGATTATGCTCTATGGAGGCAGCTCTTGAGGAAAAGTAAGTCTATGTGTGTGATGGAGAAGAGGTGGTGGAGAGAGAGCGAGAGGGGGGGGGGGGGGGGCAAGGGAGATAGATCCAAAACCCCCCAGTCGGGCAGACAGACCTTTGACAGAGGAGCTCTGTGATTCGCCTCTTTCATCTTCAGAACCCCCCCATCCAGTCTGATAATTATGAGACAAATGCACTGGACCCCTGCTGCTTGAGTGGCAATGGGCATGGAAGGCCAGAAACACAGAGAGAGGGTTCAAACCTGCACGTCTCGACTGGTCTGGTCTAGGGGGGGGGGGATGAGAGATGGTGGGGGCATTTAGGGCTCTGGGAAATTCCCCACTGTCCCGAGAGACAAGTTGGCCCACAGATCATAGTTCAGGGACAGCCTGGTGGTGATACCAGTGAGGCTTAACTGGTTTGAGCCGACAACTTCCACACAAACTAACACATCCAGTTAAGATCTAACGTACTGTTTGCTTTTCAAACGTACCTGAAAAGAATCTGAAACTGGCAACCGGCGGATCTTGTGACCAAACCAGTTCTCAACGGGTTTGTTTTATTAATGTATTTGATGAAGCGCTGGTCTGAACTGATAAGGGAAAACAGTTTAAACTGCAGTTGCACATGCTTGTTTATCTCACACCAACCATGCCCAGAAAGCCTTATAGCACCCCCCAAAAAAGAACCAGCCTTCATATTTATCTGACTGCTTGTCTTCATTAATGAAAAAGTAGCAGTCATAGAAAACTGAGGAGGCATCCCATTGTGATGCATCGTGATATCCAATCGACGACAGGATCATGTTAATCCAATCAAATCGTGAGACTAGTTACGATGTATAGACCTAGTCATTTCAGAGGCAGAGTTACTTAATTTTGACTGAAGCCTGTGAAGTGTTGTGTCTGTAAGGTCTCTGCCAGTGATGTGTCAGTGATTGTCAACACTTAGGATGGTGTCAGGCCTTAGCCAAGAGGAGTTCCCACTGGCGAGAGCAGCAGGCCGAGCCAGGGCGGGCTTGGTGCTCCCTCACAGGGCAAATGGCTCTCCTCCAGCTGGGCAGGAGGCCACCGAGGATCCCTGCCACCCATTGCCACTGTTTGCACTCTCCAAGCTCTGCCAAGCCAGCAGCGTTAAAAAAAAAAAAAAAAAAAAAAACGCACACAAACACACACACACGACTGCACACACACCTTAAACCAGGGACGTTGGAAGGAATTATCCCGTCATAGAATGCCACCACATCTAAGACCAGATCTTGGCCCAAAACAGACATAGAAAACAAAGCGCGCACTCATTCAGACGATTTGTTGGCACTACTCCCCTTGAACGGGACATACAGTGAGGAAGAGAGGAAGGAGGGGGGGGGGATGGAATCAACCACAGAATTGAATGTGTCATTACAAGCTTAAAAACAGACTACTGACATTGCCAACAGATGTAGTCTGAGTTTATTTTTGCCATTAAAATTCCAGGAGAGGATAAAGCAGCAGGTGCTAACGTATTGTCACAGTCTCGCTTTCTTCTTGACTATCAAGGCTACTGTGAAGCAACATGATGATTTCAAAGATCTGTTTTGCCAAAACATTACAGAGACGACGCTGTTTATTAATAGAGCTATTCATTTACTGGTATATAAGCAGATGTGCCTCCAATACAGCCTAAAATGCAATACCAGAGTATCAGCAAGTACACTGATAATGCATCAATCTGATTCCATTTTGAGTATATTTAGGCTCAGGGTTTTGCATAATAAGTGACACAGTTGACTGACAAGTGGATGTGTTGCAGCTTTCTGTCAGGAGGCTATAAGCATGCCTCAACTCCAGCTATTTGACTGTGGTTAAGTTGAGCCAAGATTTCCAATGTGGAGACAGAGTTCATGTTATATATAGACTATCTTTGTAGCTTTAGTAAAAACCTTGCAAAATCTCAGCTATCCATGTTTTTAAACCAACGACAATGTATTATTTTTTATCAAAAAGGTATCAGGCAGGTACTCTAAGTCTAGATATCTGAATCTGTATCAAGAAGGAAAACTATTTTCAATAGATCTAGGTGATGTTCCTTGAATTTGTTTCTTTTTTTAGGTTAACCCAACTCTTCATGAGGATAACATCTAACTTTTTTTTCCACAAAGAAAGAAGGGTAACGGCTAGCAAGGTGCAGAGTAGACCAATCCTCTTCACTTCTAATGATGACTTCCAACTCTCAGTAGTGCAGTAATGATGGAAAGATGTTTTAACTCTTTAGGGCGACTGTTGTTCAGTTGCAGCTCGCCGATAGAGGTGCTTGTTGTTGGTTTAAATGCCGGCTGCCAGCCGCATGGCCAGTAAAACCCCTCCTTGCTCTTAATGAGCCCGGAGTCGGGGATTTCGGAGGCCCCCAGTCAGAGCCGGCCTGAATCAAAGCATCCGTCGGGATCGAGACTAGGGGGCAAGAGGGTTTGTTGAGGGAGTCGGTTTCTGGTGTCTCCGTTGGCAAAAGCCCAGAGAGTGAAGCTTTCAGGGCAAGCAACGAGGGAAATCAAGGGAGTCATTTAAAAAAAAAAGAAAAAACACTATTGGTGGTTCACTTGCAATCACAGCACCAGGTAAATACTCTTTTCGCTAGCTATAGTCAGATGCAGAGCAGCGGTTTAAAAAAAGAAGAGGCTTCATAAAACAGGTTCTCACATAACTCAAGAGGGAGTGACAGTGTCTGTGCCCGCCACAAGGTCACCGTCTTGGCAGTCATCCAGAGACAAGAGGAGCTCCTCCGCTCCTTGTAGACCCTCCAACTGTCTGGAGATCTCCGTCTAAGCAGTTAAGGTACAAACCATCTTTGTGGTTGTAGGTCCCAGATGCACAAGTCAAACGCACACATCCAGAGACCCAATGCAGTCAACAGCCCGCCACTTACCACAACAAAGCACCGTATAATCAAGACAAAACATCTTGGTCTTACAGGAGATCAAAATGCAAATCTAATCTTGCCGATTCCGACGGAGTATTCTCTTTGCAACATCACAAGTGTATGATTTATAAATCACACGTAAGTGCATGCTAAGCAAGCATTCGCAGCCAGAGAGTGAGAGAGAACTCGATTCCACATTCCTGGCAAAAAAACAGAGAGCAAATCTGTTCTGTGCTACTAAGGCCTGCTGGGGCAGCCTCCTCTGCCACTGCAGCAATAACAACATGTGGTTTGGCTGCACAGCGCCAGTTTACAGAGGGAAGAGAAGAGGCGCTAAATTAATTTCTTATTCTGTTGTTTGGGAGTAATAAACAATGTCACAGCAAAGCATGGCATCCAGAGAGGCAGCCAGAGTGTTTAGTCACATGGGTAGAACACATTAGATCAGTAGTTTCTCAGGGTTTTTGGAAATATATTGTTATGTGAGTTTTGAGTTCTTTGAAATCAAATTTACATAGCCAACTGTGTTCGTATTGAAGGCATCATATCAAACAAAGGTGTGTAGCACGCAGACGCGCATGCTGTGTCCTCAGGCATGGCAAGCCTGGTCCCACCTCGCTATTTAGGACGAGAATGTAAAGGGCCTTTGTTTCCAAATTATTTCTGGGTTGATGCCAACATGCTAGGATGATACACAGAACAAAGACATATGTCATCAGGCCTCACCTGACAGGTTTCTATTTGTTTGCAAGTACTGTGCATATTGCGGTTTTGTGATTATACTCTTTCTATGCTACATTTAAGAAGTGTATGGCTTTCTCTTAAAACAAGTAAAAGTTGGGCTGTCCTCCCAACGCTGCTTCAGCCTTTCCCACGAGGCTCTCAAACCATAATCTCTTGAAATATTTGCACAGATGACGGCAGAGCTCGGCTGTTTTGACATCGAGCGGCATGAGCAAGATCTAGCAGTCACTTTTTCCATCACTTTTTCAGGAACAGGAATTCCCCTTTTGCCGCTTTTCCTTGTAACCCGCCCGCATGCCTCCCCACCCCCCCAACCCCCCCCCAGCAGTCCTTCCTCCACTTCCTCAGCCTGTTAGGATTTGTCCACTCAGGGCCACACCACAGGGGCCTTTACACCCACCTCACAGCCAGCTCCCACAGACCTTGCTTTCCACTCAGTCAAACATGTTGTTTTCACTTTATCTGGGAAGTTCATTCACAGAGATTGTGGATGGGTTAGAGAGCAAATACGGTTGCAGTAGGAAGTTGAGAGACGTAGTTCCTGATCGGCCCCAAGTTAGGTTCGGGAAGGCTTAAGTAATGTGTCTTTGGACTACGCGCGACTATCTATAAAAGGTAGCACCTGCTTGCTTTTGACAAGACTCAAGTCCCCTGTTCTTCTAAGATGTCCAACTGCCTCCCACAACACTGGCTTTAGAAGTGGGAAAAAAACAACACTATATGCATTCACAAACCTGTGCACTGATTTGTCATTTAAACTCTTTGAATTGAGCCACCCTCCGGTCAAATGTTTACATGAACAACATTGTCACATGCCTTGATTGTTTCCCTTCAGGTGTCAGCACTTTCCTTTCATATAGATTTTCTTCATGCCAAAAGAAGAGTGAACCTAAACGCTTCACTTTGTTAACTTATAAAGGACATGGTTTTCAGATGTTTCATTTTAGCGGAGAATCGGTCCAATTCCATAAAACATAATCTCCTGATGCTACGCAGTGTTGCATTATGGGAACTTGTGGGAAATTCAAAGGGATAATTCTGCAGTCGACTCTATAATCCCCCTTGTGGCAAGATTCTACATATATACATCTGTACATGCCAAAGTTTCTTTTTCCTGAGGGCCTACTTGAGAGTGTGAGTAGAAAGCACTATCACTTTGCTTACACTGACGGCACGATGGGCTTGTTGCAATCACAGCTCTCATAAGGTTGGCAGCCCTGCAGAGACACTTCCCATTTGCGGTGCGGGGCTTGGTCCAAGCCACTTGAACTTGGCAGGGCTTACCTGGAACAGCCTACCAGTAGGACTGCCACAGACTCTACCCCTCAGCCAGGGCGGGAGGCCTCACTGTAAGATACTACAGCTGATGTCGGCCACACCTCCAGAAACTCCAAAACATATATACAACCGACTTCCAGGTATTTATCAAGCAAGAAGGAAGTGCTAAGTTATTATCAGCTTGTCCTTTTTAAGGCAAACAAGCTAATGTGAAACCATTATGCAGTATTTTGTTTTACAGTACAGTACAGTATTATTTAAGAGAAGTTGTTTGTAGCTGGTTGGAAAGAAAGCTGACCAAATGTCTCATGGTAGAACATATAGTACTAAAGACTCACAAAGGACAGAACTGTGCATCCAAGGTGACTTTTTTTTTTATCAATTGAGAGAGAATTACACAGATCGTATGACACCATATGGAATTCTTTTTACACATAATGTATTTCCTCTGCAGGCACTGTAAAAGGCAAGGCCTACAGGGAGTCCTCTTTAGGAGGAGGGGAGTGAAAAAAAAGCTGTATGTATGGTGAGGAGGGGGGGTGGGGGTGGGGGGGGGGGGGTCGAGGGGTTTAGTGGGGCGGTCCAAGCACGCTCAGCGAAAATATGCCTCATGCACTCGTTGAACTTGGGGCCTGCGCGGGCTTCTCTCAAGGTTACAGGAGAGGCCTGTGCGGAGAGGAGCAGGAGAAAGAAAGAAACCATGCAGCAGCGGTCCTCACGCAACAAGGTTTCAACTGGACTTGCTTTTCTCGCTGCTTTCACATTGGAAATGTTTTATTTTTAGAATGCAATAAATGTTTAAACACGTTTAAACAATTTAGAAAGCGTGACACGACGTTTCGGACGTCGTGTTAAAAGTATCCCCACACATTAAGCCCCTGACTGTCACTTAAGTCGTACTGTGAGATTCTGCTGCTCAGATAACAGAAGCAGCAAGCGGCGGCCTCTGACACCACGTTTCCTTCCCTCCTCTCGGAGCTTGCCGGGACCTGGGCCATGTATCCGCTGCCGCACCCCTGAGCCCTCGACCACACAAAGGTAGGAAGCGGCAGCCAGAGCAGTGCACATTGTGGCGAGTTCCCTGGATCACCTCTCGTTTTATGCACCGCTATTTACGCACGTTTTGCCAGAGGAAACCATAAAGACAACAAGGCCCAGTAAATACATCTGAAGAAGTTAGCTTGAAAAAAAGGGAGGACAGGGTATTTGCTAATTACATGATATGGATAGTTAGCTTTAGATATGATACAGCTTCACACAAAGCCTTTACTTTACAATCAACAGAGTCTAGTAGAGTAAATATGAATACAACGTTTATGATGTCTGTACTGTGTCAGAGAGGTGCTGATATCTGTTACCCTTCAGGCCACAGTTTGCAGAGATGATAAGCGTTGAATATAAAATGAGGCCCACACAAACTGTAAGGACTATTTATTCATGTAAAACTGTGAAAATAATAATCATTGTAATGCACAGTGATTGCATATGTGATGGTATAAAGCTTTTGGGACTGTCAACGCCACTTGTCAGGGGAATGTAAACATTGCAGGAACAACAACTTGGATCTGACTTAACCTTGACAGAAAAGGGTCAAAGGCCAATGGGTAGTAAACACTCAGCCAAAGGAATTGGTCACTTCTCCTTTCCCCAAGAATTAGCAGGCCATTAGCACCTCGTAAAAAGGCCACTTCTGTGCTTTACAACAGATTAGTCCAGCTTTCGTACAAACAGCAAAGCAAAGCAAAGCGCTTCAATGTGATGGAAAAAGACTTCCAGTGTATGTGAAAGTAAAAAGCCGCCGAGGAATTATGTGAACACAGCCTGCTTCAATGCACAGATATAACTTTGGTATAAGCTCATTAAAGGACAAAAACATTCCTCACACTCGATCTCAGTTCATTTTCCAAAAAATGAGCATAAGATGAAGTGGGTCATTCTCGTGTCTTGATTAAAGTAGGCCTCAATTTTGCCCAAGTTGCCACTTAGCAGACTGCAAGTTCAGCTCTGCGACACTGAAAGCCTTATCAAGTCTCTTTCGTAAACAAGAGGAGGAAGGGGAAAAATAGCCCAGTGGAACATAATAAGGAGAGCATCAAAGCGGCTACAGAAGAGAATCAATCGGAGTATTAGAAGCCACTCGGGGTTGTAAACGTGATGACTTAGATGTCACTGGAGAACATCTTTGTGGATGTAAAGCGGGCAAACAAATTAAGAGGGATGAACTCGCACTTGATGGATTAGTTTTAGATTTATGGAGGCAACTTGGAGTCAATGCGGAGCAGAGGGAAAAACAAGTCAGTCAAAGCTGCAAAGACGTCTGAATAGTGACAGTAAATGACGCACATTTTGCATATTTATTAATCAAGTACTGAAGTTAAAGGATGCAGTTTAGTTTAAGACTTTCTGTGAAGTTTAGGACTCTGAAGTTGATCCAGCCAAGAGGCTCTGAGGTGGGTTACAAACTTAACGCAGCTCTTCTCATTAATAAAGATTGCAACCTCATTTCCCTTAGTTAACCTTGACGACAGTAGTACAGCGTGTTCTGTAAACTCAACTGTAAGAGTATGACAGTATGTGTGTGTGTGTGTGTGTGTGTGTACTGTGTATCCTGATAGCAGGTTATGTATGCTGAGCAGTATAGCCCTGCGGCAAGCCCCCGCTCTCATCAGCGCTTCATAAACTAAGGGTGTGGTGCAGGTGCTATGCAAAGAGTGTTGAGGAACCTATAGAGCCGACTCTACCTGTAAAGGCCATGGAGTGCATTTAAGTCAACGACGGACAATTTGAAAACGTTTACACTGAATGGCGGAGGGTAAAAAGCCATCTTCTCTGAGATCATTCCAATGCGAGACGATGAGAAGTGCACAGACACGTTTTTTTTTTTTTGTTTTTTTTTTCAGGCCACTGCAATTTCCCTGTGACACATTTACTGCCAAGGACCTCAAGAGTGATAACATGCACAAACCGCAGTGTGCAGGACGAGAGTGACAGCCAAACTTGCAGCCACAGGAGAGCGGTGATGCCAGTTGGCTTTCCGAGCGCACCCCTCTGCATAATCCCACAGCCTACTTTATGGGGAACGTTCCCCTCTTCTGCTGCTGTGCGTTCATTAATCACATTTCATATCAAAGGCCCGTCCCTTGCCACAAATATTCACTCCCAACTTTCCACAGGCAATTATTAGAGCAAGGACTGTACACTGAAAAAATCATCCAAATCTGAGGTCATTCTTTTCAGCTGCTGCACCACCCGTCACTGTGCTGCCATTTGAAAAAAAACGGAACGTGCACTTGCCGGTGTTGTTAAAGTGAAAACGCATGACGGTTTGAACTTCAACTTAACCGATGCTACTTAGAGCCAAGCTCTCAAAATTCTCGCTCAGCACGCAGAACTGGTACTTGAGACATGAAAGGGCAGCTGCGACGTTTGGTTTACATTATATCTTAGTGGTTTCCACATTGTGGCCAGGGGATAAGCATCAGGAGAGGTTTATCTCTGTCACAGTGCTCTATGGAATATGTAAACACTATGTGTAATCAGTGCTGCAGTGAAATGGAGTGCAAGGGGGGGTGTGGGAAAGTGAAGTGCTTTAGGAATAAGCCGCCATCTTACTCCCCACGCTCAGATTCAAGTCTGCAAATCTGAAGAACCTTTAAGCCTATACGCTGGGTTTTTACAGTATACTGGATGCATTTTTGTTTGGTGGAAGAACAAAGATGAATGAATTATTTCAGTGTTACACATAGCCTACACTATTGTCACTTAGGTGCTAACTACCACCCTGCTTAAGAATGTCATTCTCATCCGTCCTCATCTCCTTCATCTTTTGGCTTAACTCTGTCAGCGTTTCTTTGTCTCCATCATCCGCCCTGCGAGGCAGCGGTGCTCCTTTTTTTTTTTTTGTGGATGACGGGTACTTGTTTGAGACCAAGAGTCTCTCTCCCATCCAGGGCCCAAGTTTTAATATGGTGTCCAATCAAAAGTGATTAAGCATCGCAGAGCACAAACAATGCTGGGCCCTTAAATCTCTGTGAACCCTCTTTCACTGGGGCGAATGAAAGAGCACTCTGTCTGCAGCAGCAGATGACAGACGCGAGCTTGAAGATAAGTCTCCAACATGAGCCCTTATCCTATGAACACCCACCAGCCGCCATAGGCCCTAATAGAGAAATAAATAAAGAGATCACAAGAGAAAACAAAACGTGATCCAACTGTACAGGCATCAGTGTGAAAGTGAAGGGTTTTTCTTAAACTTGCTTGAGAAGATAGCCAAAAACCAGTGGCACCACACAGGCCAAGTTTAGTGAGTGAGCCTCCATTTACACCTCAGCATAAAGGACTTAGGTTGATAATAGAAGACAAACACAGTCAAACATATCTGAGCACAAAGAAAAAGCCTGTTGAAGTTAAGGCATAACTTCTCTAATTCAATAAATCGCTAACAAAATCACAAACTGCAAAGTGCAGCATCTTTCACATGAGAAAGATTTTGTCTTAAATTTTGCAATACTTCCCACAAATCATCGTGTCTCGCAAATAAATTACCAACAATCACAAAGCATGATGTATGCTGCGTGTAACACAATACCCTGAACTAATGCATTAGATGCATACTGTTCCTGCAAGACATACAGCATGAAGGTTTGTAGGAAAGCTGGATACTGGGGGCACCTAGCCAACACCAAGTCGATACTGTTCTTACTGTTCCTTTTTTAAAATGCCCAGAGCAAGAGTAGTGCTCCAGTGCACAGAGACATCGTGGGTTGGACGAATGTTTCATCATTAATATCGTATGAACATGAGACGGAGCTGCCTAAGTACATGTTTTCAGCACATGTAATAAAATCTTAACGGTGGTAAGGGCAAATACTGAAAGTGTAGGAATGTCTGGTTTTAAAAGGTAATTCTTTAAGGAAGAAAATGCTTTGTATTAAATGTAAATATGATGTACAGTTTAATAAATGCGGCTTTTAAATGATCAAAATACAACTGCAACAAAAAGGCAAGTTATCAGGCATCTATTGGCAGGATGCAATAATCGCATACACATGCAGACACATTTGTAAACTTAAAACAGAAAGAAAGTCACTACTGGGAGGTCGTGAGAGGGAGGGGCTGGCGCTATGACAACGAGACATCAGCCGTCTGCAGCCTGCTGCCGTCAACAAGTCAGCATGAGCAGTACCATCTGACTGGGCTTTCCCAACTCTGCCCCCAAACACTCAGCCAAAACTAGCTATTGCTGCTGCTGTTACTGGCTCCTGCTTTCAATTTCACTAGAGTGGGCCAAGTAATGGCTTCAGCATTTTGTGGTGCGCCGACACATATGGTCCGTGTAGCGATCTGGTCCTGTCCCCCTGTTTGTTGGTTGTAGGCCGTGTAGGGAAATGTGGGCAGAGGGAGACACACACAGCCTGGGGGCAGGCCACAGTTATTGGGAGGAGTGTATGGGTCTTGTTATGGCTGCCATGAGAATTCTGCTCTGTCGGGGCTACTGCCACAATCAGTTGTTGCCAAAGAGTGTGGAATAAACCAAATAGTTCTTCTTTCCTATTAGCAAGGTTTGAATCAATAAGAAATGCAAGTTGAAGGTGGTGGCCGTGCACTAACGCTCCTGCTATCCCCAAAAAGGCCCCTAGGCAAGTTATAAGACTTGCACTTGAAGTCCATCCACTGGTTGTGTTTATGATGAAAAAGCTTTCAAAAGGTCCCCGTTTAAAACCGTATGACGTCCCTCGACCAAATGACAAAAATGATACTTATTCGCCATGTTCACAGTGCAAGCAAGTAAAGTAAGAAACCCACATGTTTGATAACTATAGCCACCAAAAGGAAAGTAACAAAGTCAACGTTAGCAAACAACCAAAACCTTCAGATTTCGTCACTATCTATTGCCTTTTCAATTGCTGATCAATCAGGAAGCCGTGGACAACAACGATTGGTTAGATCACCTTTGTTGAAAAGGTGCGCAAAGAGAGGACTCAGCCTTTTGACAGGATAAAAAAAACATTTTAGCCACCTGAGCATGACACCTGACAAAAAACGGCTTGTGTGAGCGTATGGGGGAAAGTATCGGGCTAGCCTTCACTTTACTGTTTACCAGTTTCTAAAACAGAGTTTACTGTGAAATTTAAACTTTTTAACCAGTCATAGGAATGACCACATTGACTTTTGTCTTTATTTCACTTGCATCACCACTGTGCCATTATTGACTTTGTGGCTACTGCTTCTGCTTCTGCCCCTATCTGACTGCATGACACAGATTAAAGGTTATTTGCTCAAGTCACAGAGGCACCTCCTTCGACTCGTCCTTGTTGGATTTCCTTATCAGCATTTGTCTGGACAAATCTTGGACACAAAGCGCCCATTTTGTGCTCCTCTCTGCAGCTCCTGTTACAGGGTTCCAGACACGACGCGCTCCACCAGCGGTGCCTCTGGGAGCGCGGCGTTAGGCGGGGGAAGCGCGATTAGGTGCTTCCACAGCTTCAATCATACGATACATGTGCACTCCTCTTACGTCTCTAAGCATGCTTTTGTGCCGTGATGGTGTAAAATGATCGTCGGGGGGGGGGGGGGGGGGTCAAATGATGTCATGCTGTGAGAATTCAGATGGAGCAGACCCTACATCTCTGTTACCAACAAAAAGAAAATAAGTAGATCAAACAGTGTTTCAGGAGTCTCCAAAGTCGTATTGCTAGAACAACTGCATTTTTGCACAAGCACCTTCTGCCTGTTTCTACTTGAGGTGCACGAGGCTGCTTTCATTCAAATTTCCTTAGCAGTTCAATATTAGTTTTTAAACATGTTTAAAAGTAATCCTTATTAAAAAATCATACATGCAATTAATATAACATGGGATACTGAAAAATCTATTTGTTGCTATTCCATTGTTGACTAAGTTAACTAAGCCCAACCACCTAACATAACACACACAGTGACTGCATGGACACAGTTGACTTCAGGTTGATCTGGTGGCCCTAATTCTCCTATGAGTTCAAAGGACAAAGTACAACTAATACAGTCAGTTAGTAGAGGCAGCGAGAGAAGAAGAGAAAAGAGTAGTGTTCGCTGACCTCATTCTGACAACAAGCCCAGGAAGAGTCGTTCCCTGGAACCGTTTCGCAATAGTACTTTTGTTTATACAGGTGGTGGGTGAGTCAAGCAAGATATGCAAGGAGCATGCATTTTGCAACACCTCATTATGAATACTAAACACACGCAGCGTGTCGACTCACACAGACACAAGTGTTACATCCCTGGTTGTGACATTTGTAGGGAATGTGTCACTTTTTTTTTTTTTTTTTTACGCTGTGTCCAATTTATCCCTCTGTATTCATTTCAAAGTCTGGTTCCCCCCTTTATGATCCAAGTGCTGTCAAACACTACTATCCTCGGGTGTCGTCCAGTGAGTGCTCGCCTCCTGGAACAGAGGCCTCTGGTTGGCTCGTGTGTTTGGCTGCAGGGCCGTCTCATGCAACAACATCCACTTGGCCAGAGTTCAACCCACGTGGAAGGCTACAATAGCCCAAAGGTGGCTGCCCAGACCATTGTTTATGCAACAGCACACTACTGCCAGGTTAAAGGGAAAAGAGCAAGACGGTGGATAAATAGTCAGAGCTCCTGTGTACATGATTTGAACTGTCTGTAAAGCTTCCCTACAAACACAGTTTTAGTGACCCATTATAATTACTCGCACCCGTATGTGTGAGATTTCTTGTTTTGACTTTTGTTCCCATTGCAAAAACAAAAATTTACATGAAATGTTTCATTCATAATGCATTTTTGCCCTTTGGAAAAACGTGAGGTCCTTTAGCAGAAAGCTCATGGTTACACTTCAATTAAACATTTTTTGGGAAGGATATTGCAATCAAAATATGTTCTTTTGGAGGTAATGACCTATGCTTTTAGATTATTTTCGAACAAAAGCAGCACAATGTTCAACAGTACAACCAAATGGAAATCTGATACCCTAACCAAAGCTATTACGCTTTAATAAAACTGTACCCAAACTAAATAGATTTTTACGCCTTAACAGTTGAAGCCTGAATACAAACCCATGCATAAGTTAATGTAGCGCCTATCTTCTTTTCACACTATCCAGCAAGGTGAGCCAAATCCATTACATCCTAAAAAAAAAAACCCACACAACAGCTGTTTGGTAAACATACCAAAGTAATTGTTCCAAATGCCTTATTTTAACACAGATTAAATGCAATTAGAGTCTGTTTATCTAACCACAACAAGTCTCTCTGCCAAAAGAAAAACCTCTGTCATTGTTTCCCCACAGTTCTGCTCGGAGGGATTACAACTGGGACTAGGATAACTTCTTTTCTTTTTTTTTCAAAAGTAGCTTCCTTATGTACAGGAAGGGACTTTTATATACAAACAAAGTGAATGCTCATTGCATAGGAACACTATAGGGATGGGGGAAAAAAATAGTTGGATAAGGCAAGGGTCTTCTGAGGTGAATATGAAGAATTTAGGTCAGTGCAGCCGAGACATTTAACCAGCTCAAGCCGCTGCAGCCTGGTGGAAATAGCACGGGAGGCCAGGGAGAGGGAAACCAGTGCGTCACAGCTCCCGGCCCGATTCCAGGCTCCCCCACAACGCAAACAAGAGCCATAACTTCCCTAATGATCCCAGATCATGTACGCCTCGGACATGCTCCACCAATCGGGAGTGCTTCCTCTACACCTTTGACCTCAAAGTGGGTGTGCCTACCTTTGACTCTGCATGACGCCCAGAACATGTAAGCAGGGAACAAGTGTGTTTGGACGAAGAGAAAGAGACCAAAAATTTGACGTTCCAATTTCCCACTGTGACTACTCTCTAATCTATGTGTTTACAAAATCTTAGTGCAACACTCCTGTAAAATCCCAATTTAAGACCTTACAAATCTCTGAATGTCTTCAATATTTGCCAAATCTTGATGATCTGATTCTCTTTCAATCTCCCTATTACACACAAATAGCGCCATGAATCAGAAGTCCAAATCCACACACACTCACACACGCACACACACATTGTAAACAGTCTTTATTGAGACGTGAGTGCTTGTATAAACACAGCCAAGCCCCATTGAGGGTCCGGGGTTGGGTCGAACAATAAGAGGGGGAAAGTTGCTGGACGTTCCTCACAGACGGTGTGTACAAAATCCAATTATCAGAGCCACGGCATTAACATTCCAGCAGTCTGGCAGGTGACGGCTCCGTCTTTTCAGCCCCCACCCCCGCCCCCCTCACCCCCACCAGCATGGGATGGAGTCGCCCGGCAGCCCCTCAACAATACACACTCACAGACAGAGCCTTCTTCAGCTCCCCCCCTTCAAGGATCCCCAAAGTATTGAGACATATAGAGAGGGAAGAAGGCAAAGAGTGGGGAGGCAGATTGGGGGGAGTCTGGGTTCCACCAGCGACACTGGTCTTTTCTTCAGGAGATCAGCGCAACCAGCCTCGCAGGCAGTATCAGTCAATGGGGCATTCTTCTCGTCTCTGTATCTGGGTGAGAATATGTTGATCGTTGATAACATTGCTTTGATTGCCATAATGGGGAAACCACTTTTTGTTTCAGGCGTTTGCCTCTAAACAGAGCACGCTTTGTCAGCCTGGGATGACGTTCGTGGCATACAAGATGCCGATTAAAAAAAGGTTTAACGGTAAAACAAAAACAATGTTGTTCTCGGGTACAGGGGCAAATTGATAATGGATTAAAATAAAGTCTGTAACCAAAGGCCCCTAAGTGACAAGGAACACTGCAAGGGAAGCCGGCATTCGCTTACAAACGTACAATACTGATAACCAATTTAAAACAAATCTTATAAAATCATACCTTCTTACTTTATGCGATCAGCCTCTGCAGCTCATTTCTGCATTAAACCCTTAACTATGATGAAGCGAGCCAACATGCATCATCGACAGTTGTTCTTTTCTTTGCTTTACCTACAGTACATTTAGTCCTTATCACTACGGGATGTGGTGTACGTGATAGGGTGCATGTGATATGCAACGCCTCTGCCTGGTCTCCTGCCTTGTACCCTTGTCAGGTCCTATATATAAACATACATCTGGCCCCCATTCTGCTCTTTCCATCGGGTCATCTTATGGAGAAGAATTACAGTTCACTATGACTTAAAAAAAAACAGATTTCTTTATCAACGCTTCATATTTCTATCTGATTTATAGCTTAAAGGCAAACACGTTTTATTTATAAAGTTATGAGAATTTGACAAGCTGAAAGCTGACTTTCTTTTTATTGTTAAATGACAACTGATGATTAAAAGTGAACTAAAATAACTCTTTGTTGATTGAATAATTGATTAATCAGCTAAACGCGTAAGCACTAGAGTACAGTACAGTACATGATCCCTGCAGATTCCTTAAGCCCTGTCACCAAACACCCCACGTGGAGATTAAGTTAAGAGTTCAAAGTGTGTTCATGCCTAAATACAACGTGAGTGAGTGTGGGTGATAGTTTTTAGGGAATTATACAAGCACCTACATAGATTTCAATTATTTTGAATCATATAAAGCGTTAGAGAAACATCTCTTCATATTATTTACTTTTTTGTTTTAACTGACCTTTATTCATAGCTTTCAGTAACAAAGAACTCAAATTTTTCTCCTCAAAAGGCTTTTTTTTCTTTTTTTTTTCAGATTATTTTCCCCTCTCTATGATTCACTGTCCACGTTTGCTGTGTAATGTTGGTCAAGTGTCTTGTGGTTTTCTCCACACCCACCAGAAGGCTTGCACGCGGTTAATTATTCTTGGAAGTAGGATGAAAAAACAGAAATCTTTCTTCTTCTTTTTTTTTCAATAGCTCAGCAGCGGTTTCCCATTCATAACAGTTGGCAAAGGTTTTGCGCTGCCTGCCAGAGATCACACCCCAACCATTTTCATTTTCCTTCATCCATTTGTTTCATTCATGTCATAGATTTGGCAAGGGCCGCCATCGTTTTCCTGATGGCCATCGACCCTTCAGCACTCTCCTTTTGAGTCTCAAGCTCCTGTTTGTGGCTTTTTCTTTTTGAAGAAAATGAGGAAACAACTGTTCATGCTGGTTTTTATCCAAGTGACGACTTAAAAGTTGCAGTAATTCAGCTTTGGTGATTATTAAACCAAAGAAACTGAAGCAAGATAATGTAAAACTCTGCTGATGTTCTCTTGGATAGAGACAGACTCCATGTACTGAAACTTTTCCTGGCAAAAGGGATGAATATTATTGGATTTGTGCATGTGAGTAGCAGTGTTGGAATAAATCCAAAATGAAAAAAGCAGTGTGTGGGCTCACATCCTCTGAGTTTTTTTACTATACTATCCTTTAAGATTGCCCTGTAAAGCACTCTCCCGCCACACTTTAAGTGCATTACACAGTGCATTCAGCTATCTGAGGCCCAGGGACGCAGAAGTTTATCATCACACAACTACTGGAACTATGCCCACTGACAGGAGAGCTATATCACAAATGCACACACATCCAAACACAGCTCCCACCCACAAGATCAGCAAACACTTCGCTAAATCTATCAACTGCAGCTGCTTGCGCGTGTTTTAATCGACGCACGCAAGCTAAATACATGTGAGTTCATGTGTGTGCGAGCGTCTGTGTTCAAACAGGCGAATATACAATACGTATAGCCAGCAGATATAGAATGTTCTTTGAGGGCAGCAACTCAATCCAGAGAACTCTGAAGTGTCTGATTAAACCGAAGCTCTTTAGCATCAGGATTCCCAGATTGGAAAACAAACAAGATGGCTACTGTGTCTCGGTCCAAGCAGGCCTTACAGTGTCCACCACCTACTATCTGAATGAAGTTGCCGGCTGGCTTACAGGAGAGCAGAGGAGAAGAGTCTCCTGGGGCAGTTGGCTCAGCGAGCAGGACCAGAGGATGGCTGCACCGTGGATTAGGGCCCCACAGTGGTCCATTGTTAATTGGGCGCCATGTGTGAAAGCTACAGAGAGATTAGTTTGTACAGCTGCTGCCATTTGTCATAACTGCCCTTAACAAGACACACATGGCAACGCAAGTTACAGCCAGAGGTCTTGCAGAAAAAGGGGAGAAAAAAAATGTCTGGTGTTGCGACTAATAGTTTGTGAACCAAAAATGCATGAGCAGATAAAGATGTTCATGGAAACACCAAACAGACTCAGCTGGGGTCCCATATGAGACAATGTGTTTGAGTGTTACTCATTCAGCCACCTGTAGGGCAGCTAGGGTCATTGTTTTAACTGCTCTAAAACCTATGTAGTCCACAGGTTGCGAGAAAAAAAAATCTGTCTTAACATTGAAAGAACATCAGCTATTACATCATAAATCTCTAATTAGAAGGTCTGTGTTTTATTAAACAGGCAACAGGGGGACTCTAGAAGGATAAAACATTCGGGATCGTTACAGCCTCATGCGCTCTTGTAAGGAGGAATTGCCTTGGTAAAGTCGGCTAAAACATGAGGTTTAAAAGAGGGATGTTAAAGTGGAGTTATTTTTTGGTAAGATTCCGCAGTGTAATTGTGGGTTGTTGGTCTGAGCACATGTTGGAGGCCTAATTACAATCTTGACTTGGTAAATCCGGAACAAGCCTTTAAAGAGCTCTCACTTTCAATTTTTTTTGCCCGACAGATGCTAGGGCACTGTTGTTATAGAGAAGTTGCGGCTCACTGAATCTAAAGGCAGTCTTCTGAGATGAGGTGCAGGTGAGCAATAATCTGATTTGCGCAGTTAATGGGTTCATGGTGTTCTGCGTGCACATGTTTAAGGATGCATGAGTTTAAACATGTGTCCTCACGAGTGCATTTTTGTGTTTGCATGTCAAATTTTGGAAGGCTTTTTTTTTTTTTTTTTTTGAAGCCTTTTACAAGTTAGGACAGCAGGACCATTTGAGTATTTGGAGCCAGAGCACTTGAAAAAAATAGACCAGTAGTTTACTCTCAAAAATAACAGGCCTTATTAACCAATTACTGTAAGTACAGCATGCTCCTACAGTATTGGCCAAGCTTAAGTCCAACACAAATAGATACACAGTGCCCAAAATGATATTATCTAAAACAAAATGATGTGCTTTTTATTCGACTAAAATTCACATATTGTCAATTGCTGGTTGTGCATCGTGTTGTGTTTATTCCATGCTTGAGGTAACAGTTCACATGTTCATGAAGAAGTCTTGAAAGTAAATATGAAGAAAATGTGCATTATTCTTCTTAAACTGCATCGGTTTACAAACTTATTGATGTGATCTAAAAATGCAGTGTGAAAACCAGATCTACTTGCCTCAGTAAAGGAAGTGCGCGTATAAAAAATGCAGCACTGTTTGTTGATCGATCTTGAGATGTACGTTTTTGAAGAAGTTCCACCTGAAGGTAAAGTATATCCTTCCCTACTGTCAATTTCTCTATCAGACTGACTTTAATACAGCCTTGAGACTGCTTTTTTTATGTAGCTGCAGCAAATAACTTGTTTTCCTACACTCCAGACATTTTTTTAATGGTTCTGTAAATGTCCTTACTGTATAGTTTAATAAAAAAACATAAAAGGGGGTTGTATTGTTTACTACATGTGGCTTCTTATATTTATCAAGACTTGGTTTCTAAAATTGTGAGCTTTTTGAGAAGTCAACCTGACATATGTGAAGGAGGAGTTGAAGCTCTTTGGCGAGCCTTGACAACTCAATGGGGCGCTGATGAATCCGTCCCAAGCAGGCCATTCCCAAGCCCCAGACACCATATCCCCTCTTTGACCCGCTGCACTGACATTAGAAAGAAATCCTCCGGGGATTCTCTCCCCACCCCAAACAGCAACCTGCCCACCCAAAAGAACATTTTGCACAGCGCTGTGACGGCGGGGTCTTTTTTTTTTTTTTTTTTTCCAGTCCTGCTCAGGTCTTGTCGAGCCGTCACAGTGATGGGATGTACTGTACTGCCAGACAAAAGAAGAGACAACCATCACTCTGGGCCACTGATCGGCCCTGTCTGGACTGAAAAGACTTTGATGGGGTGAGGCTGGGAGGGGGGTGCTGCACAGAGAAGTTAGTGTCTCCTGGGCAACCGCTCTGATTGTCTGTCCCTGCCTGAAGTTCCCCATCTCACCCCACCTACTTCCAGTTTTTTCTTCTCTTCATTGGCTGTTCAAAAGACTCCTTCCTGAGCAAAGGGGACTGGCTTTTGCATAAAAGTCTGGAACTTAAGGGGTCTTTTCTCCTAGTTGACTGGAAATAATGCGAGTTAGAGCAAATTGTTACCTGATTTCCCGATTTGAGGCTTTGGTTTATCCTCTCCCAATGTCCTTACTCTTCTCATTACTAAATGTCAAACAGTCTAACAGGACCAGGCAGATGGGACAACAAGTTCTGCAGCAGTTGTACTAGTAGGATGATAAGGAAGAGATGGGCAGCAATTGGATGGTGAAACTTATGGCATAGGGAGGGTCTGCTTTGTAAGAAAGGACAGTGAGGTGCAGTGTAGTGCCTGGGACAGGGGTGAATGTACCCATTTGTCTTCATTTGGGAGGACCGGCAGACGGGTATGAGGGGGGAGTGGGGGGGGGGGATCTATCCGGGAGAAGTGGGAGGTGCCGGTCCTCCAGTCAAGTGGCCTCGGGGGGATTTGAAATGCATTTGGGGTCCTCCCTGAAAGCCTGGGAAAGTGTGGGGAAGCTGAGATCTTAACCATCAACTAATGACTCAAACTGCAGTCCTTAACCAAGTGAAGCCACGAATGCAAGACTGAGCTGAAGCACACAAAAATAGACTTGAAATTGCCTTAAAATGCCAATGAAAGGCCTTGTCCACCTTTTTTTTTTTTGAAGGATGCAACAGCTATAACTGTGACTCAAGCACATTAAACACGCTGTTAAAGAGGAAAAGAGGGAGTTGTAAATTTTTTGGGAGAAAGAAGGCGTCCACATTTCTCAGTGGCTTCTGCTCCGAGTTGCCTTGTTTCCATGGAGATTTATGTACACATGGCACACAAAAGAGGGCTAAGGAGGTAACATGGCCTGTTTAAGCCTTGAGGTATTTGCTCGAGCAAAACCCTGCTGCTAATAACACAAGCTTCATACTGAGCCAGGCAACCTGGCTGCACTGCACACTGGTTCGTGTTTGAGAAAGACCAGGATGAGAAAGAAGGCAGAGGAAAGTCAGATGGAGATCACAAACAAGCAAAGCTCCCGGATAGGGAGTGAAGACATTTAGGAAGAAAGAAAAAAGAAAGATGGGATAAAAAAAATAAAGCAAGTCTAAAGCAAGAAACCAAAGAAAGACAGAACACTGCAAAACATAAATAGCTCCGGGGTTAAAAGAAAAAGGATCGGGAAGACATTTAGTGGGAAGCGGAAATCAATAAGGCAAGCGGTGAAGCTGGGAGGGAGTTCTAAGTGGATTAGATTGAGCGAATGTGTTCGATAGGTTATGGCTCTGAGAGAGAGGTAGCCAGACACCGCAGGCTCTATTGCATACTAATAAGGAAGCCAGAATGGAAGCTAAGCACAGGGTTGTGCGGTTCAATCTGAAGAGATTTTCTATATGGCTCTGGAGTCAACGGTTAGGGTTTTTCCCAGGATTTGTATTTTACGATCTAACTGATTTTGTTCACTGTTAAAATTCATGCCCAAAAATAAACCCCCGCTCTACTGACAAAACAACCACTCCTGAGTCTTTTTCCAAAATAATTTCTGCAGGAAAAGGAGCTGAATAACTTGGACGTCTGAATGTGCATCTGATTAAACCCCCCCCCCCCCCCCAAAAAAAAAAAAGGAACACAAGCAGTAGTGTCCTTAACGCTGTCTGCTTGCAACAACTTTTGTTTCGCACTTCTGGCATGAACCCAGCCACCCCTTCTCTGGCCAAGTGCCTGGGCCTGGGACAGCTGTCATGGTTGGAGTCCCGGTCTTGAGGCAAAGCCAGGGCCGAGAAAAAGACAAGAGACTGGGAGAGAGAAGGAGTGAGCGAGTCATTTGGCTGGGCAGTGTGCCACAGGGGTGATTCCTGATGGTAGAGGAGGATAAGGGGATGAAGAGGAGGGAGGGATGGATGTTGTGCTTAGTCACAGACCTCCACTGTGACCCAGAAGGTCAGGCCTCCGCACTGGCCGCCTGACCAAAGCCTTGAAGGCAGCCAGGCGTAAAACAAGATGCAAAGAGCTACCAAACGCAGCATGGCGAGCAGGCCGTGGCCGGTCTTGAGGCAGGGATGGAGGGATTTGAAAGGGGGAGTCAGTGGTACCTACTCCCCATCACTTAGACCAGTGAAGCAAGGGACCACCAGCAAGACCAGAAGCAGTGGAGGGGGAGTAGAGACAAACAGTTGCCAAAAGACCACCAGTGATCCTTAGACTGCCGCAGTTTGACCCTGATTGAAGAGGTCAACAAGGGGGGCTTATGTTGAGCGCTGCCGCCTCCCCTTCTGACCACAACCCCCCCAGGCAAAAAGTGTTCCTCCTCCACGTGCCCCAGGCCCTGCAAACGACGCATTTTAACTGATCTGTTTTGCTCAATTAAACTTCAGAGGACACCCTGCCACATCCCTTAGCAAGGGTCACGACCCCGGGGCAAAGGTTAAGTCAGGCGCTCGTAAAACAAGGTCTCCATTAACATGGCAGCATGTATTCAGAGGTAATCCATGCATTTGAACAAGCTATGATGGCTGCGTTACTGAGGGGTGGGGGGGGGAGTCAAGGTAATGATGTTTTATGGCTGTTAACTTCCAGCACCAGAATAAAGGGAAAGCTTCTTGACCTTGACTACCCCGACAAATTACACTCAGTCGTTGGTTATAAGCAACTCGACTGACAACTTTCACAATGCTCAAAACCTTTTGTAGTAACTTCTCATTTTTATGAACACTCCTTTTCAAAAACACTTTCGTTACAAATCATTATAGGAGAGAAGGGTGAGGGATTAAAAAAGAAAATCTCAAACAGATCATTTCCATACATTTTTTTCAAGTTTCTCAGAATTTGATGGTTTTGTAGCGTAATCAAATATCATCTCAAAATATTTATTTGAAACTTTCCATTTACTGCAGAATTGTATCTACGTATATTTATATATATGAATAGACCTACATGCATAAGCAGAGATGAGAACTTTCACTGAATACAATAGTAATGAGCAGCTTAACAAAACCAAATACAAACGAGGCCTTGAGTACTCTAACATGTCCTAACATGACTATTATCTGCATGCCTTGTTACAAACTATTCCGTCAAGCTGTCAAACTGGATATGCAAAATAGGGATCCAGAAGGGGAGAAGAAGCAATGATTTAAAGAAAAAAAAAAAAAAGATAGAGATGCAATCCTTGTTTAATCAGATAACGATAAAACAGCACATTGGAGTAAAACAACAGCGGGAGAGAGTGAGAGAGAGAGAGAGAAGCTGGGGCCTGTATAGAACACGGCTTGCCAGTTGGCACAATGGATGCCACAACCCCCACTCCCAGCACTCCCCCCCCTCCCCTCCCAGCCTATTTCCCAGCGGGCATTCATCTGGGCATGCACATGGGTGCTACAGCCCTGCCTGGCTAAACGCGTCTGTGCCCCAGAACAAGGGGGCTGAGTGCCCTCTCTAAATTCACCCTGCACACTCACTGCCAACCCGCCGACCTTTCTCAGGCAGCGACACACCACAATTGAAAACAAATACACTCTGAACTTGTGGATTTTTGCCACAGAAAATATTTTTTTTTTCATAATTACTGTTCAGGAAAAAAAAATGGCAACAACATATTTCATGTCGTCTGACTACACACTCAGCAGAAACAAGCCAGGTGACAGGACAACGATTAAAAGAACATTCTGAACCCATATTTTCCAGCAGTTTGTACAAAAAAAACAAAACAGATTTTGTGCAAGAGGGAATCGTTTGCTAGTTTCTTTGCGTTCGATTGTATGTTTGTTTGTTTCGTGCAGTTGCAGCAGAACAAAGGCAGCGGCTTCCATTCTGCCACTGTCAAAAAACTTTCCAACGTGCCCACTGCATTGCGGATGCCAACCAACGAATCAAAGGCATGCTGCAAGCAGACAAAGAGGGTTTGATGCCAACCTCCAAACCTCTAACAACCATTACTGGTGATTTGCCTGCCTCCCTGGCACCGAGCGAAACAAAATGGCGGTGCACCACACGCTACCACAATATGGCTGCATTGTCTGCAAGCGGGCACTGCTTGGTTACTTGAAGAAAAGAAAAAGATGCTTAAGCTTGCAAAAACAGTAGTGGCGGGGGGGGGGGGAAAGCATGGCAGTCTCTGTGATCCCGGTGAAAGAATGCCATTTTGTTTTTGCCAAAGTTTCATCTCACTGAAACTTGAGGACAACGGTTAATAATCGCTCTGATCCGCATTGCGAATGGAATTCAACTGAATTCAACTTTCATAAGGAAGAGAACATTATGTTCAAATGTATTTCAAACACTAAATTCATCTTCTTGCCAAATATTTTCTCATTCACTACAACACTTTTTTTTATTTTATTTTTTTTTTTTTTAAGAAGCGGGTTAAAAAACATCCATTATGTACGGTTCAAAGTCTAACTTATCATCTAAATGGTGAATATCACAGGGGGAAAAAAAAAAGCACTAAAGAGCCGTTCTTCAACTTGGTGCTGAACAGTTAAAATGCAGCAGATGCAAACTAGAGAAGCGGTGGCATCCTACAAAAGACACAAAAGGGGGTCTGATGCCAACCCCGATGCCAGTGGCAACCATTATTGTCTGTGTGCTGTGCCTTCTGCTGTCCCTGGCACTTATCAAACACAAAATGGCGCTCAGGGTTTGATGATAATGAGCTAGCTATAGCACCGTTTCTCCCTCAGTAGCAAAGTATTGATGGGTATTTGGTGCTGCTGCAATAGATTTAATACAGGGGAATTTCAAGAGGGAATACTATCGGGGGGATTCCTATGGTTTCAACGGATAAAGGGAGGAGGATCAAAGCTGAGACAGGCATGAATGACTGAATTACAAATATAGACTTTCACTAATGACACTAAAAACATGACTTAGAGTTTTTACAGGTGTGAGCCTAAAATTTTGCATAAACAATAAGATATGTGTGTCTACATGAGAACACAAATTAGCACTGATTAGTCTTTTTTTTTAATCAATTTGAACATTCAACTTGTGCATTTGTCTGGTTTTTGTTACTGTTTCCTTCTCCTTGACGTAAGTACATTATATCAGATTTGAAAGTGATGATTCTGTCTTCAGAAAGGGGGGGGGGGGGGGGGGGGTTAAATATCTGAATGTGTTTCAGCCATTTCACAGTAAAGAAAACAGGACAGAAACCGCAGAACGGCATTGTGAAAACAAACTTCCAGCGATACGTTTTGGCTTCATTTGTTCGTCTGGGACACGATCCTAAATCCCAGTGCTCATCAGTTTGTCTCATCCTTTTGGTTTTACCATAACAGAAAAAAAAATAATAATAATAATAATAGACAATTCCCGGAAGAAAATGTGCTTAAAAAATTCCATTCAAAGAGGTGTGTTGAAACGGGGCCCTAAAACATTTTGAAAACAGAGTTGAAATGATTGGATCCTCACTGAAACACTACACAATGATAAAGAAACCAGCTTTTCAGGACAAAAGAATCAGAGGCGAGGTTTTCTATTTTAGCACAAAAACAATCAAACATCACGCAGGATTTATAACAGAAACCATATCTCATATTTACTAATAAAAATATATTAAATGTATTGCAAATAATATTTATTTAATATGCGCCTACATTTTAGCATTGCCTGTGAAACAGTAATGTTACCCTTTTTTAAGTGTAACTTTTTTTAATAGTGGAAATATATTCTCAAAATATAAATGTCAGTCAAATTAGCTTTTTTTTTTTTTTTTAAACCAAAAATTGACACAATTACTACATTATAAATGGAGGGGATAAAAGGCATGATTTAGTCTCAATAAAGTAAGGACAAGAATTAACAAATAAGCTGAGTATTAACACATAAACCTGAGGAATACGGGATTCAATAAGGGGCTCCTGTGTTACTGGAACTTGGTATGAGTAACTACTGATAGAATCTGTATATTTTTTATGTAATCAGTCGGTAACTTTCAACAAATGCCACTACAAAATATCCAGAGAAACAGATAGTTGCACAGTGTGTTGTTGTTGCACAGCCTGTGTGGCTGAGTTTGTATGAGAAGAAAAAAAGCCTTGTCCAAATAACAGTAAGTGAATAATGAGTGAACATGATTAAAAGCTGCTGCTCGACTGTAGCAAAGCAGAAGGAACTTATAAGACGTGTCCTCTGTTTCATTTTGTGTGTTTTTGTTTAGTTATGAGCCATCTATGATACAAATGTATGCTGCTTATATACTGAATAGATTATTGCTGTTCTTTTGTTTCTTTATCTGTGGAATGTAGTGTAATTTCAGCCAGTCTCACTAAAGACTGCCAAAAAATATTACATGTGACCCTTGACCTCTCCAAGCCATCATTCACACATGTGAGTTAGCTCAAAACACAGAGTAACAAACACACAAAGAGGAGCTCAACCTACCTTGGTCCTGGACATAGTACGCTAGAAACAAGTCCAGCTCCTTGACCGATACTGTAATATGGTGAGGCTGGACACAAAGTGCGGGGTTGGCGCAAAGTGGAGACTTGACGAGGCGTTCGCCGTCTGTACTTTCCAGAGGGATGCCTTTGAAGAGGATGACCATCACCAGGTCCAGACGCCAGACTTTGTCGGCCTGCCGCAAACAGTCGATCCGGCGGATCTTGCCCTTCTGGTCCGGGTTGGAGAGCACGCAGCACGGGTGCTTCTTCCCCGTCACACTGAGGACAAAGTCCTCCCGGTACTCCTGCCGAATGTCCTTACGCAGCTTGGCCAGCAGCCTGGATGCCCATTTCTGCTTCACCTCGGGCTTCTCACCCAAAAGCTCGTCCTTCACCGCGCGCTCCTCGTCCTTGGACATCCGCTTCTCGTGCTTCTTGAAGTACTTGCGTTTTCTGGCCTGGAGGTTGAACCATGTGTAGGCGATGGCACGGACGTGTGGAAGAAGCGCCTCTATGAAGGGATGAAATTCATCCTGGAGCGTCCAGAGACACAGAGAAAAGGAAAAAAAAGAGAGAGCAAAAAGAGGATTGTAAGCAGAAGCTTTTTGTCATCAAGCATGGAAAAGAAATATGAGTTTAGTCAGCTACTAATCTGAGGCAGAAGGGAAGTCAGACCACAAATAAACAAATCCACATAATCTGACACACAACATCTTGTTTGAAGTTTCAAACAGCTTAAATTCAAGAAGTTTCTCTTCACATTGCAACACTGGCTTTACCATCCTAGATGCATCTGGGAGTACTGCAGGTATGAAAGGGATATTCCACTGTTTATAACAACTACCAGCACTACAATAGCACCGAGTGTGGAGACTGAAAGGACTCGCGTCTCTGCTCTCTTTTCTCGAGCGTGCTCTGACTGGGTCTCCTGTGCTTGCTGCTACAGGGGGCATGCGTCCCACACAGTTACATTTCTCTTATCAAACTGCCCGCATTCCAGTTTCAGCTCATCCCATGTTCACAAATGACGGCGGATAAACATAAACTTCACGGCCAAGTCAGGAAATAAAGGATGTTGATATTGTTATTTTTACGAGCATGTATAAAAAAAAAAAAAAAAAAAGAAGAAGCTTGTCATACAGGCCGTAATGTTCGAAATGCATAAAAGAACACAAGCAGAGCAGGATGACGGCTTATTAAACGCAGCAGCTGATTGAAAGGTATTTGAAAAGGTTGAGTGAGGACTCCATTCACAGTTCATGCCAAATCACTGTCAAGTGTTGAAGTTAACTCGTCCAGCTTCATTCCAAAAACCTGAGGATGTTTGTGATGGGAAAATCCTGGACAACTTTTCAAAATGTCCATAACTTTGTAATGAGAAAAATGAAAAAATGATAAATTATCAAGACACTTAGAATAATATTAGCTGGAATATTTTCAACACTAATTTCATGTTTCATTGGGTTTATCTGTTGTGTTCATGATTATGTTGTTGCATCCTTTTGTCAATAGTATTTGAAAAACAAAAACGTAAAAATTCACTGAATAAAAGAGTCAAAAATGGAAACTTTTAATTTAGAATTTAAATGAATTTCTGAAGCCTTAATCAAAATTCTTAATCCCAAAATGTGATCAGCAACTTGGTAGTTAACGGGCCTAAAGGCAAATAGAATAAATCTTTTTTTTTACGCTTATTCTCTGTAGGGGAATGAAAGTACAGGACGGGGAGAGATTTAGGACTCATCATGAATTTCAGCAGTAGCGAGTGGATGGAAACATTAACTTATCTTTTGTTTAAACTCTTAAAAATGTCAAATTGAATAAGTATAAGCAGCCCCCTTTAGAGCGGGCTTCTGAAGAGTTGAACCACATATTGTGCTTTTTGTAAGCAGCGGGGCAGGCGGGCTGTAGGAAACCACAGAAATCCACTCCCTATCTGTGCCTGCCGCTGAGAAGCCACATTTCTGGTCGGCACTTTCGGGCCAATAAAACTCTGCTCCAGAGAAGTGATGTCAAAATGTAATCATTTATTATAGAGTAGGAATTAACTTTTTGTCCTCTCCACATTTTTCAGGTGAATTATTTTACTATGAATACTAAACCGATCCGTATTCTTTTTAAGAGGTAAAAAATAATAATTTAGAGCTCATTTAAATGTCACCTCCTCACTTAGTGAAGCTAATTAAACTGACAAAAGTCAGCAATAAATGTTAGTACATTTGCACGGCAGCAACTGTTTCTAAAAATCCTTTCACCTCAGATTTCCTTTTCAAAAACACTTTAAATATTCTGTTAATTTTTTGCAAGCAGGCTAAAGCCAAATGCTGTAAAGATAAATGACTTGGCCAAGGCCTATGCTGTGCACTTCAGCTGGGGCCATAAAAGCACAATCCTCTTAAGTACAAACTAAACCACGTCTCAGTCAATCACTTACTTATGCCAAGTAAAATATAAACAGTAAAACTGAGTCAGCCAAAACAGTCAGCTACTCTGTCCAACCACTGAATCAACCTTATCATGCGTTTGATCTTCTTAGAGTGAAAGTGGCTTTATCTTGTTCCAACTTTGAAACCACGAAGAATAGGGGTTTTTACTTTAAATACAAAATAAACACGTGGGAAAAAAATACAAGCACAACTCAAGCAAGGCTGGGAAGTGCGTTTGAGGTTATCGGAGGAGGCAAATAACTTAATTAAAACTAAGAGAAAATGCGCATACGTGCACCGATACAGTACGTTGACAATCTTGGTGCTATCTTAAAAATAATCTTTACGCATAACTTTACGCAGACAGAATGCGTAAAGATTGGCACATGCAACTTTTTTCAGTTACTGCAAGACAATTATAAAATGTTTTTAAAAATTTTAACGAGTTTTGTTCAAATCTAAGATTCTGGTGTAATAATCACAGAAAAAAATCTGACACACAAGCCCTTGCGTTTTAAACTAAAACTAAAATTCTGAATAGCTCCATGGTTATATCAACTGTCAGAAAGCAAAACCTTATCGTTGATATGAATAATGAAATCATTTTAAAGTGGATCTGAAAGTGGACAGTTCAGACGCACGAAGAGAACTTCAAATCCCCAAACCATGCAACCAATGTTACAATTTCATGCAAAAAATATTCTAATCACAGCGATTAAATGTATGGGGAGGGGAAAAAAAAAAAAAAGACACAAATACCTGAGTAAGACAAATCGGAGAATACATGACGAGACGGCTACAAAGACAGTGAATGTACTTGGACTGATTCCTCTGTTCACTTTATCGCGCCATTCCTGGACCGATGAGCACCATGCAATACTGTGGAGCAGCTTTCCGCGTAAAACAACAGCAGATTATCCAAGAAGATCCATCAAATATTTGCGATCCAAAGATTGTCGTCTCCGCAGAGAAAAGGGAGAATAAGCGGATTTTTTGCTTTTCTTTTTCTAAGTTGACATGCCGATAAGCATTTGCAAGATTGTCTACTCGTAGAACCGGTGCGAACAGGGCTGCTGCTGCTGCTGCTGCTGCTGCTGCTGCGTACTCCTCTGCAACATGGGCTCTTTGCGCGTCTCGCTGCTGTGATATCTTGTTCATAAAAGCATTGTGGGAAGCTTCAGAGGGTCGCTGAGTGTGTGATGTTCACCCCAGCTTTCACCAAAGTTGATAAGGAAATCGACCGGCGCACCTTCGTCCCTGCGCGACTCCAGCAAATCAGACCCAACTTTTTTTTTTTTTTCTTTTTTTTTCACCCACGTAATTACACAGTCACACTCCTCCTCCTCCTTGACTCTCACACACACATGCACACATGCATGCACACACACACACACACACTCACTGTCCCCTATCAACAATCCAACACCTTCTTCTCCTCCCCGGCTATATCTGAAAACACAGCATACAAAGTCATTTCCCCCTTCCAAGCCAGCTGATTTTTTTTTTTTTTTTTTTTATTAACTTCGTGGGACTTTGAACCAGAGCCTCGGGTGTGTATTCCAACACGGAGAAGGAGAATTTCCCTCCGCAGATCTGGCACCCTTTTACAGTTCGCATATTTTCACACACATTAGACCCACACTTTGGAGCGTTTTGTCGTTTTACGCACACATTAAAGCCAAGATACCAAAAAGAATTCAAATAAGAATTCAAATAACGATAAGATCTGAGATGAGAGATAAAGATTTTTTTTTTTTTTTTTGATTAAGGGTTTTTGGAAGTCCCCCAGCTGGTTTTAATTAATTACATTAATAAACTGCAGAGTTGGCCAAGTGGGTTACATGAAAAACTATCTTAATAATAGGTTTGTGTTGAGGATTTGTATCTTAATAAATTTAATAAAGGGGCTGGGAAAACTCTACCTCTACCTTGACACACTTTTATTATTTTTTTCCAGCGTTATAAACACTCATGACTAAGCCTTTACATTATCTGACATGCTGAAAGTGCTGGACGTGAAACATTGTTTCTTTATGCTTGCGGTGTGTGTTTGTGTGTCCCGCAGAGCTGTCAACAGTCCACATAAGAGTTCATTTGCCAAATTAAGGGGGGAATGGGAAGTTTAACATAGGCTGCTGGAGAACCCGTGCCAAGTTTAGTAGAATTTTGGCCCGACCGTGCCCAGTGTTGTGGTCCGCGTTAAAGTGAACCCACTTCACGTTTCTCACTCGTCACCAGAACAGGACAGAAATACAAAATGAAATGAATATCAGAAATGGTATTATCATAACATTTGAAATGAATAATAATCCACGTTCACGTACCATTGCACTGTACTGCATGGATTAACACAGAGTCCTGGAGCCTGGTTGAAACACACAAGCCGGTAGCTTCACATTTCTCACGTTCAACTTTGTGCTTTGGAGGGGCTTTTTTTTTTTTTCTCTCTTGCACCGCTCGCAAAAAAAAGCAAAAAAAAAAAAAAAGTCAACACCGGAAGACAATTCTTTGAGATAGCGGTGAACAGAAGTTTGGAGCACGTCGCGTTTTTTTTTTCTTTCTTGTCTTTCTTCCTCTTCACGTCTTACTTTTTTTTTTTTTGGATCGGGTTTTTTGGGGTTGTTCAGTGGAGTTGAACGTGATCCAGAAGAGGCTGAGTTTTCGGCACTGGGTTGGTCTCCGCCTTCACTTTCACTGTCTGACTGACTGCCGCCCTCCGGCTCACAGCAGTAACTATCAAGTCTGATATACTTTGAGCAACACAACTTCCGGTTCCACGTTTCCAAATAAAACACTACTTTACAGTGAGCTTCTTATTTTTTCTTCAGTTTACAGGCCTAATAAAACATTACTGTGATGGAAAACCAATTAACATATTACATATGTATTAGTGATGGTTAATTAATATATATTTTGCAAAGTTCAGTTTAAAAGAAAGCAAAGCATTGTTTAGAGAAATTGCTTTATTATGAAATAATTAACAGCTCTTTTTTTTTTTTTTTTTTATGAAAGGACACATTTTAGTGACCTGAACTGGATTTTGATAAGTCCTCCTCATTAACATGATGTACCTGCAAAAGCAAAGCCATTCAGTTTAAAAACTAAAAAGAAAGAAGGGGAAAGTAGATATGCAGAGGTTTCTATTCAATAGTGTTTTTTTTAATGCTGTGTTTTAATATAGCTGCTACTGTTCATTTTTGACAGTTATAGGGGTTTTATTTGTTGTCAAATTTCGCCTTCAATAACCCCAGAATGCTTTTTCTTTATTCCCCCATAACTTGTCAAATTGGACTTCTTATTTTGAAAGCTGAACCTCAGATTTACTGATGATAATCCATCTGCTTTCTGTAGCTTTACAGAGCTCAGTTTTGTAATAGTGTGTGCATATCTTGACTCCCATTGGCTAGAATCAGTGGCCCCGGGACTCTCGACCCTGGGCCCCTCACTTCCGCTCCTCTGACGTGCTGTTTGGGGCTTGACAGAGCCGCTGCTGGACAGCCGGCTTGTAAAACGATGCAGCCAATGACTGATGGTGGAAATCACGACACTGCTGTAATTACTGGTTTATAACTGCAAATAGTGGAAATAATAGCCCAATAATAATAATAATAATAATGTTTTGTACATACACCTAGCAGTGACACTGAGTATTTATGAAGTTACAAAACATGTTAAGATTTCTCATAAGCCTATAGTAAAGGTAGAAAATATGGCATGTTTTGTTAATTATTGTGATTTTTAAATACCATGAACAGTTTACTATTTCAATGCATTATTTTAATCTTACACTTAGATTCTAAGACATTAAAGTTAACTTAAATCGATACAATTTGATCAACCAAAGGAGCATTGAAAGCATTGACACATGTACTACTGTACAGTAATAGAATAATAACCGTAAACTAGAAAGGATCGCGAGAGTGTATTTAAAGGCTGGGTGTTAGTACTGCAGTAGTGATGGTGCATTTTGCAGTGTAGTTATCTAATAGGCTGTTTTATAAAAAAGGTATCCTTGTCCTGATTAATCATTCAATGGACTGTATGTCAGCATAATCACAGTGTGACAGTGTGACTGAATGATCTGAATGGGTTGTGTGCCAAAAGGCTTTATTGCTCTCTCAACACTGTTATCATGGTATTCACACAGTGTTCAGTGTTGTCTTAAGGGCAAAGTTTGTACTTCAAACACACAGTGATTCCCATTTGTGATTCACTTCTGAAAAATAATATATCTTAGAGCATTCAGTTCTTGCAGGATTTTTGATCACTGTCCAGATTCTGTCAGATACAATTTAAGACCCCTTTAAAACAGTGCTGAATTGAAATTCAAGCACATTCAAATCTCTTTGAAGTATTTTCTATACAATCACATTGTTCAGTTTTTTTATTTTATTTAGAACATTTCTCTCTGCCTCAGTTTGTCCAGCTTTAATATCATGTGTCCTACGGGTGCGCATGGCATGAGCTATTAACAGACTCATCCCTCTGAACGTGGACCTACCGCCCTCTTGTGGCCAGAATCACAACTTGTAGTTGAGTGCTTGGGACCCACTGGAAAATTAATGATGAATTCGTGAGCAATGTGAGGCTCTGTTCTTATAGAAAGGACTGTTTTTTTGTGGAAGTTAAGTAAGTTATTAGAAGTAATTTAAGAGTCAAAAAAAAAAAAAGAGTCAAAATGTATTAACTTCTTTATAAATGAAACCAAAGCATATTTCTTAAATAAAACATAGAAACATTATAACTTGTCAAATTCTGGAGAAAATAACTTAATGTCATCATTACATGCAGGTATTACTGGCAGAACATTGGAAAATACTCCTTGATAGTTTTACTTTAGGTATTATACTAAGTTATTTCAAGGCACAAAAATAACAACAAAAACAGATTGGATAAAAAAAAATCTGAATGCCAGAAGCCACTGGTATTGTGTACACAAGCCTGCACAATCCCAGTGCCTTTTTTACACCAGTAGGTGGCAATATACCAGTGCTGTTACTTTATCCAATGCTTATTTCTGTATAATGCCATAGATATATGACATCTAAATAATTGAACCAAAGTATAAACTCATCGGAAAAAATAAATAAAATATACAAGTTTATGGCTCCTCTATATTTTTATGTAATATCTATATAAGCTTCACTGTAAAGACGACCTTACAATGCTGAATATCTCCTTCAAGGTTAGTTTGTAAACACAATACTGTTGGTACTTTATGTTGTAAACTTGCTTTACTAATAATAAAGCCATTTCCTAACCATTTCCTATACACCACATCCTATTTTTTTCTTTCTGAGCAGCCTTGAGTAATGTTTCATGACAAGACAGGCGTTCAACTGGTCTCTAGTAAATCCTCCAAAAATCTAAACTTTAATATAAACTTTCAACTTAATGCTTTTTCTGAAGTCATGTTCTGTCCCGCTTTGATTAAGTTTCTCGTCACATGCCTGCATTCTCAGAGGTATTATAGTCTCTTTCTTTATGAACTTTTAAATTGAAGAGTTGGACCTGAAGTCTTCCTTTAATACAGCTTTGTTAAAATGCAATGTATCTGCTGTGGTTATAACGATGCACTATCGTACTAAATGGAACAGTTACAACATCTTTTTAAACAATCATTTCTGCTGAAGTTGGGAATGTGTCCTTCCTAAACTTGGCATGGTGCGTCAGATGTAAAGGCAATGATTCTCTCGGTGAACTTTCTGCAATTCTTGCTTGCTGTTTAGATATTTGAAGACAGATCTTCAAGTGCAAGATCATTTTTATTGTTCTTTTTTTAAAATGATTTTTTATTCAGACATTTTTGTCATGCTTATACGCTGTCATAGATTGTTATCACAACACAAGCAGCATGGCCTTAGTAGAGAAGGTCAGTCCTCTCAGTTGATCTGCATTGACAGACAAACAAACCTCAGCTTAAACCCTGGCGACGGCTCACAATAAAAGTTTGCCTGTAGTCAGAGAAGTATATAAATATTCAGAGAGAAATGTCAGCCTGCATTGCCTCTTCTGCATGGGAAAGGCGCGGGCTGGACAAGGGCTCTTTGTCTGACAATATCAAATTAACACTGCAGAGGGTACGCACGGGGAGGTGCACTTGAGAAACACGCTTACTCGAGTGTAATATACAACGCTACAAAAAACATTATCTTTCAAAAGCCACTTTTGATTTCTTTCACACCCAGACTTCATACTTATCTGTCATATTGGGTTTTAAATCAGGACATTGAGCACATTGAGAACCTTAAGCCTTGAAGTAAACAATCATTCAGAAATGAGTGCCAAAGATGCTCTTAAAAATTCTTCTTGAGTAGAAGATGAAAAATATATTTTTAAAAAGGCACTAGTCAGATAAGAAGCAACCAGAATATGCAACACTGTCAGGTAAGTGCTGGAGTCAAAAACCTTTTCCACAATAAACAGAATCATAAAGACAGAACATCAAAAGCAACACAAAATGATGGTTTCATAGAAACAAAAGGAGAATATGAATTTAAGAGAGTCAGGCAGTGCTGCAGTTGAAGGCTACACTTGGGTTTTCAGGGACATACACTTTCCTCAACAATGCAAAAAGTTTGGCAAAAGTGGCATCATACAATTCACGACACATAAGATGAGGACCTGTTTGTGTTTTTGAAGTTGAGTTTGTTTGATAGTGATGTTCTTAAAGATTTTTTTTTTTTTTTTCAGTAGAAGACGTTAAAAAGGAGCTCCACTTACCATCCACCACGTCCTCGCCGACACATCATAACAAAGCTGCCATTTAATGGACCTCTCGGTGAGTTTCCCGGCCATCTCTGCGCTTCCCCCCGGAGGAAGACAGGACACCTAATCACAACAGGGGCATCAGAGGGGGCATGCTGTGCCACATGTAGGCCAATGTTGCATTATGGGAAAGAAAGAAAAAAAAAATCAGCAACATCTTGACTAGTGACTTGAACCTGACTGCTGTAATTACAAGAGGCATGACCCTGAAGCACCCCCCCCCCAACCCAACCCAACCCACCAACACACACAAACCTCCACCCCCTCCCCCCCCCCCCCCCCCCTCCGCCCCTCTGTTCCAATGATAAAGAATCATAAAAACCAGGGGGGAAAGGTTTAATGCAACAATTCTGATTATTTAAATGAATTTGAGAACATTTATCAAACTAAAACAGGAAGGACTGTGGGTTTATTAGTCATTGTTTACTGCGTAATAGTCTTCATTTATTGTTCCATACAATGTTAACATATTTGTGTATATATTTAGAATTGTGTTTATGTATAATGACAATAAAGGTTTTTCATTCTACAAAGTATTTCATTTCTTTGATAACCTGCAAAAGTAAATGTTCCAACACAGAGAGAAATTTAATTCAGTTTCCTAGCTGGAGCTTCTTTCTTGAGTCCATAGCAGGCTTATGTGAGTGAGCTATGACTTTTGGCCTGAAGTTGTCCTCCCAGTTTCCAGATCATCCACCCTGTTTCTGTACAAGAAAAACCTGCCAGGTTAGAGATCATCCCTGTTAAGCCAGGTAGCTTTTACCATCACAATCTTCTACTGGGCCTGAGGTCATTTGAAATAATGATAGGTGTCAGAAAATGATTGTTCCTGTTCAAAGATGGTGCCATAACGCAATCATAAAGATCATCAAAAGGACCTGTTGCAGTCAATTTCCCCGCTCAGTGTCAAAGCTTAAGTGGAACTGACTGTGTTCTCGTCCATGAATTAAGACGTTAGGCGTGTCCATGTAAATGTTAACCGAATGCCTACAGAAAGGACCTTTTCTCTCCTGCCACATTCCAATCCTCCTCACTGAGGCCGCTCGGTGGCAGCTGGATTTCCCAACAGGGACGGTGGGTGGACTTAGCAACGGTTACTTAGCATTAGTTACAACAAATAGTGGGAAAAGTGGAATAAAAAAATCAGGGCTTGTTCTCTGACAGGAATGTTTCTGGCTCATACAATCAGATGTTAGCGATCAAAGAACGTTTGAACTTTTTTTTTTCCCAATATCAAGCTGAGACAAAAAAAATTAGAAGCTCTCTAATGAGCCACCAACAGTGTTCCACCAACATGCTGTTTGTTTGTCTGTCATACAGCTGCTTTAATAAGTACCTGCTCAGTGTTGACCTTTTCAGCACACCTGACTCTAATAAAGCACTAATTAGGAGCTTAATTAGGAGCTGGCCTATTTAATTAGTGCTCATACACAAAGAACAATAAGACACTCAGTGTGTCATCATGCAGGCAAATGTCAGCTCATGACAGAGCAGTGAGGGATGAAAGATGACAAATAAAAACGTCTCATTGAGCACTTTGGCTGCCATCATCAAAAGAAAACTTCTCAATATCAGACTGTAATTATTGTTCCTTTTAAGGCTACTGAACAGCTTGTTTTATAGTTTATCCAGATATCACTTTACAAGTTGTTGTTTTTTTCTAATCTTAAACACCCCCAAAAAATATGCCGAAAAAATTATGTTTCTACCTGATACAAAAAAAATCTAATTTTGACCATTGGCAGGTACAATGTGGTATAAACATTGTTACAGAAACCCTAAGCAGACATGCATCCATACTTTTTATTTACTCTGTGATACAAGTGAGGTTGTCTGGATGCATGTGCACTTAGTATTTTGTACATTTTTGCAATACCTCTCCCAATTAATTCACACATAAGATCATCTTCATTTGTTTTGTTAAAGGTCAACGTTGTATTCTACGTCATAACCGAAATGATTGATGCATACATTAATTTTGGTTAAATCGTTTATTTTTTTGTTAGCTCACTCGACTAAAGTGGACGCTGCCATCTTGGTGATCATATCTTTGATCAGCTGACATGTAACTGGGGCCAATGAGAAGCCAGTGCAACCTGAAACAGACCTCACACACCTGCTCTCAGCACAGAAATATGAAAGATAGAACTGTCTTGAATGGATTCTTTATATTCAGCTTATTCTAGTATCTGTAGATCTGTGCTCTTTTTTACAAACCAGAAATAATGTGTAGATTGTCATTTTAATTGAATAAGTACTTTTTACACTCTCTGACCTCCCAGGGGGGACATATCAAAAGGTCTAGGAGTGGATTACGGCCGTCTGGGTCACTATACATAAACTCCTTTCTTACAGTAATGGCAAAATTTACATAATGTAGACTAAAGTCATCTGGGGATTTTCTCAAATAAATGGAAAGGGTTTTTCATTTTTGACAGCTACAGTATTTATTTCACTTCCCCCCTGATCAGCAGGACAAAGGAGAACCCATTTAGGGGGGCAAATGTCATAGTCCTTGTTGTTTTACTTTTTATTTCAACATATATTTGTGAAATGTCACTTCTATTTTCATTTTGAATTTATGGTACAATAATGAATAATTCATTGGGACTTCATCTGACATCGTTGGGGGATACATATTCTGATTCCCCAGGTTGTCCTGAACAATGATGTATATTTAATTGTTGAGCATTACTCTGGCAAGATTAAACGTGCCTTTTAACAGAAGTAGACCAGGAGTTAAAAGATTTGTTAAAGAAAATGCCTTAGACCTCAGGGGGTTTCATGACGTTCTTCTGTATTTGATTTTAAGATGTCTAAATGCGAGCTCATCCTCTGGAGTCTGATTGGATATAAACTGACTGATTGATATTTTCTACATTAACATGTCATACATTTCTGTCAGTTAATAACTTCTTTTGCCAACAGATGGAATATATATGTTCATTTAAAGCCCATATTACTTAAAAATCATGACATTTGTCCTCATGTGGTGATATAAAGGAGCTTTACATTTCAATATTTTTCATCGTCATAAAACATACAAATTCACATTTCCTAATAGCCAAGCGCAGTCTTGATATAATAATATCAGAAGAAATTACAACATATATTTGAATATATACTGCACTTTGCCAGTATTAGTGTTATCTTTATCCGTACAGTAGGCTACACAGCAGTGGAGTCTGTCAGGGCCTTAAAAAGCAAACGTTGAGGGCCGAGCTCACGCTTTTGCCGCATGCACCTTATTGATTTTGAGGTTAAAATCGATACATTTCATCGTCTTGATTGGATTAACTGTTTCAGTTTCAAGTTCAACTTTTAATTGGATTTCTACTTTCTACAATGAGAGCGTATTTAGGAAAATCAATAGGCCAATCAATACCTCCGTGTTCAGGAAGTTCAGCTGTGGAGCTGAAAATGGAGGAACGTGGCAGACACCTGCTACTGGATACCCACTCAGATGACTCGCTGAGGTCTAAAAAATCTAATTATATCTTTATTAACAGTGCAGAAAATGCTACAATACTTACTATGTTAAAGTGGAATCAGAGAGTCAACGGGAAATACGGGGTGTACCGTTTTATACACACAGGATATTTTAGATTTTCTGAATAATAAGAAACATAAATCACAATAACAGAACATTTTATTTGAAATGTGTTGGATCTTTACTTCAGCACTGCATTAACAAACACAGCATGGCAAAGCAGAACTGGGGGTTTGGAATGGCTTACGTCCCATATGGATAGAAATAAAAAAAATGATCATTCTACTCATAATTAGTAATCGGATAATAATTTCTATCTTCCATCTTGGAGACTTAATCCTTGTCTCGGCTTGGCAAAAAGGCCGCAGAACACGCCAAGCCACTAACTCCAATCATAGACAGGTAAACAGCCTTGTATCTGAGAGATAACTGTTTCAAGCATAGTTTATGTTTATCAAGCATGTGGCTAATTATTTCTTTTGTTCAGCCAGATGTCATAGACTGTAAAAGTAGCAGGTGGCCACTTATTTAATTAGTGCAGTTGACCAACCATTACCAGAGATTAAGAGCACACTTAACCCGGGCTGCTGAAGGCTGCTATTATCTACGCTGGACTCCTTTAATTTGACTGACAAAGTTCAAACTGACTACCTAAATTTAACGCAGGCTCATGTTCTTTGTTTTATTGAACACATTACCAAAAATGGTTCATGTTCTCAGAACAACAACAATAATAGCATTTATTCTAAGAGCATAATGTTGCATGGTTTCTTTACTAATTTCAGTTGACAATTTCAGGGAACTGACAAGCACTTATTTTATGACTGTATATCCACCTTAAGAGTAAAACGGTTCTTTTGTGTTGATAGTGTACTTAAGGAATATTCAAATTGTGGTTTAAGGGCCAAAAGGTGTCAGAGAGGTGGTGGGGTCTCTGAAAAAAGGAGGGCTATCTTACTGACAGTGCTTTTTATATAAAGAATGGTTGAATTCATGTTTTCATTTTTGTCTTGTTCAGATGACAAAAGACCAAATGTATGGATTAAAATATTACCATTCAACACTATCGGTTAACTACTATGCCTCAGTTTAGAAATATACAGTTTCTGGTAATACATTCCCAGTTAGTAGTTATTAAGCTAACAAAATAATGAAATAACAAAATAATTCTCGCCCTTATCTCTCAGTTTTCTGTCCGAGTAGGACATGAAGAAATCAAAGATTGTTTTATTGGTAAAGTACAGAGTAGGTTGAAGTTCCTCAGAGCAATACCCAATGTATGAGTATGCGTTGGTGTGGCTGGTGGCTTTGTGTTAGGTGTTGGTTTTAAACATGTAACCATTTGAAGACAGCACACACAGCTCATATTCACGGATCATGCACACATTACACACGCCTCACTTGAAACTTAACAACTATGCAGGACAACGACCAGAGCGGATGCTTGGGACCTTATTGTGAAACGTATACTCAGAAGAAACAACCAGCAGATAAACCATGCAGGCAGTCTGAGTTTGATGCAGCAAAGAAGGGATTTACTCCAAAATTGAATGAAAATGACAACAAATACAATTATCTTTTGATTAAAGTAAATGTCATATTGTCCAGAGCAGAAAATATCTCTAAGGTGTTGGTACATTGGCAGTGAGTCTGTCTACATAATAGTTTACATTTATCAGCCAATACTATTTCCCTATTCAAGATTTTTTAAGAGTACTAAAAAGGACACAGGAATCACTGTTGTCGGGGCGCAGATGACCTTGCGGATATGTGACCTGCAGCTCCTTAACTGCATGTCATTTCTCATTCTCTCTCCCAGATTTCCTACTGTATCCACTGTCCTATCCATATAAAGGCAGAAACGCCCAAATAATCATGTTGAAAAAAGAAAGAGGCATCATTGTTGTCAAGTTTGACATTACATACTTTACTTAAAATGTGCCTTTACCCTTTAATTTACAAGGGTAAGCAATATTCTTCATCTATCTCTGTTTTTGAATTGCTCTTCTAGGGGTATGTCCTCATACTTACCATTGTCCATACATCATGCAAAGTTCATTTCACAAGACTGTATTTCCTTGATGGCGTTCAAAAGGAGTTTCCTTCTTTCTTTCTGCATTTCTCTCTATCCCACTTTAAAAGCCCACCAACAGATGTGGCAGATGGCTGTTCAACATGAGTCTGGTTCTGCTTAAAGTTTCTTAAAGGGCAGTCTTTTCTTGCCACTGTAACTTTGCTAAATGTTACCAAGTGCTTTGCTCATGGTGGATTAATGTTGGGTCTTTGTATATAATATACGGTCTCAACCTGTTATTGTTTGTGTCTTGAGATAACATTTGTTATGAATTGGCGCTACACAGTTAAAGATTGATTGATTTACTTAAAGATGGAGAAAGCTAAAATTGCACACACTTCTAGCTTTTCTACTAAACTTAAGTTATTGTCAAAAGAACTAACAAGGAATTGCTTTCGTAGTATAAAGTATAGTACTGTATATGGATGATGAAAATTACCTACACATAATTGTATGTGCTAGGATTGTGCTAATTTAAACAACCTATAATTGCTAGCTAGTCCAATAGGATTTGAAATTACTCATATAAAGTAAAGCATAGATTCACTTTACTTTTGCACATTATAAGGTATTTTATTGTTCTCCCAGGATATGTAGATATGTATGGTCAACAAGGTAAAAGGCTAAGTCTACAGGGTCTGAAAAATACTATTTTTGTAAACATAGACATAATGTGCTGAACTAATTCCCTCAGTAAAAGCTTTAGCTACAGCCAGATATGGTTGCTGAAAGAAAGTTAAAAAGGGAGAAAAGAATCGGCTCAAAAAGTATACAGAATCTAATTTATTGAGAGTATGAATACCAATATGATATATATTATTTCTATGACCACCATTTATAGTATTCCAAACAAATCAATTGACTATTTTTCATAGGCTTTCTAGACATAGAGAAATTGATAAGATATATATGGTATAGTGTATTTATACTTTATTCACAAAACTTAACTATGCCATTGATTGAGGTCTGAATGAAACAAAATAAAGCTTGAGAACATATACTGAAATCAGCAGATGAACAATGTAAACAAAACTGCAGAAGTCCAAACTGAGAGCCCTGAGGGACACCAGTAAACTACTTCCAGGGAAAGTAAGTGAGCACCCATCTCTAAAACACTTGCATCTTCAGTCTCCTGCAGCTATTGAATCAAATCAAACAAAATTAGGCCTTTTGTGTTATTCTGTTTCGCGTAAGTGTTATGGCTGAATATAACATTGTAAAACTATAAACAGCAGCTGTAGAAGTGTTAACTTAAACTTACAGTATGTATTAGATTACCACTACTGCTGTAATAATAAGAATGGCTTTACTGACAGAAAATGTTTATTGCTTTCAAAAACATAAATAAAAAAAGTAGAATGTAATCTATCAGTACTACTGTCTTTAACACCAATCATACAAATTTACCCACCAAAATTTCACAATGATTCAAACAAACAATCCAAGACCCTGAATCTGAGTTATAAAAACCACTGAGCAAAAAACACGAACATACCCATGCAACTACAAACAATCTGATAAAGATATGGTAGGAATAAAGGATTCACATGAAATAAACGAGTTCAAAAGTTTTCAGAGTATATCGATCTAGTGAAACAGATTATGTGAAAATCAGTGCATAATATTGAACCGCTACCTTTAAAATCTGGTGAAACATGCATTTACTGAATGCTCGCGGACTATTGCAACATTTTCCCAGGTCTTTGGCTTCATGGAGACCAACATAATGATAGTGTAACATGAGAGTAAAAAGAAGACCTAGAAAGGCACTTAAAACTACTTAGATATTGGAACATCTCCACACATGGCAAGCCTTGTTTACATACAAGCGTAGCAATGGTATTGCCAGGTTTTATAGACAATAACCACCATGCTATGCTAATATTATTATGCACTGAATTATCTTCTAAAGTATCCTGTCAAAGAATCCCGTAAAATACCAATACCACAGGGTTATAGCCAAAACCACCATAAATAAATGAGCAGTGTTGTGACAGTGTTAAATGTCACCTCCCATAGATCAATGTTAATTTGCTTGTGGGGAAGATGAGCATTTATAAAGCCACTTGATCAGACACAATTAATACCAACTGTAACAGTTGCAGCACTGAAAAAATAAAATGTATAACGATTTTCTTCAGAAACTTTAAAATTAAATACAAGTTTCATAACCATTTGTGCCCAGGCACAAGTGCTACAGTTGACGAAGCAAACTTACGCTAAACTGGCTCATTTAAAATAACGGTTTAACATTTAGGGAAATAAACCCAAACTTATTACCTGTCATGGTCAGAATAGTAAAATAAATAACACTTTTAGATCTGTTTGGTTAAGAGCTACACATACATAGCAGGCAGTTAGCATAGCTTAGCATTACAAAAGCAGCTATACCATCTTTATCCAAATATAAAGAATTATACTTACAAACAGCTAAAACAATTGCAAAAGGAACAAGCTGTGTTTTTTCTAGGTTTGTATTGTATACCTGATATGATAAGCTAAGCTAAGCTACCTATCTTTTGGCTAGCTAAGCGTATATTTGGCATACAGCCATAAGAGCTGAAAATCTTCATTAGTATGAGCTTCTATGTTTACATGTGAATTGTTCTTTGCTCTTATTGTTGTTTTTTTTCTCTCCAAATTAGTTATTAATACTACTGTGGAGGCAGCTATATACTATATATGGAGAACTTGGAGTCCAAGATAAGTCTGGTGGATAATAAATTGTGTTGTATGGCATCGTATCGTATAAATCTTAAGTGTATTTCCCTAAATGTCAAACTTTTCTTTTTAAAGTAAAACTACCCTGTCCTATCCTGTGAGGATAGTATGTGACACTCGAACCCTTTTCATAAGGATTCCACAAACAGAAAACAACGTGATTATACAGCTAAATTGACTCTGATATATATATGAAACGTTAGCTTAACAGTATAAACTTGTTTCTAATGTTTGATTGCAAGTTTTAGACTCTCTGCTTGCTATTATACATCTTCATACCCAGCATAAAATGATCCCTCTTTCGTTTTGATTCAAGTTATAAACTTGCCATGCTTCATAAAAACATCAATTCACTGATAGATTGTTCTTAGATCAATGCAAGAAAACATTCACAAATCATCAATGGATCACCGATTAAAGGAATGCAGTTGACAGCCGATCCCCTCAGGATTCACATGAAATTTTCAAACTGGAATACATCGAGCACAAACAATACACTTGTGCATGACAAATTAAAAAAAAAAACATAGTTAAAAGAAACAAGGCACAAACATTATACAAATAAAATTGCCTCTCTGAAAGACACACCGGAGTTACTGTAGTTGATTAAATGTCAGTAGTAAAGGCTCTTTATTTAAGTAACCTGAGAGGGGATCCCTTTAGTCAGCTTCTTTCAGATGACAACGTCCATCCTTCTGAGGCAATAAGCCATTAAAAGCGGTTTCCAAAACGCTGAAAGTGGCAGTCACAGTGAGTATAAAATCATTTTCCAATCACATCTGTAGGTGTTCCTCTATCTTGTTTACTGCCAGTCTTGCTCTTGTAGAGAAATGCAAAAAAACAAACAAAAAAAGCTTACAGTATCCACTGACAAACCAAAACTGCTGCCAAGCTCCCAGAGCAAAAAAGAAAGCAGACGGTGAAGGCGAGCAGATGGATTCATACGTGTGTATACAGTGTTTCATCATGGCAGCTCCTACCATCTGTGCAGGTAGGAGGTGCTATAGTGGTACAGACCTACACGTGGGTGCGAAAGTGGTGGCTTGCTTGGAGTGGCTGCCTGCTACGAAGCGGTATGAGCCACAGGAATTTCCAGCGAGTGCCGCAAACTTCAGCTAGCGCCCACTGCCAGGACCTTTTTGAGCCAAATCTGTAATTAAAAAAAAAAAGGCAATAATTTTAAAACTTGTAGCCATTTCCAGAATAGTCCTCTTGTTTACTGAGCTGAAAAGGAGTGATACCCATTTTTATATTTCTGAGCGATAGGAACATGATGCAGAGCCAGGTGCCAGATGCGCATTTCAAGTATTTAAAGACACTGGACAAGTTTAAAAACTGAAAGATCGGGGACGCCAGAAGTCCAGTGAATCCGACTTGTGGCTCCATTCCCACAAGTCGTTCCCCACTCTCTCTCTCTGGTTTCTGACTCTATCCACTGTCCTATCTCTAAAATAAAGGCATAACTATGCTAAGAGCAAACTAATCAACATAACAACACAAAAGCGGTCACATAGACAACATCAACAACAACAACACACAGCACAATCACACATTAAAAGCATAAGTACAGACAGAGTGAAGCAGACTCACATTTCACTTGAGAAATTAGCCATTTTCTCAATAGTGGTTGTATCCTGTGAGAGGAAAAAGAAAACAATGCAAAATGAGTTAACTGTTTTACAAAATGTTGCTACATCATGTTGGTTCTGTGCCTTGGCACAATATGTAGAATTTTATTACAATGTCGTTGCCGTGGAAACATTGGATGTTACGTCAAAGACCGCAAGACAAGAAAGCGGGAATTGCAACTAAAAGCTGCCATACTGTTGCTGTATGTGCTGCTGTGATAAAAAAAAAGTTCATGTAATTGTAAGCTGTCGGTAAACATATTCTCTTCCTCAGCTCTGTTTTGCCCGTTCGTCTTTACTAAGGTAAACGCGGGTTTATTTTCCATCAGGGTTGGGGGGTGGAGTAGCAGAGAGAACTCCCATGATACCCTGCCAGCCTCGACGTCATCTCTTCTAATTGTATTGATTGAGAGCCCCCTGGTGGTGGAATCTAAATGCTTTGCCTTTAAGGGTCATAAGATTGCCTTGCTGCTCTGTTTTCCTGTATCATAAGTATCACTCTGTACCATAATATGTTGCTCCTGAAGATGGCTCTATCCGGACTCATTCTCATTTAAAAATAAAAGCTTCCAGTTTCCCCACCTCATCGTGGAGGCTAAATATAGAACATTTCTGCTTCAGTAAACTCTTGATGAAAGCTTGGAAAATATCTCCCGCTGGCTTACAGACATTGGCACACACACAATCATGCACAGCCTGACCCAGGGCTGTCTCTCGGCTTTCTTTTCTATTGATCACTGCATTACTGGCATGGATTGTTGTATTTTTGTGTGTGATTTGGTGTTGTTTTATCTGAAGCTTTGTGTGCTGCTGCTAGATTTGTTCTTGAAAATACTAACGCTGCTTTCAATAGGCCAGAAAAGGAAGATGATGCTGTCAATAAGAAGCATCATGCTGATTTTCCAGATCCTATCAAGTCACAATTAACATCACATTTGTACAGCAATTACAGCAGGATATGTCATTTCAAACAGGATAAGTCATTATTAGTTATTAGTCAGTACTCACAGAGAGGATTCCTGTCATCTGAGTGTAAAACAAGCTGGTCATGCCACCAAACATGACTAAACCCATGAGCGCTGAGACACGCAGCAGAGCCAGTTCATGGCGTGTGGTAAATTTCTCCTGGCAGAGGGAATCAGAATTTAAACATGTTTGGTGTTAAAACTTCTAATTTTACATTAAAGCCCTACGTTATGACCTCTTCTTTTCTGTTGAATTAATTTATTTATTAATGAGTGCAAGTTTTACAAAAATATTCACTGTCTGTTTACATTTTCTTGTGTTTGCCACTTTGAGACACCAAGTAGGTTCAAGATAATACAGGGAGAACAAAGGTTTTTCACTTCGACTTGGTTGTGTATATTTAATTCTATTATCATTTATTTTATCACAGATATTTTGCACTTTAAATGATTCTGTTAAGTACTGTGAATATTTGGAGTCAAAACATTTGCACATCTGTAATGTAGTCTGTAAACTTTAATATGTTTTTTTTCCCAACCAGCTGAGGATGTTACTTATTGATATTCCTGTAAAATGTACCTGATCTAGTCCTGTCAGTGGCTGGAAGTAATAGTACTGGCAGAAGTCCAGCACCAGGGTGAACAAACTGAGGACCTGAGCGTAGAAACAGAGCTGCAGGAAGAGCCAGTGGTTGTCTTCTCCCACACAGTTATTGATCCTGGAAGGGAGTAAACAGGTATCTCATAACATTTTTATATCAGTTTTACACTTCTCTGGTCTGAAGTACAGTTGTTATAAAAAAGCAATAAAAAACAGAACAAGAACTATATCTGCAGCCAGAACCCCATTTGTATTTTAAAAGATGTATAGAATATATCTAAACAATAGTAGGAAGTTATTATAGACAAATATTGACCTGCATCCTATTTATTTGTTTGACATATTGGCATACATATGAGGCCCAATCGATCACCACTCCAGCTGTGAAAACTCAGATGTTGGGGGTGTTTGTGTGAATTTTAGGTTCTACAATTCTACAATTCACTTTGCAGACACTTTTATCCAAAGCGATGTACATCAGAGAGAAAGTACAACAGAAACAAGGATCTAGAAAAAAGGGAACAATGTCAGTAAGAGCAAACGATCAGCTTTGAGTCCAATTGGATACACAGGTGCTGACAGGCACTGCACAGAGGCAAAGCACAACATTGAAGGCAGTTCTTGAGAGGTCTAATCAGTATAGAAACCATCTTATAAGTCATCTTTATCAAACAAAAACCATTGTCACAACCATCATCATCATCAATGATATTGAGACCATCATCATTAAGTTAGTAGGTATTCATGAAAGAGCTGGGTCTTTAGCTTTTTCTTAAAGGTGCAGAGGGACTCTGCAGATCAAATGGAGTTTGGAAGTATGAGAAGCCATGAGAGCGGGTTATTGAACCAAGTGAGCTTGTGTATATGGAGAAGAGAAGGGGACCAAGCACTGACCCTTGAGGTACCCCTGTGGATACGTTGTGCACTTTGGACACTTCTCCCTTCCACGACACTCTAAAGGATCGCCCAGAGAGGTAGGACATGAACCAGCAGAGGGCAGATCCTGAGATGCCAAGTTCAGAGAGCGTGGGTAGGAGGATTTGATGGTTGACTGTGTCAAAGGCAGGTGACAGGCCTAGCAGTAATAGAACTGAGGACTGACCCGCAGCTCTAGCAGCTCGTAGCGATTCTGTTACTGACAGTTTTCTTCTGGCAGTTTCGGATTCAGACTCTTTTAAGCTTGGATCTTCGTGAAAATCCCGCCCCCGATTTTCAGCTTGCGATCAACAGAGGGTGCGACACGCGTCAACTGCCTCTCCTGTTGATGCTCAGAGAATGAAACTTAAGTGCTCAGTCCAAACAAAGCCTGACAATTAGGTACAATTATTTTCCTGTATTTTTCTGTTTTAACCCCTGTTTTCAATACATTGATTTCATTTCATTTATGTGCCTGGTTTGTGATGTAAAACCTGCATGAGTGTGTGTGTGTGTGTGTGTGTGTGTGTGTGTGTGTGTGTGTGTGTGTGTGTGTGTGTGTGTGTGTGTGTGTGTGTGTGTGTGTGTGTGTGTGTGTGTGTGTGTGTGTGTGTGTGTGTGTGTGTGTATCATTACCATGGACAGTGGTGGTCCATCCTGCGTACACAATGGCCACAGCGACTGCAGTGGTGGGACCTTTTAGGTCTCATTAAGTTGCATTTATTGCACAACTCCCAGTGCTCTCGCTCTGTCAAAAAAATAAAAAATAATAATGGTTATCACATCATTCACAGCTAAACATGGACAATCTGACTAGAGCAATAGTAGTTGATTATTTGAAAATGGTTAAGTATTGAGAATAGTGAGTTGTGCTTTTCTCAGTCCATACCAGAGTGAGGTATTTTGGGGTCCACAGGAAGACGGCCCGGATCTGCTGTGGAAGCTCTGAATAGGGCCGCTATGCAGAGTGCTGATGCTATGTAATAACCTGAAGGAATACACAATATTGCCTAGTGAGATACGCCAGTGACTTTATTTCATCTGCCCCATAAAAAACAATTGTGAATATTACGTTTTAATATTTAATGTGGCAACAAATAATTCGTATACATAGAATCAAGAATACTCACAAACAACTATAGCCCAAGGGATGTGTCCCTCGTTGTAATGTGGAAGAAGAACCAGTTTGGGAATGAAGAAGGTGTTGTAAAGCCAGATTCCAAACACCACGCTTATACACAGCCAGCCCATGGGGTCAACCACAAAGTGCAGTCGGAGCTTCATGGCTGCTGGGACTACAGGGGAAACCTAGAGATGGGTTAGAGATTTGAAATGTGGATATCTTTCCAGATGAAAGACAGGAACAAGGGTGACTAAATGTAGCATGTGCTCAATCCTCTTCTCTGTCACTGTGCTTCATGCACTTTGCATACATGTTATTCTGTGGTTGTTACATCAAGCATTTTGCAAGTCGCCATGAAAGCACCATTAGATTGCATTATCTTACATGCACCGTGGAGGGCATATTAGTACTTTTTTCGCGAAATAACCATGAGATGAAACCTCAGCACAGGCCTATAACAAAGATATAATAAAGCAGGTGTCTGCAAACAAGCCCAACCTTTACAACCTTACACCGGTGTTTAAACATTAACAGCGAATCTTAAAAAAAAAAAAAAAAAGCCTGACTCGTGTTAAGGGACCACTTTAACCCTGCTGCTATGCACTTCTCACCTTGTTGTTGCTAAACCTCGCTTGCTCCATCATTCAAACCACAGATAACACTGACAGCCTCGATGGGCTTGGCTCCACACTGTCAGCTAACATCACCGGGCTAACGCGGTTTAAAAATCACTCACCTTCGTACAAAATGTTCACAATTCCACGTGTTTAACGTCAGTCACGATGTCGTAACGTTAAAATTAAATGATAAACACTTTTTTTTTTTTTTTGCATGGCTTACCCTTTCAGCGAACGCACCAGTGTTGTTACTTCCTCATCCAAGCCTCCGTGGGCTGGACAGGAGCTTTACTAAGTGACATCAAAATCACGTTTCCGTTTTATCATTTAAGAAAATAAAAGACTTTTCGGATATAGTATTTTCAGTAAAACAAAAAAGTTAATTAAAACAATATAGGTCCCTGACATAGCTTCCTTGGCATACTTGAGATTTATTTGGCTATTTATTATTTATAGTTATTAGTTACTTATTATTTATTTTATTAAATATATTATTTATTTTTTAATTATTATTATTTATATAGTAATTATTATTATTATATTATTTATTTATTATATTATTTATTTATTAAATATTATTTATTTATAAATATTTCATCTTTTTAATTCATCCTTAATATCTACAGGACAATCAATCAATCGATCAATTTTTATTTGTATAGTGTCAACTTTCTGTTGAATTATATTTAATTATTTTTAGTATTTTGCATCTGTTATATTCTTACTGTTGTTTATGTTCTTTCTGTGTTTGGTTTAGTTTGCTTTGTTCTTGTTTTTGCTGTTTGTCAAAGCTCTTTGTAAACCTGTGTTTTTAAAAGGTGCTACATAAATAAAGTTATTATTATTATTATTAACTCATAACAAGTGTTATCTCGAGACACTTTACAAAAAGCAGGTAAAATACCTTAGTTATCAGTTTATATGTTACCTCCTGTCTTTTTTTTTCTTTATGAGGAACTAATCAACTATTATTTATAGAATAATAGCCACAGTTCAGTAGACAGTACTTTTCAGGATGGAGTTTCAGTAGACTGAACTTTCGTGGTCATTCAGTATGCATCTTTTGTGTCCACCTCAGTATACTGAACATTTCAGTACGGATACTAACTTCCGGGTTTTATACAGCATGGCTCGGATGCATCCTTTCAGGAAATGAATTGTATTTTACCACCCACAATGCTGTGCGAAATTAAACGTAAATCGTCACGTCACGTGTCTGCATTATTATAAAACCTTTCTCCCTCTATTTAAATAATGATTTCACTATTTAAACGCGTCTTTATTGATTTATTTTACTTTATATTCTGTATATTACTGTCTTTCATTTGTACTTGTCTTTATGAACTGTATTTTATTTAGTTATTTAATCTCTCTTTTACTGGATTATTTTTTGTTTACCTGACTGTATATGTGCATTACTCTTCTTGAATAAAGGTACACAATTTTTTTTAATAATTTTTAATTTATTTCAGTTCACAATTTCAAATCACCCCTACAAAGGTTGAATTTTTCATCAGATTTCTTCATGAAAATATAAAGTAAAACAATAGTATAACTAAAGTTTGATTTTACAATATACTTTTTAAAGGAAAACTTTGAGCTCTTATTATTTTTAAATAATTATAGTTTCCTATCATTTCCTGATCGTTTACGGAAGCTTTGTGGACAGGTGGGTTGTGGACTCGGATGGATCGCTGTACACCAGCCAACGGCATCAGTCTGCTGCCACCTGCTGGTGATCTACGGCCGGTGTTTGTTGACTGCAACGCCGCTTAGCAATATAGTAGAGGAACAAACCCCGAAAAAAGGCTTTAGTGTTCGAGATACCCCTACCCGAGGTAGAACAAAGCACGACCATATTTTTTCATAACTTGAACAAGTCTAGTTTATGAAACGGATAGTTGTATAAAAATATTTTACTGCAAAATAACTTTTTTTTGGATGTTTTATACATTTTACCAAAAACGAAAATAGGTCAAATTAGGGCTTCTCCAAAAGGGACAGCTCTAGCCTTATCACATGTATCTCTGGGAATCGGAATCAGAATTTCACCAAATTTGGACAGGATGTTCACAGATAGTTATTAGTTACAATTATGCAAAATTAAGAGAATAAATTAACCCTCTCTCTCTCCCCCTCTCTCTCTCTCTCCCTCTCTCTGTGTCTCCTCAGCAGGAACATTTGAACGTGACTCAGAGCTTCTATCAGGCAGAGGAGAACCAGAACGTCACGCTGGAGTGGACCTTCACACCCCAAGATGACCCCTCACTTCACTCTCTTTTTATCTTATGTTTGATGGTCACTGATCATGACGTCTCCAGGCTGTTTGAACTGATCGGAGGAGTCGAGGTCTCAAGTCCACCATCTTACCTGTACACCCCCAGAAACAGATTGTATGTGTTCCATTACCGCTCACTGGACTTCAGTATCTTCTGAGTAGATTTATTAAGACTGGTCGATTACTGGGCAGCTCTTTCAGCTTAAGAAGGAGAGATACCGCAGGTCCTTCCGTCCTGCTGCAGTCAGACTGTTTAACCCAGTAGATCACAAAACACAAAGCGGACGATTCAGCCCTACCTCTTGTGCAATAATAATGTTATATTCTGTTATCTACCTGGTGCAATAACATGTTCCACTTTACGTGCATCAAAGTCTTCTTACTGAATATCCTGCATCCATTTTTGTTAAACCTGCGGCTCTCAGCTGATCTATAGCGACTGCATATTTTTTTATTCTATTGAACTGTGAACTGTGTGTTTCTCTTGTTGGTAATCTTTGCTCGTTGCTGCTTTAACACTGTACATTCCCTCGTTGTGGGATGAATAAAGGAGTATCTGATCTTATTTGTACTGCAGAGACTTGCAGTCAGGGGAGGCAGAGCCTCATCATCAAAAGTAAAAAACAAATAATGTGCACTAAATAAATAAAAATATATTATTCTACTGATCTGTGTTATAAATGTTATTTCTACGATTTCAAAAATTTCAATCATTTTCATGATCAAAATCGCTGAATTAGCATTTTTTTGTACTTCAAACTATTTTAAAAACACAATTTAGTATCGGGTTTTCATTTACAAATGACAAAGGAGGGTAAAAGAAGAGCTCTGTGTGTGTTTGGACTGAAACTAGAGAGGATTAAAGTGGTAAATTGTGAGACCGCTGTCATGTTCCTGCTCCATGACAGAAGAGAAGTCTGTTAACAGATTCTTCACACATTCACTCACTAACGTATTAACAACGTTTCAACTGTCACATCACATAAATATGTTGGTGAAAATGTCTCTAAACGAAGGAACACTACATCAAATCCTCTAGCTGAAAAATAAATGTCAAAATAAAAAGTTCTCTAGCTCGATATAACACCTCGTCTCGCCCCACTCATCATTATTTACACTCACGTATGAATACAAAATGTTTTAATATCAACCAGGTGACTTTACATGTGTTATTCTTTACTAAATCAGCTGATAACTCAGAGTTTATGTCCCCCTTTCTCTAAAATAAACGTCTGTAACCACTCCATTACAGCTATGAACACTGTTAGAAACTATTACAAATAAATATTATTTAAAAATAAAGATCCCTCTCGGGTAATAATTACTCATCAGGTGTTTAAAGTCAGGTTCCTCTGATGACTCGTTTGAGCAGTTTGACGGAGAGAGATTGAACAGACACTCACATACATGATTAATTTTATACCGTTATGATGTCACAAATGTTTACATCACTGGTCATCAGATTTAGGCTCATACTTGCAGTTTTAAAGTATGGTTTTCATTTTTTTCAAGACTTTAAATCGGTAAAGAACACGAGTTTTCCATTAACCTCCATTCATTCAGATGGAATGATTTCACCCAGAAAGGGGCGGGGCCAGCAAAGTACCCTCTCATGACAGATGGGTTGTGGACTAATATATTATATTAATAGTAATAATAATTAATAGTAATAGTAATTAAATAGTAATATTTACAGACTATGGTTGTGGACTAATATATTAATAGTAATAATAATTAATAGTAATAGTAATTAAATAGTAATATTTACAGACTATGGTTGTGGACTAATATATTATATTAATAGTAATAATAATTAATAGTAATAGTAATTAAATAGTAATATTTACAGTCTATGGTTGTGGACTAATATATTATATTAATAGTAATAATAATGAATAGTAATAGTAATTAAATATTTACAGTCTATGGTTGTGGACTAATATATTATATTAATAGTAATAATAATGAATAGTAATAGTAATTAAATATTTACAGTCTATGGTTGTGAACTAATATATTATATTAATAGTAATAATAATGAATAGTAATAGTAATTAAATATTTACAGTCTATGGTTGTGGACTAATATATTATATTAATAGTAATAATAATGAATAGTAATAGTAATTAAATATTTACAGTCTATGGTTGTGGACTCGGATGAATCGTAGTGCACCAACCACCTGCTGCCACCTGCTGGTGATCTACGGTGAATTGACTACCTTTGATCCATACAAATATTTACTATTTATTTTTTGGGGATTAACGTCTCAACGATAATGTTTTGATTCAACATGACTTTTCGTTAATCAAATTAAAAAAAAAAATAATAATAATAATAATAATTTGAATGACAGTTACAATCAGTGACGTCATTCCACTTCCGCTAGCATTAGCGGCCGGTGTTTGTTGACTTGCAACGCCGCTTAGCACAACACTACAGGGGGATTCGTTACATTGTGTTCTACGGGAAATATGGCGACATCCAACTCATATAAACTCAGGTGCTCCATCCCGGGCCACGAAATGGACGTTCGGGGACTCGCAGCGGCTGTTTTTCCGGAGGGAGCTTTCGTGTCAGTGTCCAGAGACCGAACCGGAAGAGTCTGGGTACCAAACTCAAGGTAGCTAGCATTAGCCTTCTACAAGACTTTGTAATTTGCTGTGTTTTTGCTTCGATTTATTTAGTTTTTTTAAAGTCACTGCAATGTAAAGAGATTTGTTTTTGACACGCAGTTGTAGCCAGTAGGACAACAACCCTGTTTTAAGTTAACAACAAGTTGTATTTTCGTGCTTACTTTAGCAGCTAAGTTAGCTACATTTGCTAACGTGTACTCAAATCAGCTTTGTCATTTATTCAGCTGCAGCGCGCATGTTCCAGTGGTTGTGTATGAGTTAAAGTTCCCCTCATAACACCCACTTGTTCCCGCACATGTTGGCTGTTTATGAAGTGTTTCCTCTTCTTTCCTCAGCCCTGACAGAGGCTTCACAGAGATGCACTGTATGTCTGGCCACTCCAACTTTGTATCCTGTGTTTGCATGATTGCACCGAGTGAGACATATCCTCGAGGACTTATTGCCACAGGTGGAAATGATAATAACATTTGTGTGTTCACACTGGACCAACCTCAGCCCATTTTCATGCTCAAGGGTCACAAAAATACAGGTGAATGTATACATTATTTTCTTACTCATCATATTTGATCTGCTGTCATAGGGTTGGGAAATATATCGAGTTTTTAAGATATATCGATATATTTTCGAAACAAGATATAGGGTAAGACAATATCGTTAATATCGATATAGTTTATGTTGCATTAAAATAATAAAATAGAATTACTTTAATGATCCCAAACTGGGAAATTGTGGCGTTACAGCAGCAGGTTATCCAAACACACAACATGAGTAAAAACACAATGTTAGCAATCTAAACATAATATAAGATTAAATACAAAGTAAATAAGCACTAAAAATATCAAAACTAAGAATGGGAATATAGACAACCAGGATTTAATTTAGCATTACTAGTCTTAAATAGGAAGATTAAATGTAAATGTGCAAAAACAGAGTCGTAGATGGTTTTAAATTAAATATGAAAGATTATATTAAATGTGCAAAAACAGAGTTGTAAATTAAATATGGAAGATTGAATGTAAATGTGCAAGAACAGAGTCGTAAATGGTTGTAAATTAAATATGAAAGATTCAATGTAAATGTGCTAAAAACAGAGTTGTACCGGTAAATTCAATCTGGAAGATTAAATGTAAATGTGCAGAAACAGAGTTGTAAATGGACAGTATTGACATAAGTTAAAGTGCATGAGTGTAGACATATTATAAGCAGAAACTATACAATATAACGGCGAGTAGACAGACAAATGAAGTGAACATGAGTGCAGGGATAATTTGTAAATTTAACATGTGCAGAACAGATTACAGTAAGGAGAGACGGATATTATCATGATGACAGTTCTCTGCTCGCATGAGGTGAGCTGTTGTACAGAGTTATGGCCTTTGGTAAAAAAGATTTCTTGTATCTGTCCTTGTGACAGCGGAGTTGTATCAGTTACAGCGGTGTCAGGTCGCCTTTTTCTCATCTCACTGATGATGACTGACTGTCTCTCCCTCCTAACCCCGCTCCTCCTCTCTTTCTCTTTTATTGTATTTAAGGAACATTTTTATTTTATAATATTACTTTTTAAATTCACAAACAGGTATTTTAATTTTCCATGTGTTTTCACTGTTAATAAAATACATATTGATATATATCGAGTATCGCCATTCAGCTAAACAATATCGAGATAGGAGTTTTGGTCCATATCGCCCAGCCCTGTGCTGTATGCCATTATGTCATGCATCTCTTAAATCTTTCCTGTCCCAACTTACACATGCATGTATATTCTCCTCAGTTTGCACTCTGTCTTCTGGGAAGTTTGGGACACTTTTGAGTGGCTCCTGGGACACTACCGCCAAAGTCTGGCTCAATGAGAAGTGCATGATGACCTTAGAGGTAGGCTTAATGCTCTTTTCTGTTACAGGTTACTGTAATCTTTCTTAGGATCATTTTTCGTCAGACATCAAAATTGCCATCCCAGACACTGAAAATGCAATTTTCAAATGCAAAAAGAAATTAGAACTTTTCCTGAATGCCTTAGTATTGATTCTATCTATGTTTCAGTGTTGACTTTAAAGATATAATTATTTGGGGGTGACACAGCAAAATCTGTGCTTATTTCTATGCTCCAGGGCCACTCTGCAGCAGTGTGGGCAGTGGTCATCTTACCTGAACAAGGTCTTATGCTGTCTGGATCAGCAGACAAGACCATCAAACTTTGGAAAGCTGGACGATGTGAGAAGACTTATACAGGTGAGAGTTTGAAGGTGATGCACGTCTGGTGATTGTTAGCAGTTCATATGCTTTCTTGGTTATGAGCCTATGATGGAGTAGGAGGGAAATCAGCAGTAATGGTAGTTTAAAACATTCAACAGCAAATAAAATAATATGATTTATTTTGTGAAAACTGAGTATTATGTCAGCTAGTAATATTACTTTATTAAACCCTTTATCATTCAAACACTTCAGATAAGATATGTTTATTGTCTCTACAAGTACAACGAAATATTGTTGGAGCAAGCCTATAGATGCCTAATATCAGAAATATACAAATACTAAAACCAAATATTCAAATAAGAAATACAACTAAATAATACAATATAGTATACAATTAATTTGCAGGTGACAGGTATAGAATAAATATATTGCACTTAGTTATGGGGGGGCTCTGAGTCCAGGCAGTGGGAGCTTCAGTGTGGTGCAGAGAGTCAGAAGGTGGAGGAGGAAGGGACGGTGGGGCTTCGGGGGGAGGGGGGGTCTATTGGTCTTGTCTATTGGTCCTGGATCTTCAGGTTAAAACAACACTTTTTGTCCTTTAATTTCAGGGCATGAAGACTGTGTAAGAGGACTAGCAGTGATCAGCAACACTGAGTTCTTCTCTTGTAGCAACGACGCGAGTATCAGAAGGTGGCTGGTGACGGGTGAATGTGTACAGGTCTATTACAGCCACACCAACTACATCTACAGCCTGGCTGTCTTCCCAAATAACCAAGGTTTGTCCATCAATATTAATATTTAAAGTGAACAAGAGCTTTTCAAGGTCTAGGTAACAGACCGCTGCCGCTTGATTTATTTATTGAATCGGCATCCACAGTTTTTCCTGTAAGATGGTTGCTGGCTCACTCTGACTTCAGACTGATGCTTTTCCCCTAAGATTTTGTAAGCACAGGAGAGGACAGGACTTTGAGGATATGGAAGAAGGGAGAGTGCACTCAGACTATCCGCCTGCCTGCCCAGTCTGTCTGGTGCTGCTGCATTCTACCTAATGGTGATATAGCCATTGGAGCCAGGTAAAAGAACTGCAATCGGCATGCTAAGTTGTGGTCAATCCATAATCGTATAATGTATATATTCATTTTAAATATAAAAAACAAGTGAAACGACAAAGTGTGTTTATCTCCTCGCAGCTTTGATTTATGATATCATTATCTTATTCACAAATGGATATACTGTAATCCGATCAGCAGAAATCAGAAGTAGCTTTTATGCAAACCCAGATGCTTCTCCTCTGCCCACAGTGATGGTATTATTCGCGTGTTTACTGAAGCTGAGGACCGCATGGCCAGCATAGAGGACCTGCAGGCCTTCGAGGATGAACTCTCTAAAGCCACTATTGACCCAAAGACTGGCGATCTAGGAGACATCAAACTGGAGGACCTTCCTGGGAGAGAACACCTTGACGAGCCTGGTTAGAAAATAGGCGGCCATTTATTTAATCTAGATGTTTAACAGCACATCCGAGATGGCGTCAGTATGTTTCTTATTTGTATTATTTCCTCCAGGAAATCGTGACGGACAGACGCGGCTGATTAAAGAGGACGACAAAGTGGAGGCGTATCAGTGGAGCGTCAGTGACGGCCGCTGGATGAAAATTGGCGATGTCGTTGGGGGCTCCAACCAACAAACCTCCAAGAGTGTGATGTATGAAGGAAAGGTAAGACCAGAAGCTTACTAACAAGGCAAATCATGCACACACACGGTAAAACATTTTCTTTAAGACTCCTTATCTCCCCACAGGAATACGACTACGTCTTCACCATCGATGTGAATGAGGGAGGGCCGTCCATGAAGCTGCCTTACAACGTGTCAGAGGACCCCTGGCTTACAGCCCATAACTTTTTGCAGAAGAATGATCTCAGCCCCATGTTTCTCGACCAGGTTGCCAATTTTATCATCCAAAACACCAAAGGTCACGTGGTGGGTCCAGAGCAGCCGGCTGGTGGCGACCCCTTGACTGGTGAGGCCTAAAAATGTATATTTTTCTAATCAATATCAATATGTAAACGTTATGAGGCTTAATGTACATTTTTCTCAATGTTTGTTTTCTCTTTATTGTCAGGAGGAGCTAGGTATATCCCTGGGGCTTCTGATGAAAGGTCGGCCTTTGGAGCAGACCCCTTCACAGGTACCAGGATGTTCATTTAAAGATTTGTCACGATCTTACAACCACAAGAGATGCTTTTTTCACAGCTAAGTTCCCACCAACAGGCTCTGGTCGCTACATCCCGGGGTCCGGTCCCAATCCAAGTGCTCCTGTTGGTGTAGCAGATCCCTTCACAGGTGAGTGATAACTAATGGAATGTCTTACTTTTTGCACATTGAAGTGATAAACTAAACCAGCTGGTAAGTAAGTAGTAGGCCTATGGACACATTTCTCCTCAATAAAACAAGGTAGAAGACAGCGTGTTTTCATGTAATCTATCTATTCTGCAGGAGGAGGTGCCTACTCTTCAGCGGCTCTCAGACAGAAGGCAACCAACATCTATTTCCCCAAGACTGATGGTGTGACCTTTGAGCAAGCCAATACACCACAGATCATTGGTGAGCATTGTTTTTAAGTGAAGTGGCTAGGACATAGTAAAAGGGATGTCCATAAACCATTTAGGAGTCAATATTAGATTCAAAATCCAATGGTAAGTTGTTGTGACTCTTTGTGCACTGTCAGTAAAATACCTGTTTGTGAGTGTTTTGCTGAGCTGTAAAGTTAAAAGTTGTATTCAGATTATTTGTTGTTTATTCTACCAAAAGGCCTTTCCCTCAGTTCATTTACATTTACTTGCCATATCATTTCAACAATGCCTTCTTCCCTATAACAGCCAAGCTGAAGGAGCTGAATGGAGGTGCCCCTCAGGAGCACCAGCTTTCCGAAGAAATCCTGGAAAGTGTGGAGAGGCTGCTGATGTCTGTGTGTGAGCCCTGCTCCTCCAAGTCTCCCCTAACCATCCAACAGATCAACCTGCTCTGGAAGGCCTCGCACTGGCCAGAAGGTACAACAGAACGCTTTGTTTTAAGGGTTTTATTTCTTTCTGTTTTAATGTATTTAAGTACTGAAGGAGGCCAAAATGCTTCAGCAAAACTTGTAGTATGAAGATCAACTTTATAAACAAATTAGACCGTCACGTTTCGACCTTTGGCCTTCATCAGGGTCATCCTGTTTTAATGTATTTGACATTTTTTGAAATCAAGTATTTTATTTTCAATAGCAGAGGTTAAATTGAATACCACAGTAAATAATTTCCCAATACAGGCGCATCTTCTTTGTGCCTCCATTCTTAAGCCCTTCCCATTCCTAACTGTAAGAAACATTGGTAGAAATGTATCTTAAAGACTTGTATTTAAATGTTTTGAAAAATAATTTGATTTAAGGTTCTTGAGTTCCAAACGGTTTACTTACCAATCTCCCCTTTCCTTTCTCCTGGACTCCAGACATTGTGTTTCCCGTCTTGGACATTATGAGGCTTGCCGTGAGACACCCCCAGGTTAATGAGAGCCTCTGTGGCGAGGCAGAGGGAGTCCAGTTGTGCAACCACCTGCTGAGCCTGATGAGGCCTGAGGGGCGTCCTGCCAACCAGATGCTAGCCCTGCGGACTCTGTGTAACTGCTTTAGTGGCCGGAACGGTCGAGCTCTCCTCATGGCTCAGCGTGAAACGGTGCTATCACGTGCTGCTGAGTTGGCCTCTGTCTGCAATAAGAACATCCACATTGCCCTGGCCACTTTGGTGCTTAACTACGCTAGCTGCCTGCACAGCCAACCAGATCTGGAGGCAAAGGCCCAGTGCCTGTCAGTGGCCAGCCGAGCTTTGGAGACCATTCAAGACAAGGAGGCTGTTTTTAGGCTGCTGGTGGCCTTGGGAACAACTGTGGCCTCAGACCAGACAGCCAAGGACCTGGCTCGCTCCCTGGGGGTCAACTCTCAGATTTCCAAGTACTCGTCAGTGTCTGATCCGTCTAAGGTGGCTGAGTGCTGCCAGCTAGTTTTAAAAGAACTACAATGATGTAAATGATTAGAAGAAAAAAAGAGCACTTGTTTCTTACTGATCTGCTTTATCAGTTGTGGTGGAGACTTAAATAATTGGATGTTCTACAATAAAAAAGGAGAAATTAAAAATCTGCATGAGCGAAGCCTTTTTTATTACTGCTGATCTATAGATACATTAGTCTTGGGACCTACGGGTACATCATGATAACAGCATGTTGTGACAGTCCAGATGGCTAGATGAGAATGCTCCTTGCAGGTGAAACACTTTTATATGAGATACAAAACAATAATGTAGCTAAGCTTGGTAAAAGTCCATTTCCATTGGTTTATTAACAATTTAAATCAGCCGGATGCTGTAGACATGACAAAAGGGCACCATCTTCACACATTTGAATGATGTGGTCTTCTCATAACTAATAATTATATGATATATATCTAGAATTTTTTTAGCACGACTAATATAACAATGCAGACAATGCATTCGTTGAGAAATTGTATTCTGAGAGCTAAAAGATGAGCAGCTGTTATAATTTCTGAGTCCTTTAACACGGTTACAGGTAACACAATTAACTGCAACTGTCTTTTTCTGCATTGCAAAAATGTTTTACAGTGGAATATCACATTAAAGTTTTTCATACACTGCTACAAGGTGGTATGTTTAAATTGGTCATACAAATGTACCGTAAATGGGACGCCTAAGTTCCTTTTTTTTTTTTTAAAAAGGAACAACTTGTGTATATATCATGTTTTTTATCACTATAGTTCTTCAATAACTTAAATAGTCTGATCACTTTATAATGCCTGGATGAAGACTCCACCATTTGAATTTATAAATTGACATGTTTGGGATTTGGACCCTTTACCTTTGCATCCCCTCATCCCTGAACAGGTAGTCCAGACAAGTTTTTGATTCACAAACTTTTAGTGATTTGTAGAGTCATGAGAGCAACCCATCCGGGTGCTTTGCCCAAACGACGCCGGCCCCGCCCCAAAACTGCAAGTATGAGCCTTTAAATCTGATGACCTGTGATGTACATGGTTAATTTTACACCGTTATGATGTCAGAAATGTCACATTTTAAATGTTTATATCACTGGCCATCAGATTTAGTCTCATACTTTAAGTTTTAAAGTACGGTTTTTATTTTTTAAGACATTAAATCGGTAAAGACCCCAACTTGTCCATTAACCGCAATTCATTCAGATGGAATGATTTCACCCTAAAGGGGGCGGGGTCGGCATCGTTTGGGCAAAGTACCCGGATGGGGAGGAAGTACTTGTTAACAACATCCGGGTGCTCATTATAAAAATTGGCGGTCGCGGTTGTTGCTTGTAGTCCTAATACTCCTGACTACAATTGGGGGAAAAATAAGCTTTAACAAATGTGAGCGCATACTAAATGTAACCAAATCGATAGTTAAAACAAATGTTACTATAGTTGTTTGGTTTCTGTTTGTTTGAAAACAGCTTCTTTAATGTATGTGGACAAACTTGAAACAAAAGTTCGGAGGCTAACTTTGTCGCTAGCAGTTTAAGCTAGCTGGTTATCCGTGAGCTTTTGATCACTTCGCCGGATTTACCTCCCGAATAATGGCGAACCCGATGTTAGTGCAGAAAAAGAATGGCAAGTATTTGTGGTTTGCTCTTCTCGGGCTCGGATTTCAACCAGACACTGGGATGTCGTCAATCGCCGGCAAAACCAACATTAACATCAAACACATCAACCTGGGACCGTGAGTGTGCTTTACTGATCATAACAACTCAGTGAGACTCATGTGCATGTTAGCGGTACTAAACTCCTCAACAAAAAAAAAAGTTTGGAAACATTAATTTGGTCACTTTAATAATGCTAATTGGTGTTGTATTGTATATCTTTGGAAAGCCTGATTAGTCACCTTTACAACCAGGTATAACTTGTAAAGATCGTGCATGTTTAATGTTTCACTGAAGCTTTATCAAAAAGTTAAAACAGAACATAGATATCGACAAGCAATTGTGTTTTTCTGATTGTTTGCACTGCTTATTTAGTCGGTCTGAATGCTAAAATCGTCTGTGAATTCACAATTTAAAGCTGATATTTAAATAGTAAATTAATGCCCACGGAACCCCCTTAGGAGGTTTGGATCCATCTCACCTTTTTCATTCCTGATGAGTTTGCACCCCTGTGATTAGTCACCTTTACAACCATGTTTAACTTGTAAAGATTGTGCAATGTGAAACACAGCTGTATGTGTGGGTAGAGCACTACACTTCATTCATTGAACACTGTCAGGGACCTCAGTAGCGTTTGGATGATCCATACGAGGCCACAACAGCTTGGACCCTCCTCTTGGGGTGGCATCCCATTCCTCAACCAGGAGTGGTTGTGTTGGTCACGCCCAAGATGATCCCACAAGTGCTGTCAATCATGTGCCAGTCATACACCTGTAACTAACACACACACCTGGCAGCACTTGAAGCGCCAATATAATAGAATTACTTTATTGATCCCAAACTGGGAAATTGTGGCGTTACAGCAGCAGGTTGTCCAAACACACAACATGAGTAAAAAACACAATGTTAGCAAATCTAAACATGATATAATATTAAATACAAAGTAAATAAGCAATAAAAATATCAAAACTAAGAATGTGAATATATACAACCAGGATTTAACTTAGCATTCCTAGTCTTAAATAGGAAGATTAAATATGGAAGATTAAATGTGCAAAAACAGAGTCATAAATGGACAGTATTGACATAAGTTAAAGTGCATGAGTGCAGACATGTTATAAGCAGAAACTATACAATATAAAGACGAGTAGACAGACAAATGAAGTGAACATGAGTGCAGGGATAATTTGTAAATTTAACATGTGCAGAACAGATTACAGTAAGGAGAGACAGATATTATCATGATGACAGTTCTCTGCTCGCAAGAGGTGAGCTGTTGTACAGAGTAGTGAAATTGCAGGGGATTTTGGCCCTTTTTTTTTTTTTTTTTTTTTTTTTAAGAGCGCTACTCACATTTAGCTGTGCTGCTCATTCCACGAATGCACGATCCTTACAAGTTATACCTCGTTGTAAAGGTGACTAATCAGGCTTTCCAACGATATATAATATACAACACCAATTGGTATTATTAAAGGGGTGAAATAAGTGACCGAAGTAATGTTTCCAAACTTTTTTTTTGAGGAGTTTATATTTCATTTAAAGTTACATTGACGTTGTTATTGACATGGCTCTTGATTTTTAGCTTAAGTTTAACTTGGTTGAATGTTATTTGATGGCAAACAGGAATATGTTCGACAAACCAAACAAGGACGCCTTCTACATAGTGACACATTTCCTGTTGTTAAAACTCAACCCATCACGATTCAATGAGGCATTCAGGTAAGGGAAAAAAGGAATGATCAACTATTGACATTCATTGGCAACCGTCCCCATGACAGTCCCTAGCATTTGTGACTATAATGAGCTTTTTGTTTTGGGTTAGGCACTGCTGGCCGGTTTTGAATCAGAAAGCAGATGTTGAATTCCGCAAAGTTACTTGTGCCTGGCTACGAGAAATAATGGTAAGAAACTCCCCAGCTATGCACTCAACATTTGGATAGAATTTACATCTATTCTTTATTTGTTGCTTTATTTCTTTTGGCTTTACTTTCACTCGTGTGCTTTCCCCTTAGAAGCTTACCTGAAAGACTTTTGTGCACAGCTTTTGTAAAACCATAAGTGAAATAAATCCACATGAAATGAAGGTAACATTGTATTATGATAGATATACTATTTATTTAGAACACCCATCTGCAATGAATAAATCAATATTGCTATTTGCTCTTGTCATGTAGAAAATCATTTGGGTGAACTCTGCATCATTCTGTCTTCGTGTTATATTTACTGTGAAATGCAGACATGTTAGCAATCTCTAGCTTGAGGCTAATGCTGTCTCTCTTTTGTTGCAAGAACAAATTTCCTTCCTAAAATATTTTTTATTCTCAAATGCTGCTTCTGCCATCAAGTATTCCACTAAATTTAATGGTAAGTTGACCTTTTTTTTTTTTTTTTTCAAACTGTGTAGGATGAAACTGCAAATGCAGGATCCAAAGTGGTAGCATCCTTGTTCCTGTCACCTGGAGGTCCCAAGTTTGTCAGCTTGATGCTTCATCTGGCCAATTATGTCATGCTGCAGGAAATGAAGACATTCACCACAGGTCTGTCCACTTAGGAAATCTTTTTTTTTTTGATACCAATAGCTTGTGTGCACAATTTGTAGATCAGCATAGCAACATTACATTGTATTTAATGTATTTGCCTCTAAGTTAGCGTCAATTAATCTTGAATATTGTCATCATTAGATGACAGCTGGGTTCCTGAGGGTGCAGCTATGCCGGCTTCTTCCTTTGACATGGCAGTGAAGCGACACAATCTAACCCATTCCAGGTTTTTAAAAGCTGCCGTGGACCAGGATCGTTTTCTTCATGAGTACCAGAAACGAGCCCAGTAAGTCCTTGAAGTTCCATCTTGGCACCTCTGCAGTCAGAGATGATGTGTTATATTTACAGCTGTAGCAACAGGTTGTTGCAAGGCAGCCTTCTCTCACTACAGAAGCCTTTGGTTTTTATACTTGTCTTTGCGTCAAATGTTCTGTCTTAAAGTTGGGCATTTCATTAAGACAAAAATATGAGCTGTAATAAAACATGAAATTTGGATTTTGTGGCAATTCCACATTGCAACCTATGGACAACCACTCCCCTCACCCTTTCATTTCAAACATGCAAGAGAACCTACTGTGGTTGCTAATACTAAATGAATTTAGTGTTTCCAATTAACTTAAGTCAACTACATCATACCCAGTACCAGATATCCTTCTATTTATAGTTTCATTTTGCAGTTTGTAGGACTTTTGCATTTTTGTGCGCCACAATCCTTTTCCCAGCAAAGATGGGACACATCAACAGAGTTACCACGTGCATCTTTGGAAAGCTCAGCAATTTGTTTATCTAAGGTAACGATGTTGTCAACAATATTCTGTTTGCTATGGTCTGCAGCTGATGCAAGAGCAAACATGTCAAAAGTCAAGGACCAACACCATGCATACTGCACTCATGCAGTATGCAAATTCAAGAATTTGCATACTGCAATTCAAGAAGAATTTTCTTATTGTTACCAAATATGTTGCTTTGTCTTTTCAGTTATGGTTTTTTTTTTTAATTTATCTTACTTTGAATATTAAATGTACAAATAATGACCTTTTCTTTAAACACTCTTATGTTTTAATTGCAGATGAGTGCTCTTGATGTTGTTTCATTGGCTTATTGTTTGAGGCCTTGTCTGTGTGAACTGATTGTATTCACGCCATTGTTCATTTGGGGTCAGTTGATTGCAGCTGGAGTAGTTCACAATTTGAAGCGAATACAGCACAGATGAAACCCATTTCATTAACGATGGCTCAGCTCCATCAAGTGTACCAAGATGCAAAGCCACTGCTGCCATTATCAGCCATTGTTTTTGCAAGTGGATAATTTGATTCTACTACTTTTTGGTCAATTTTAAATCTTCTTCTTTTGTTCCCCCCCTCTTTCGAAAGGATCCTTGTGAAATCAAAGAAGGAAGCTGGAGAAGAGTGTGCCAAATACGATGAGCTACTCAAGTATGTATGACTTTATGGTTTTTGAGTCTTTTGACTTGTGTGTTTTTGGTTTGTTAACAATACTTTTTACTTTCAGGCGTTTTAGCGGTGATTCTACAGAAGCGGAAACGTCTACAGCTGAGAAGACACAAAAGGTAAGTGATGTTTTGTTTTTAAAGCCTAAATGAAACTCAAGACATAGTTTTGACTCCACTTGGACTAATGGGGAAATGCAGAACTGACCTGATGCGTATTGTCATACCTTTTTTTTTGAATACGATTTTCCAGAAGTGTGTGGTGTTAAATATCTGAACCAAAATGTGTTTTGGAAAGAAGTAGCTCTGTACTGAGACGTGTTTAATGTTCAAAGAGCTCACTTACAATATTTGGTTATCCCAAGGTACGCTCCCTGTGGTCGACTGTTGATGAAATGCTGTCAACCACTAAAGAGGAGCAGCAGGCAGTGGGAAGTGTTTTGAAGGGGGATGTAGATCGACACGTACTGGATGGAACGAATAGAGTACTCAAAATTCCCCGGACGCTGCTGGAGAGAGTTGAACAGCTCCCAAACCAGGTGAGGGATAGAAGTTAACTGATATTGTCCCGAGCGATGTAAAGTTATTGTTCATTGAACAATTGAGTCTGTTCTTTCAGGTTTCTTTCAACATTTCAGTGTTACTTTAGGCTTATCCGGCATCATTGGTTGCACAACACTTTCAATGCTAATGAAAACTGTGGTCATGACTGAGCCCACGTTGTGATGACTGAGCCTTTTCAATCCGAGCTTTCACTGATTGCGATGGTTCCTGTTTCCCAGTTGAGTTCAGGGAATGTGTACGAGGCCGGCCAGCTGAACCTCCTGTGTGTGTTTGAGCTGACGAACCACGCGCTGCACCTCTTGAGGGAGGCGCAATCTCGGGTCTCTAACGCCCCAAAGCCCCGGCTCAGTGCAGAGCCTCTGCAGGAGAAGTGTCAGCAGATGGCCCGTGTGCTGCAGGAGCTCCACCTCATCAGGTATACACAGAGCCACACTCTATTTCCAGAAGGATGCACTTTCTCCTACCTTTTTTTTTTTTTTATGGTGCTGCAACATTACGTGATGTATTGGTAGGAACTAAAATATCCCTCAAATCTTGGTGGTTTAGAGACTCTAATAGCTTTTAATTTTCTCACAGGCAGACAATTTCCAAGGAAGGAATTCCTGAGGTTAGGAGTAACATCGGGGAGTTGGATGCCGAGTGGGACAAGAAGTGGATGCAAACCCTGAAAGAAACACCACTAGTATCTTTCCTGAATGAAGATCCGGTGAGTTGTCCTTTTTGATTTTTTTTTTTTTTGATCTCATTCAACCCCAAATCTTCCACATTGACAGTAAAGTCATATACAGTATATGTGTTTTGCCAAATACCAAACAAGACGGCATGACTTTGTTCTGTTGCTGCAGTTATGAATCCAGCCGCAGTGAATCAAAAGGCTTTTCACTGTCGATGCATTGCTAACTTTATGATACGTCTGGTGTTTTTTAGGCTCTGGGCTTCCTCTCACCAATGGCTCCACTGTCTTTTGAACCAGCTACTGATGCCTCTTACACGAGTGGCATCTTCTCCCAGTTTCCTGCATCACTTCTTGGTGGGCAAAATGATATGAATGAGAACATGCATAATGTGTTTTTAAATAGGATCTATGGAAAAAGATTTTTTTTTTTAATTTCTTACAATGCTGCTTTTATTTTTCAGAGGAGAAGCCTGCAGAGAGTAAATCACATGACGGATTACATGACACTTCTTTTAACCAGAGCAGGTAATGTCAACAGCCATGAAGAGAAGTCTTCTTGTTTGTCATTATTGTCTTTTGAATGGGAGGCAGATACATTGGCAGTGCTAAGCCTTGCTCTGTCCGTCACAAGTCCTCCCTACAGCATAAGAGCTCTCTGATGACCGTGGCGAATTGAGAGAAATCGCCACGGACAGATACGGAGCTGACACTCTGAGTTTTATACGCAACAAAGTTCCAAATATGTTTTGCCATGTACCAGAAATAAGCTTGCATAGTTTATAAAGCAGAGGACATGTGTCTCTGCATTAAAGCCTGAAGTGTTAAGGCTTGATTGAATACTTGGAGCATGTCAAACAGATTGTCTTTTCATTCTAGGAGCTTGACTTGAACATTACTCTACACTCTGCTGAGAAACAATTGAATGGAGTGAAGATGTAGGGCAGTGTGCCAACTTCATGCAGGTTTTTGGCACTGAGTCAAGGCCACATAGCTGGAAGTTATCAGCTACTTTTAGAAGCTCTATGATGCTTTCACTGTTCCTGAGCTGTACTACACTGTGATGAAAATGTGATATGGGGCAAAACAGACTTAAATGTTAAGTCTGTTTAACACGACATGTTTTTTTTTTTCTGGAATCAGCTCTTATCCTACGGCAGCTGAAAGGATCGAAAGTCCTGATGTCACCACTGCAGCATCATCTCAAGCAAACACCTCTCTTGACTGGCTGTTTGACACACCTCCTGCTCCTCCTGCTGTATCTCCATCTGTAGCACCACCTCAGGTTAGTAATGAGCTTGAGAATTCTGTTTTTTTTTTTTGTTTTTTTTTTAAAGTAAAGTGCATTTGCTCAACCTTTTGAATGTCTGTGCATAAAATCCTACATCAACATACTAACAAAGGTGTCCTTGTTTTCAGGCCAGTGTGAGGAAAACAGCCCACGTTCAACCGAAGACTTCTTCCAAAAGACACAAGGCTCAAATACTCAATATGGAGTGTGATAACCTTGCTGACCAGGTATAGCACTGACTGTTAAGGTCATAAAGAATTATGAATGCTAGCCTTTTACAGCTGCTGAAAGATTGCCAGTTTAAGGCAGGTTATTTAAACCCTTGTTACCCTGCTTCTGTGTTGTGTAATGCACCGACCGCATGGTGGGGTGGAATTGATCCACCATCGGCGGTAATAACAGATGTAACAGGGGATGACACGGTGTCTGTTTAATGTTAGAACCAGCAGGACGGATTAGTGCTGTGTGTATGTGGAGCTCGCCCTGTGTGTTCACAGGCTGTGCTACTCAAGCTCTCCCAGCACTGTAAGACGGTTTGAGATCACGCACTGGGACACCAATACTACGCTGTTTAGGATGCTATGTATAGCACAGAGGCATGACTGCAGAGCGTCATTAGGGCCTTGATGTGGAATGGCAATCTGTAAGCGGCTTATTTAACTTGGAAAAAAAAATAGTAAAGACAACTAGTTAATGGTACGAGTCTGTGTTTTCTTTTTAAACCTCTAACACTGTGTGTATGTTAGTTTGCAGATGCTGTGACTACGACCAGTCCGACAGACGGCAGGGTCAAAGGGCGTGACTTGGAGAGCCTCTTGAGCACTCTTCATAGAGATCCCTTCTCCACAAAAAAGCAGCTGCCCCGAACACCTGAGAGCCTAAGTAAGTTTTCTTTTGCATCAGATCTCACCCTTAATTTAAGGTTGGTTCTATTCACATGTAAGATTATGTTGAGCAGCATCAGGGTTGCCTCAAACAATGCATTCTGAGTTTAAGAAATAACTGTCATTGTTGGAGATCTGCATTTCCCATTGTCTCTGTGTCAGCTTCTGAACTCGTTTTCACTTTTCTTTAGTTATGGATGTGAAGAACTCCTGGCGTAAGGCACTTCAGGAAGACAAAGCTGAGAAAATGGGACATTCAGCAACATTTGAAGACAGTGTGATGGGGCGACTCACCCCCCTTGATGAGCCTCGCAATGTCTTGCTGAGCCCAGATTCTTCCTCCAAGAGTTTCACTTGCAGTATGAAACCTATATCAACAAGCGGAGAGGTTAAAACCACTCTGCTGTGGGACACCTTCAACACGGAGGCCCTCGACAGCCCGAGCGGCACAGGCAGCAGTGCGGTCCAGTTCAGCCTCGAGCACGAAACGCTCCCCGAAATGCCGAGCTGTGACAGTCTGCTGAGCCTCGACGATGAAGAATTAGACATGAAGAGTGAGGATGAAGATGATTTCCTAATCCCTGCCCTTAAGAGTCAGGAGAAGCGGTCGCCCCTTGCCACACTTCACCTGAGTCAGCAGGCGTGTGCCGACGGTTCCTTAATGGACAGAAGGAAGAGGACTCCTGAGTGTCTTCTAACGGGTCACATGAGCCCAAGTTTGGACAAAGACTGGCTTATGGAGCCTGCTAAATCAAATGACGCCACAGACAAGGTTTTCTCCCTGGACTTGGACACACTGGAGACGCCGTCGCCAGCCAAAAAGCAGGAGTACGGCCTCCCAAAACTGATCACATTCTCCCCAATAGATGACATGAAGTGTTAAATACATTCCTCAGAGAACCCCCATTTCCAGCCTTGACTGTCTTAAACTGATATTTGATTTTTAAGAAAAGTTTGCACATTGATGTTAAATAACTAACTAAATATAGTAAATATGTTTAATTTTAAAAAGTAGACATGAACTGCTTAATAAAATTGTAAAGTGTCATTTTTTTTTTTTTTGTAAATATTTGCAATTCCTAGCTTCATATTGTTTCTTGTGCTGAAGAAGGATCTCTCATCAAATCTTCCTTTTTAAAATGTGGGAATATAGTCCACTGTATTCAACAAAGCTTGTCTGCATCTTCCCATTTACATTGCACTTTTATCATGGTTGAATTTAAATCACCTCCGATGTGAGAAAAGAAACAGCTCAGTTGGTTTGATGAAAAGAATATAATTTGTAATATTTTTTAAAATAAAAATGTAATGCAAACATTCACTGTTCCTTGATAGCTTTTTCTTTCCTTGTAATTTAAGCTGCAGGTTGAACTAAAGTTAGACTGTTGGACACCACATTAACCCTCAGCGTTGCAGTGTTCATAAATCAATATTGAAAAAAGGTTAAATATTTCTCCTTATTGGATATTTGATGACGAGAGTTTTAACCACAAGAAAACGTGTTGCATCGTCACTACAGAATTGCGTAAATTCAAATAAACTGGTTTTCTCACGCACCTGTTGCTTTTCCAATGTAATTACTCTCAGCTGAAGGTAGGGGGTGTCAGACATTGTGCAAAACACCGAAACAAGTGTGTCAAGGTGGAATAAAAACTGGTAGAGGACGTAAAGTCTATCCCTTTCACAATAAACCGCAATTGGGCGATCAACCTTTTCAGAGGCTATAAAATGTTTCACCATAATAAATTGATGCAGGAAAAATGTCCATTTGTTTCTACTTCAGCATTGTCTAGTTTTTACATATGCCATAACCTACGAGTTGTTAGGAGCCGCCATACTAAAGCTCCTTGTGAGCAAAAAAATATTTAAAAGTTATTTATTTGGATATAACAATTTATTAATTCTTGAAGAAAATGAATATGCAATCAATTATATCACACCTGAAACTGTACACTGATTGTAAATGTGGAAAAAACAAACAAAAAACACAAATATTCATAAAAATTATGCGTTTTAAGCCTACTATAGCCTACAACCTTTAATTATTATAATAATTATAATAAAGTTACTTGTCGACACACTTGCAATTTGACAAGTTTGAGTCAACTTTTCTGTAAACTTTAACTGTAATTAATTTTAACATCAAGATTCATTATTAAATTGTGCCTTTTAAAAATAGATACTGCTACTGATTATACAACCAATAAACACAACACCATGTTTTATTCACAAACTCTTTCCATATGTTAAAAAAAAAAAAAAAAGTACTAAAAACCAAGAGTTAGTAACTATTTTAAAAAACGACGACTGCGGTTTTATTTTGAAATGACAATCCGGAAGTTTTGCTAGTGTGCTTGACAGCGCGCCCCGAGGCCAGCCTTTGTCAGGTTTCAGCAGCGGGGGGGGGGACGACGACGACGACGACGTAGCCTCTCCTCTTCTCTGGGCGGTTCCAGTCTGAAAGAGACGTCCGCGGAGAAAAAGCTCCCTGACAAAAACTATCAGCGACAGACACAAACATGGCGCCTGCCTCCGCCAGCAACTTCAGGTGAAAGTGTGAAGAAGAAGAAGAAGAAGAAGAAGAAAAGCGGAGCAAAGTTTCAAAGGAGGATTTTACGAAGTGCCCCCTTTTTTGTTTTTCCTGCGCGTCTTCCAGAGTCTGACCTGTTTCTCACAAATAGAAATACGGAACATATCAAAGCGGGTAAAAAAACTGCAAGTTGCCTTCATGTCAACATTGTCTCGGGCTGCAGTGTAAACAGCTGGTGAGTGGAGCTTATTTGTTTTGAATATGAAGCTATAGGAGAGTTACTTAGAAACAGTATTGTAACTATTTAAGATGTCTTTATCTGTTCTTAAGTAAGCTCCTGCGCTAAAATTACATTTTCTTGGTGTTAAGCTGCTGCGGTGTGTTACCACACTTTCCACCGTGTGTGTGTGTGTGTGTGTGTGTGTGTGTGTGTGTGTGTGTGTGTGTGTGTGTGTGTTATCCAACCGCGCAAAGAGAGACAGGCAGCCACGTATCACTGGTTTGATCACAGGAGGACTTGTCTTTTGTTTTTTATCCGCGGTGATGTGTATTTCCTGCACGAAAAGCTGACCTAGTTATGGGTCGGATGCAACAGTTGGGAATACAGCAGCACCCCCTCCTACTTTTTTTTTTTTCCTCCTCCTCCTCTGCTTGTGAGTTCCTGGCCCTCCTTGACGCCTGATAATCAGGACTCAGCTCTCCTGGAGCCTGCCCTAACCTTGCAGGTGTCTGCTCCAGCACACACACACACACACACACAGTTTCCTGCTGAAAATCAAACATATATTTAAAATTCAAGACTTCAGCAGGGGAATTTTGCTCACTCTTTAAGCCAGGGATGGGGGCAACTTTGGTCACAGCAAGGAGCCACATTCATTTAACTCTCACTGCCAGAGGGGCCAAATTGTAGTATACAAAAAACGATTACAGTCAATTATGTCTCAGATTTAACTTCAACATATACTAATGATCAAATATTATTATGCACATATTTCTGGTTTTCATGAATTCATGGCAGATTTTGTCACGTTTTCTTCATGTTTCCAATTAATTGACCTGAGGGCCACATTGAGGGTTGATGGGGGGGGGCCCGCATGTGACCCACCCCTGCTCTAAGCTATCCCCAAGATAAGGAACTTGTAACCTGACTTGTATCTGGGCTTGTGGACTCACTCTCTCTGCATTTGTATGACCCTGACCCTAAGGACAAAGAGCCGTGTAACATACCTCTGCTGTTTTGTTTTATGGCCCCGTGTGGAGGGAGCTTTAATGCCATTAAGTTCGATGCCAAGGTGCTCGCATATCTACGCCTCAGCACTTGACTGTTTGCCAGCCAGCAGCAAGTCTGGCCCTCCAGGGCTGCAGAGTACTCCGCTTCCCATCAGCGTTTTTCGGTGAATCACGGCATGCATGTGATGTTCCTGTTATGGCAGCCGTGGCACAAGTCCCAGCAGAGCCAAGGATGGCACTTCCTCTCTTCTACTGTACACATTACAGTTTCAACGAGGCGTTATACCGACTGAGACCAGAGTCAGGCTGTAACAGAACAATCACGACTTGTGGAGGGAGTAAATGGTTGGAATAGCTTTTGCAGAGTTGCAGGAAATGAACCACTGACATGTGGAAACATGGAAGAAAAATCTCTTTCTTGACCTTGGCTTGGCCTGACAGCGGCTGGAAAAGGGGAGTGGAGCGAATGTTGCCTCTCGCCAACTGCTTCTGGTGTGCAGGTATAAAGTACGTCATTGCTGCACTGTGGCTTGGGTACATTGAACTTGCACTTTGTCACCGGGGCTGGCCATCCAAAGGCTCTGTCAGGTGACAAAGGCAAGGAAAAAGTTTGCAGTGACAGGCTGTGGAAGGACTCGGTAGTTGCCGCTGCAAAGTCAAATTGGAATCTGATGAGTGTGAGGTATAACTTAGTAATATTTGTGTGTCTGTGTGTGTGTGTTTTCTTACCTTTTTTAGATTGGTCGGTTCGTCTGAATTTGAATTTCTGTTTAACCGACTTGGAAATGAGTTACCTAGAAACATCCCTGCCTCCTCTTTTTGTAGCTTGGCTGCTGCTGCTGGAGACTGAGCCTGGCCTGGTTCATCCTGATAATATGGAAATTGCAATTAATTGGGCAGCTCTTATTCAACCCCTCCTTTCAGAAGTTAAAGTTCACTGCACTTCCACTATACTTCCACTTGTAGGATTGTAACTGGACCCGAAACAACAACAACAACAACAACAACAAAGATTTTACTCGTCACAAATGTAACTTTTCTTCAGTAATATTTATTTGCTTTATATATTTTAGTGACTTTATGTGGGGACGTCTTGCTCAATAGAGAGGTCAGGATTCATTAACATAACAGCATCCCTTTGGCAGCTAGGGAGTTATTGTCTAGCTCAAGGCAAGCCAATTTTTCTTTCCACCGTTGTTACAATTATTATTTTGCCAAACTATCCTGAAACACTTCAGTGGAGCTGCATTGTTAACCTCCTGTTTGCATAACTGAAAACATATTAACTTGAGGAAGTCAATTTCAGCCAAAAGAATCTTGTAACCTGGCCAAAGCTGACCCTCTCAGATAACCTATTTCTTGTCTCTGACCCTTGTACTTTGGTTCACTTTAGATGTCCCCCCCCCCAGTATAGGCCTGAGTCCACGCTGGTTTAGTCCCAGCTGGGCAGTAAGGGCAATGAGTTTGCCCTCGCTCCCTTCTCCTCGGAGTGGAAAGAATGCTCTCTGTCTGCCGGGCTGTCACGCTCCAGGAGGGAGGCAGTCTTGTGACGTTTCTGCTGAGCCTAGCCTCGCTGCCCTGAGCTGCCTCTCATCGTCAAACCAACGCGGGGGGGCGGGGGGGGGGGGTTGTTTGAGTCGCAGGAGGTCACGTATGGTGGGAACCCTTAACTGTCTTTGCCCTACTTTCTCGTCAGATTGTGGGAAGCATGACCTACCTGTTGCCGCTGGCTGTGCAGGAAACCGTTGGTTTTTCTTTTTGGTTTTTTTCTTGACACAGTTCAGCAAACACTCACAGTGTGTCACACTCTCTTGTGAGCACACCTGCCTCTTAAATCACATGCTCAGGTCTTTGCAAAGTGTAACTGTGGACCCACAGAGAGCCAGGAAGGAAAAACCGGATTTTTTTTTCTTTTCGCTTCAGTCGTTAGGATCTGTGCCACTTTTCATGTATTGGGTTGTATTCACTGGTTGGTTTTGGTTTCTTTGATGGAATATTAGCAAACCATTAACAGTTTGATGTCTGTTATCGTGCAAGAAACAGTCAGCCAGTTGTGAAAATTACACATCAATTAAATATCACAAACATTTGCTGTGTACACCCTCTAACTACTACAGTATTTCACTGCTTCCTGATTGAGCAGTAATTGAAAATACAACACAAAGATAAAATCCCTGGGGATCATTTAAAATAAAAACAATGTATCGATAACCAATGAGCTGTTATTACCCAACAGCTAACCCTCACATTGAACCACTTTGAAGCTAACACTACCTTTAACTGTGGAATATAATGACAACAATTATAACTTTATTAGAGACAACAGAGCGCAAATAACAAACACAACAAAACCCCAACAGTAAAAGAACCCAAACGAAAACCCTGACCAACGTCAACATCATAACTCATAACAGATACCTAAATTAATTCTAAAATATCAGCATTCATGTGTTTAAGCCTTGGAGCAAAACAACGACAAAAAAACGCTGATTGAAAAATGATCGAATGCCAACGTTAGCTGTTGTTCATCGGTAGCTAAAGTGTTGTCAAAAATGTCATGTGACATAATGTTCTTCTCTTCAGTTGGTCATAAAGTTGGTACTTAGTGAAATGATAACTATTTGTCAGATTCCCAATGTTTGAACCCTTAAAACCAAGATTACAACATCCGTTTGATGCCAGCTTTAAGCCTCCCGACCTGTGTGATTGACTGGTGTGGCATTAGATCAGGCATTCAGTGTTACATTTAATATCAAGCAAACAAACAATGAAGTATTTTCACTGAAAACACATCTGTTCATTGAATGCGATTCATTAGTTTCAGCTGTGGTATGACATACATGGCTGTTTACTGAAGCAGAACAGCAACAACAAACCTGATCTGCTGTGACTGTTATCAGTGATATGGCAGCTAGATACCTATTATATCGAACTGTGTCAATAGCTAATGTCTGTAGCTTGTTGAAATCCAACTTAGCGTATTTCCTGTGTTCAAAAAAAATGTTGAAGAGTGAGAGATCTGTTGTTTTGCCAGGCTGATCTGAAGCTAAACTGCAGACAGAGTGAAAGCTCCACCTCCAGCAAACTCTGAAGAGCAAGACCTGTTTGAAGTGCACATAAGCGTTCCTTTTTTTATCAACAATAACACAAAAAAGTATCCCCCCCCCCCTCCCCCGCCCCTTATTGTCTTGTAAACTGAAGTCTGGTGTAGCTCCTCCACCAAGTTTGGCTGTTGGTTTCATCACAACACATTGTTAAGATTAATTAGCACGGGGAGGTATTTACAGACCACATTTAACAGCCCCACTACTCACACACATGCTGTCGTTCGCAGCATATGAATTCAATCAAGCAGCAACCGAGCTGAGTTTAATCGGAGCGCATCTCCACCTCGAGCCCACGCTCCAACCCAGAGTCCGAGAGTAAGCACACTTTTTTTTTAGGTGCCTTGTAAAACAGGGGGTTTCGTCACCTCGTTGGCACCTTCCACTCAGTCTGGCCTTCGCCGCTGACAGCATGCTGTGATGACAGGTGGCAGGGAAGGCCACTTTGCTCCTCAGATCCTCCAAAGCCCACACTTACAGAGTGGCACTTGAGGTAGACACACTGGGGCTGCAGAAATTAACCCAAACGCAGCCACAGCTGAAATCAAATGACTTTTCTTTGATGGATTTTTTATTTTTTATGTGAGCAAGTTTACCTGACTGACTTAAAATGCACTTTAGAAGCCCTGCAGGAAGGAAAAAGGAGTTATTAGTACTTGCACAGAAACTCGTATACATCTGAAAAAGAGGGGTTTGTGTGTAGGATTAGCCTGTTCTATTTATAACCATGGGTCAGCTGGCTTTCTAGTAGTATTCCTGCATCTGTACACACACACACACACACACACACTTGCGTCATTGCTTTTTATTCTCATGTGTACTGTCTATGTTACGTGATGTTTGTGTATGTCACTCTCAGCTGCTGTTTCAGACGAGCTGGGAGTGGACGTGCATGGCAGAGCTCCTGCTGAAATAATATAGCACTGTCTGTTGTCCAGCGTTACACACACACACACACACACACACACACACACAAACAGCTACACTTTAGCATGCGCTCACACGCACGCAGGCAGGCTCTTTCACCCCTGGGGAACGAGCCTCCAGGCTCTTTTGTGTGAACGGGGTGAGATCATTGTGGGGGCAGAACGTGGGGGGATGGAGGAAGGGGTTTCACTCTTGTGTGCTTTAATAGTAGAATCTCTTTCTTGTCTTCATCGCTTTTGAATGTGGAAGTGAATCAAACAAACATAATTTGGTATTAAGGCACGCAAGACTGTAGGACCTCCTTTAACCCTTCATTTGTTAATGACAGCTGGATTTTCCCTCCTCCCTCAGGGCTTGTTTGGCTGCAACCTTTTGGCACATTTACAAGCAAGTTCAGACCAGTGCTCCCATCGAGGAACAAGATTTTCCAGTCCACTAAATTTAGGGGCCTCAAGGAATGACCCACCCAGGATTTTGCAACAAAATGTGGTCACAAATTGAATTTTAGATCTCCAGTTAAGTCCTGTTCTCTGAAAAAGTACCATGTTTAAAGCTTAAATCCAACTATCTTCTATTTGTACATTTCCCTAAACTAATAAGCGTGGCTTGTGTTGATTTCTCAGTTGATCCGCAGACAAGGAAATGTTCATAAAACCTCAGAAAGAATAGGCTGTACTAGTACTGGATGTAATAATTGATAACTTATTGTTGTTTCTTAGTGCACCTCCACATGAGTGTCCCTCACTGCCTCAGCTTTAAAGATCGCAAAAAGCTATTGTTGTCACTTCTAATCCACTACTTCTACTCCAGACATCTGAAAAGTAAATGTCTGCTTGACTGGATCCAAAAGTCCTGCTGCCTTCAGCTTCATAAACTTGAGTCTAAATCAGGATGCAGGACTCGAGGTTGTGTTACACCTCACGCAGAAGCCATGGATTATTAGGAAGTGGGATTTTGTTTTTAACCACCAGAAGTCATTTGTGAAGAGCATTAGCACGTTGGAGCGTCTGTTGTGCTGGAGGGAAAAACCAGCTTTGAATCGAGGATTTTCACTAAGTTTCACTTTGGAGGCCTGTCAATAAAGGGGGGGGGAAAGTGAAACTAAAACAGTTGTCCCCCAGTCATACTATATGTATTATTTTTTTTAGATAGTGCTTTCACACTTGCAGAAAACCCCTGATATTTTCAGGAGGGATATATGGGAGGGGGGAGTGACGTTTATATTCTGTGATGGAGCATAGATTGTATAGCCGACTCCGCTATTTCGCTATGTCCACGTATTTGTTTTTAACGCCATGTCTTATCTCAGGAGACAGGGATAGTCTCCAGCTGTGAGGCGCATATGTGAACAGCTAGGTCAGGAGAATATCCAGAGCAGTCCTCCTGAAGTTATCAATATATTTTCAGGAGTGCATAATGTAAAAACGGCTCTAGTCATACCAATACGCTGTTATTTTCAGAGTGAGTTGGACATGCTGACCGTGCTGGTCACCAACATGCCCCGCAATAGTGAAAGGAGCTCTTCAGGAATAAAAATGCTGATTTAATAATACCAGTAATGCATACAGTGTCCCTTTTTTTGTTTCTATTTGATTGATTTAAAGTTCTTAGAAGGACGTTTTGTGAATGTTGAGGCGTCGTTGGGTTTCATAAGATTCAGTTGGAGTCAGAAAAGTGCAACGTGGTTAAACTACTCCATCACTATGAGGAAACATCACAAACATGGCACAGTCTGCATTTGTTTGGGCAGCAAATTCAATCCAGCATGAATTAAGTTATGTTACTTTTGTGTAAGAATAATATTTTTTAAAAGCAGTATCCCCATTAAAAAAAATACAAAACACCTTGCTAATTATTTGCAAAAAACACTGGCAATGGCCGAACATAGGTATTTAATTTTATTAACAGTTATACATGCAGTTCAGTCATTCTTGGGCACAACATGACCCCTTAAAATGTTTTTTTTTTGTCAAAATAACAGCTCAAAAGCCCCAAAATATTCCATCGCTTACAATTTATGACCACTAGAAGCAGATACACAAATGTATTTGACCAGCTGTGACCTTTTTAAATGTTTGGTATTATTGCTTGAAAAGTAACTTTTTGTTCTAATCAGTTACCAACATAGCACTAGCTTACCATAATATATAATCATCAGGCCAAGAGCTGACAAAATAAAAGTCTGATCTTATTATGTGGATCTCGTTACGTGGGTAACTTAATTTGTAAGCTACATTAAAACTGAAAGAGCTGAATAGACAGTGTCCACATCAAGGCCAAAGCTGTAAGCATTCATAGCTACAAGGAAGTCAAGAGCTAGTTTCAGAGTCACCGGTCAGTTTAGGTGTCCTCTGAAGCCACCAAGTATTTTGATCATGACTGCAGCCCAGACAAAGAGCACGACACTCGATGAGCGGGGCTCTGGAGTAACAGAGGAACAGGTTTTTTTTTCATGGGCAGGGAGGTGCAGAGCACAACCTTCAGAGACCGGAGCTCAGGTTTCAACACTCGACTTCATACAGTGGATATTCAACAGACTGGTTTTGCCTGCCAGTTTGACTCAGTCATTTCTTGATCCTACAAGCGGCACTATTTTTGCCCTGAGGCTTAAAAGTCCCTACATATTTTTTTTCTACTTGTTGTCACATGTGCAGAACAAGAAAGACAGTAAATCCTACATGGACTCTTTCCGTCTGTTTACAAAAGCTAAAGCTTTCAGCCTAATCAGCTGTCAACACCAGCGCCGTTTATGGCCACGTCCATGTTTTATCTGCTCACCAGACATAAAACTAGACAATAAAAAACAGTTTCTTCCATTTTACATCTAAAACTCAGACAGTGGATTTTATTTGGACGAGGCTGACTACAGCGAGCGAGTCAGCTACACATAATATACCCTTGAAAGACTTGGAGATCAATTTCCTTTGGTGAAGGTAACACTAGTCGCAGCTCAGGGTCGCCCTGCTTGGCATTGTTGGGACGGGGTTGCCATGGCAGCAGCAATGTTTGTCTATCATAAGGTGTCACAAAGAGTATGGTTGGGTTATGGAACTGGGTTATAGTACAAAAGCAATAAAGCATATCTAATCAAGGTGAGATATAAAACCTTTACTGGCACTGCCAATCCAAAGCAATTATTGCAGTATTAATGTCATATATCTCATATTTTGATTAGAACAGGAAATAATGTGACCTCACTGACTGCTTCTTGTGTTGATCCCTAAAGTATCATTAATCTTCATTCTGAGTCAAACTAGCCTGCAAAGCTGTATTCACATGTAACCAGACCCTTCATGTGGAGTATGCTGCTTTTTTTTTTTTTTAGCATGATCATTTGCATCATGAAAAAGTGTATAAGGGAAGTCACCATCATATTTAGATTTTTAATGACACTTTTTGTGCTGATCTGTGCCCGTGCTGTCAGAAAACTGTGACTCACAGCCTTGATGTTTTAGCGCCGCAGTAACTATTTCAGAGCAGATTTTTGAGTTTAAGTTTAAAATACACATGTTCAGTAGATGTTTTATTTCCTGTAGGCTGTAGTTGTACATGAATCACTTGGAGGTACTCCACTTTTGATGTAATGTTTAAAAATAAATAGAAAATATTTTTTTTTCACATATTTCCTGTCGCTGTGAAATGTCACTTCTTTTCCTCAGGCAGTCTTTGACTTTATAACTTGTGAGAACTTGCCTAATTCCTCCTGGTCTTTTAAAGCAGCTATAACTAATATTTTGATATTAACAATGGATGGAATAACTGTGCGTAATGTGAAAGGGATTACACCAAGTATTATCAGATGACTAAGCTTTCCCCCCTTAGCTTCATAGCCCTTTTTTCAGTTTATTGTTTTGTTATTCTCTATCAGTTCAGCATAAGAGTGTTTTTTCCCCCCGCTGTAGCAGGTAGCTTTTTCTTCATCAAATCTTTAAAAACCTAAACTATTATGTATGTCCAGCAACAAATAGACCATCATCTATATGAAGAGTCAGATGCTTTTCCCTCGGGAGTTGAAAGAGACCAAAGACTGAAAGAAAGAGGAGTACAAATATTGTTACTATGTCTGTCAAGAGGGAAGAAAAATGGCTCCAAATGGATGCTGATGTCCTAACAAGTCTGCTGAATGTGTAAACAAGTGGCTGTTTGCTCAATTAATGCAGTTCAGTAAGCTGTACTTGTTACTCTTTTATGACATTGGTTAAGCATGTATAAGGGCCATGTCATGGGTGTGAGGTCATTTCAGGTCATCATTTTGAGGCCAAGGAGAAATACTGAACAAACGTCTGAAGTGTAATGAAAAGCTAGGATTCCACTTCAGTTACATGACGTGTGGTGTTTTCCCACATGCACAAAACTCCTTAACTTTCAGTAATTATCTGGGTGAGCTGCGTGCGTGAACACGAACGGCAGGATTTTTCACTCAGAATTTTTAGAAGACGCGTGAACGCAACAGGAAATATTCAAGAAAATTCACTGTGAGCGACCTGCGTGGCTGTCTGTTTTAAACAATGATTTTAATTCTGTTCTGATGTTGCAAAGAAACTAAATACAGATGTTAACTCTTACTCAACACAGAGAGAGGATCCAGTCACTGGTTCAAACATCAGACTACATCACTCAAGGACACTTTTAATAACGTGGTTTGTTTTGCAGATAAAGACTGCATTTTGCTCTTCAATAAGGGTTTCACCACTGACATGTTACCATGGATACAGACAGAGCAATATGTCCTAACATTGCTTTATGAGTTTCTATTGCTGTCGTACATTCTCATAAAGAAAGGGCTCATTTCTAAAGGACTGGGACAGATATTAGTCATTGTGTTGTGAAAAGCCACATCTGGTATAATTTGGGCTTTTAAAGAAGGACATAAGTTACAGTGACATTCACAAGAAAGAATTCATGTCCTACTTTGGGAGGAACATTAAACAGAGGAGATTCATAAAGCTGGTCCTCTCTTAAGAAGTGAAATGTATTCACACAAAACAAATAGAGATGTGAGAGATCAAGTGCAAACCTATCCCATCTCTTTCATCCTTTGTTACTGGAACAGCTGACCCTCTTGAGAGAAGTAGGAAGGACCTGCTAATCCCTCCTTTTTCCATGGATGCACCTTAATGGCCTTTTTTTTTGTTTGTTTGTGGAAACTCAAAGTCATTTTAGTCTTTGCTCGGATAATGTGACATATAACTGTATTGTTTTCGCTGCCGAAGGCTTGTTTTGATGAAGTGATGCTCTCTACCCCTCGGTTTGAGTGCTTCTCCAACATTGTTTTAAAGAGGAATGAAAAAATGGGGCCATATTCTGGGCAGATGTCCAGCTACATACTTCAAAGGCACCTGTGAAGAGTATAGGGCTGGCAGTATACTTAAAAATGAATCCATTTTGGCTTGTTCACATGGGCAAAATACCAAATGTATTCCTAAAAGCAGGGCTAGGTGTCTCGTTGAATGAGATATGGGTGGCGGCTATGCCTGTGTTGTCTGAAATTGGGTACTATTCAGATTTATTAATATGCCTTGTCTTGCATCATGACATCATCTTTCCTACCTGTGGTTATCAACTTGAAGAGTATGGAAGTCCAGAGCTGAAATGAAAAACTACAATGCAGAGTGTTTATCTGCGTCATGAAGTCCAGAGCTGTCTGTAGCCTTACAAAGAGGCTTTTTCCCCTCTCCTGCTACAGCTGACTCACCACTGGAAACATTGAACTTCCTGTGTAAGTCGGAACAGCTCTTTGATCGACAATGTGGACATGTGCTTCAAGGTTCTCTTTCTTCTTAGACAACCAGTTGACTCTGTTGTTTTTGGCAGGGCTTTTAAATTCCTTTCTTTGGTACAGTAACACTATTTTTGAACAGTGATGTATAGAATATAAATGATAAGCAGCAGCAGTTTTCATATAAAATATATTGTCCCCAAACATGTCTGTGAAGTTTCTTGTTCTAAATCCACTCTGATCCTGTTTTTTATCATGACTGTAGATCCCTCTATTTCAGCCCTGCTCAGAACAGGCTGTTTCTGTGTCTGTAGCTTTAAATGTAAATGACCTGTATCTGACCACGCCCCTCTCTGGAAGGGCTTGGGTGGCTTGCTCCATGCCCAATTGTTCACGTTGTGCAGGTAGACTTAGAGGCACAACAAACTTCTAGCTGTGGGAGTGTCACCCATCTGGGGGAGGGGTTACTGCCCTTTGTGATGTCATAAAGGGAGAATCGCCAAACTGCCTGATTGAGAACACGTTTTCTAAAAAGTGGAGACGGCAAAAGACAAAAAGGATGAATTTCTGGGAGGTTTGAAGATGAGCTAGGGACACATGTTAGTGTTAGAAAACCATGGTTAAGTGTATTTTGCATAGTGTGACATGTGACATTTAATTTGTTACTATCTGATAAAAGCTGGGCTCTTTTTGATGATAGATAAGAGCTCAATATCCAAATACCAGTGCATTTTCAAACAGTAAACTTTAAAAATACAAACTAGTATAAATGCACATGTGCTGGCCTTTGCAAAGTTTTATTAGCTATACTGTTGTTACAGAATGTACAAGTTATCAGTGTGTCTGCGCTGCATTAAAACATCCTTAAGTTGCGTTATGTTAATGACTACTAAGTTTGGTGCCATGACAAACAAGAAAACAGAACCTCAACTTTTTTTATTATAACTTCCTATGAAAGCCTACCAAAAACGTATATATAGAGAGTATACATATATTGCAGATCCACTGTTCTATGTCAATTCTTTGCTTCTCAGGTCCAGTTTTTATGATCATATATCAAGTGTTTAAAAGACTTTGGTGTCTGTTTGATTTACGCTCTCAGTGGCATTTTTTAACATTCCTCCAGGCCCTTGCTGCTCTCCCTTGGCTCTCTGTAGCTGCCAGTGCTTTAACTCTCTTCACATAACATAGTAGTGCGGCGATATACAATGACAAGACTGTTTGTGCATGTCAACAAATGCAGTCCCTTATGTTTCCCCAGTCTGTGGTGTTCCTCTCTTAAAGGATCCTTTTACTGCCTTGGCCAAAGTATTACTTAGCATTCTGTGTACGCTTGCATGTGTAATGCATCTCACTGTCCTGAGGTAATATGTAAGCGCTTTGCTTTCACTAACACACAGTGTTCTTTCTGGCTAAAGCCTGAAGACAGTGTGTGTTGAAAGTGTTTAGAATAGACTGTTCTTAAAACCATGGTGGTCTTCTACAACTATGGTAGGTCAATACAAGGGTGTGTCGTCAGCGAAACATGAAATCCTCTTCAATCTATAAAACGCCTTTATTCTTCTTACTTCCAGGTTCGCCCAGCCATGATTGAGGACAAGGGTCACCGAGTGACCGACTACTTTGTGGTAGCTGGGTTGACGGACAAGTCCACGCCCCTGGAGCAGGACCTGTCAGAGACCAAGTCCGGTGGACCCAAAGCACCCATCACCGACCTGGCTGTCATTAACAGGTCGGCAGGAGAAACAGTACCGGAGGGTTTTACATGCATCGACAGCACCTACAGCGGCCAGCCTGCAAACCTTAATCATGGCAGTCTCAAGAGCCCCGAGCTGTTTCTGTGCTACAAGAGGAGTCGAGGGAAGTCTCCTCTCATTGATATCGGGTGAGTCAGCAGTTTGTAATCTGAAATGTGTGTAGGCGTGCAGCGTCAAGGGACTCATTACAAGTGTCCACTGTTTGAATAACATGAAACCAAAGTCTTTGTAATGGGGATTAAAAAACTTAACATTGGAGACAGCTTGATGTTCATCTTTAGTTTATAGATTGAGAATTTTATAGTCGGTCATTTAGCTAAAATGGTATTGTGCAATAATTCAGTCAATGAACCCATAAATATTGTTTCTGCTGTTCTCTCCATCATGCTGTAGATTCAGAAGCTCAGCTTGTTTTTATGATAGAAGAAACTTTGAGTGCAAAAAAAAAAAGTTTAACCACAACCACAGCGTTCAAAGAAAGAAAAGATCCCCAAAGTGTCCCGCAGCAGGGTTATTGTAGCTAGCACGTCAACAGAACGTCCCATGCAATCCTTTTCGATTGTTGATTATGAAATGACAAAACTTGAACTAAGAGATGAAAGGAAGTAGGTACGTTCCTGCTTCATTCACTGGCATCTGTTGCGTCATCAGCCGCACCTCTTGGCTTCTCTCCACGGATCCAATTGCTTCCTTCTGTTATCGTACAAGAGCTGATTCATTTAATGATGTCCTGTTAGCATTAAGCTGCCGCTGCTTGTGAAGCCATGAGGCAAACTGTTATCTATGCTATGTGTGGCAGTTAACTCCCTGATAAATAAAACAGAGGCATGGACGCACTAATGCTTTACAAAGGACAATGATGCAACTGCCCGAGGCATTTCCATCCTCCACACCTTAGTCTTCTTCTAAAACCTCATTGTGCCCCCCTCTGACAAACTGGAGTTTCCAGTTACAAGAGACAACAATCTGCTCTCTCTTAGTCCAGTCTTTGTAAGATCTAATTAAAACTTGTGTGCTTGAAAACATTGCAACACATTGGCCGCATTCCACTTGTTTAGTGATGAATTTGGTTCATTTCATGTGTTATTAATTTGATTTCCTTCTGCTAAATGTAGCTCTAAACTGCAGAAGCCTGCGTGTTTAAACCCCTCATGAAACCCTGCAGACATCAGTGCACTAAGCATAAACAGAAGATCATATGTCAAGTCATGTTTCCTGTGAGAGATTGAGCAATCCTGCTTAGCATGTTAGCAGACATGTGGGTAGGAGGAGAGAGCGGTAAGCTTACATCCAAGTATTCTCACTCTTGGTTTAACTTTGTTATTGGATAAAGCACTGAATATGTAAAGCAGTTTGATAAAACTGGTTCCACAAGTTGTTGCTGCAAAGGGAAATAGTATTCCTTCCCGATGGTTCTTTTTCGTTTTAGCTACAGCAAACAATGTCAGAAGTTATTTTTGGCCATGTTGCAACCCCAGTGTCTCTCCTTCACAATCTGTTCCACTTGCTGGACTTCATTCATTGTGAGATTAAATAAAAAACTACCACCTCTGCTGCCAGTGAAGGCAGCATTCCCAGCCTGGGGCTCCACAGCGTCACAACTCACTGTGCCCATTAGGGACTCACTCACTGTTTTTTTTGTTGCCTAAATGAGAATTTGCTGGCAACTGTCCTCCTGGCCTCTTTAGGTTTGTCCTGCACTCTTTTCAGAATAAATGGAGTGTTTCAGGACCATTGTATCTGCCATGGCTGCCCTGTAGCTTCACAAGATTAAAAAAAATGTGTTTCTTGGTTTAAAGAGGGCTGCAATCACATCTTTGGCCCCACACACGGCATTGTTCAGATGGAAAGGGCCGTCATGGAGCATGCTGCCATAGAAGTCCTGCAGTCATGCAAAAAAACAATCCAACACAGAGAGAAACTGATAGCTTTCCTCATGGCTACTTTTGGCTTGTGTTGGATATGTGCGAGTTTCCTTTACTGTCTGGGATTTAAATGAGTCAGCTGGTAATTATGTCTGAATCACATCTCCCATTGATGACAGGCTTCTCATAGAGGCTTCAAAGGCAAGCTAGAGCTTAAAGAAGAAAGTCAGTGTTGTTGACCACACACTGATCGTCCCTGTAAAACAGAGATTATACTCCCAACAGAGCCACAGCTCAGCCTCTCCCGCTTATTGTCTTTCAAGAAAGCACTTCTCGAAAAATAGATTATTCACAGTATGTGTACGTGGCACAGCATTTCTATGCTCATTTCAAGTAACATTAAAGCATATTTTAAAAAGGAGCAGCTAAAGCTAATTCTGAGAAAGGCAAAGCTTAACTTTTTTGTTTTCTTTGTTTTCTGACACATTCTGCAAATTTAAAGCTGCACTAGTCAGAAACACAACTTTTATTAAAAACAGTTCACTTGACCTGGATCTTTCCTCCTCAGCTTCATATGGCATCTTACATCCTTACACTGTTTTGGTTTCACAGCGTACAACTTCACTTTTTTTTTATTGGTTCCCACTGCCCTCATCAGCTGTGTTTTCAGCAGAAACTCTTATTTAAAAGAAAAAAACATGTCCAGCACACAAAAGAAAAATCAACTATTTATCAAACTGGAGCATTTAGTAGGTAAAGATCCAGATATTTAATTTATGTTCTAGTTAAGAGCTTCCATATGAAAGACATGAACTATGTCATCCTGAGAGAAAAGTGCTTTTAACAAATTCTCTGTTCTGTTTGTGTCTTGTTGTCTGAGACCAGAGACCACCTCCTCAAGCACGCTACCCAAGTACAGGACGAGTACCGTACATTTGTGTTCACAGTTCACACTGATCGAATGAAACAGACTTTGGAGTCAAGTGTACTCGGATCTGGGCCCGGGTCCCTAATATCAAACCACCGTAACAGAGAGTATTAAACTAGATCTAGACATTGTTAGGAAATAACATGTTCCTTTAACTACTGCTGTGTTAAATTGTTGTAATGCTGAGTTTAATCTAAATTTGCTTCAGACTGTTAAACTCATTAAACATCCATCACGATTTCGGAAAGTCAACCAGCAGCAAACATTCACTCCTAGTTCTGTTGTTTTTTTTTTTTTTTCTAATGCACCACATAGAAACTCTAGCCTCTTCTTTCTTTCTTTCTTTCTTTCTTTCTTTTTTCTTCTTATTCTCAAACTCCTCATTTGTTGTTGGTATTTGAACATGAATGTTCTGTCTTGTTTTTACTGTGTACACTGTTGCATCATCACAATGTGTGTCATTTGACTTTTGGCAGCCAAGGATGTTTAAAATATGAAAGAGATGTCTGAGTGCAAAACTGATTCCAGGACTGCATTCTCTGACACACTTAAACGTCTATGTAAGCTTTCAATATGAATTTGCGCGAGTCATTGCACTGCACTTGCTGCCTTGTTAATGTACAGACTGTTAAATGACACTCGACTACAGACAGCTGGACAGTCTCAGGTTCTTTCTGCCTTTTCTTCTGTATAATACGATCTTTGTTCCTGACGGAGAACAAAGTGTCTCGTGTCATGCACAAATGCTAAGCTAACACTTTCTTTTGTTTGTCAGGGTGCTGTATGAGGGGAAGGAGCGTCTCATCCAGGGCTGCGAGGTCATCCAAGCCACTCCGTACGGCCGCTGCGCCAACGTCAATAACAGCTCCGCCACCTCGCAGCGCATCTTCATCACGTTACGCAGAGCGCCGCCTGTCCAGCCTCAGAACTCGCTGGCTGTGACCGACATCTGTGTCATCGTCACCAGCAAGGGAGAGATTCCTCCACATACCTTTTGTAAAGTGGAAAAGAACCTCAACTGTGGCATGGTGAGTTACATTTGTATTCCTTAGCTTACACATTGTCATCATCAGTCTGTTGGAGTACATGTTTTAATATCTTTTTTTTTTTTCCCATCTTTAGTGGGGCTCCAGTGTGTTCCTGTGTTACAAGAAATCTGTGTCTGCGTCCAATTCTATCAGTTACAAAGCAGGTAACAGTGCCACAGTTTTCTGCACTTATCTTGATATGAACATTGACAACACCATTATTCTAATGAATTATTTTACATTTATGAAAAAGTTAAAAAAAAAAAAAAGGCAACAAAATAACCAAGAGTTCATTCAGGCCATTCCCTGTGAAGTGACGGGATGTATTTTGTTTACTGCGCTTTAAAAAAACGACCATGAAAGTGGAAAAAATACAAAAAAAGATAGAAATGGTTAAAAAAAACACTCATGCAAAATCAAACTATGAAACGTGAAGTAGTTATTAAAGTAGAGCAAATATAATTTTTGCCTTTTATTAGATAAGACAGCAGAAGAGAGACAAGACAAGAGAGACAGGAATGTTGAGAGGGGAATGACAGGCAGTAATGGGCTGAGGTCAGATACGAACCCACAGCTGCTGTGATGAGGACTCTTGCCGCGTGACATAACCGCTAGGCTATCTGGCGCCCCAATTAATGACATCTTTATCATCATCTTGATATGAGCATTTACAATTAACACACTGCAAAAGTCTGAATTTCAACCAATACAAAAAAAAAAAAAAATTGTAAACAAGCAGTGCTTTGTCGCTCGGCGTGAGTACATTTTTTCTTAATGGGTGAAGGCCCGGGTAAACTGGCCATGTTTCACACCGCTCTGATGCAGTCAGACGAAGCTCAAGCTAGCTAGCTACCCTAAGATTAACTGGTGCTGATTTAGTGTTTAAATAATCACACACCCTAGATGTTGTCATGCTTATGCTTATTCTACAGTGGCTTCAACTCCTTCATTATAATAATGAGAAGTTAGTCTACAAGACAGTAAAGCACATTTCATTCCAAATGTTTACCTACTTATCATTTTGAATTCAGTGCTCTACTCCTTCTTGCCAACAATTTAATGGTTTTTTTTGTACTTATAGGCTTCTGTACATGAAAACAATTGCTGTTAAAAAAGGCGTGGCAATAACAAGCCCTTTACATGTTATGTCACCTTTAAGAATGTTGTGATGTATTGATATCAGACATGCTGTGAAGAAAGGCTTTCACAATCAGCCTCGCTTAATGTTCTTTATCTGAATGCTCAGGCGAGCGGCCCCCCTCACTGTTTATCTCTGATCCTTTAGTACTTCTTTCTTATTGCAGCTGGCAGCATTTCAGAACCTGCGTGTGACATTTTGACTCACCGACTGCTTCCTTTAAAGCCTGGCCGTTAGACCTAGTCATTGTGCAACATGAATAGCTCCAACATGATCCATGTTCATATAAAATGGTGTACACACACACACACACACACACACACACACACTTTCAGACACTCGTGCTAGCTTTATCTTTTTGTTCAGCCTTTTTCCTGAGAGGCTGCTGCTCATTCATCTCAGGCAGCTGCACTTCCTGCCACGCCCATTTCTTGTGTCTGCAGTCTCGTGAATGTGTGTTAGCATGTGTGTATCTTGTCTGAAAGGCATCTATCAAACAACAGGTTACAGCGAAGGACAAAACAGTCATTTCCTGAGAATAGTACTACTTGTCATTAAAAAACTGAAAACCTCCACCTCCGTTTTCCAGAGCCTCTTTCATCATTGCAGAGATATAAAGTCGTAAAATGTGTATTTATTTTGTTGGATATTACTACATTACCATTTGTATGCTTAATTTATGCTCTCTCCTTTGTTCTCCAGGTCTCATTTTCCGTTACCCAGAAGAGAACTATGAGTCCTTTCCTCTTCCAGAACCTGTGCCTCTGTTTTGTTTGCCCATGGGCGCCAAGATCGAGTGCTGGGCACCAAACACACGAGACCCTCTACCTGTCTTCTCCACGTTTGTCTTAACCCTATCTTCTGGGGAAAAGGTGAGACGAAGCAACCAATGGCACGCTTACATTTATATCAAAAGACAAAAAGGGCTTCAGCTAAACCAACCTGTGAAGCCAAAACGTTACAAAAACACCAAAGGGGTCTGTCCATCTGTGATTGCAGGTGTACGGATCAGCCATCCAGTTCTACGAGCCGTACCCAGTGGATCTGTTGAGCGAGAAGCAGAAGATCCAGCTGGGCCTGCTCACCACGGTAGAGAAGAAGATGATCCCTAACCGGCCCGTGAACACCAACAAATGCATCTGCCTGCTCTCCCACTGGCCCTTCTTTGAGTCCTTCCGCAAGTTCCTCATGTTCCTGTACAAGCTCTCCGTCTCAGGCCCGCACCCGCTGCCCATTGAAAAGTGAGAATGATCTTATTTGACATTTAACAATAATCCAGATTTGATGAATAAAGCCGCTGACACATTCTGTGTCTTTCTCTTTACAGGCACATCTCACACTTCATGCACAATGTATCGTTTCCTTCCCCTCAGAGGCCAAGAATATTAGTCCAGGTGACATGTTTAATATCTCTTAGGTCACACTCGACAATCAAAAATACACAGATGTTTAGTCAGTCCCTTGTACGTATGTTACAACATTTTTTTTTCCCCTTCCAGCTCTCGGCACATGACACGCTGATCCTCTCCCAGCCTGTGTGTACACCCTTACCCCTCAGGTAAGAAAAAAGCTTTCAGTAGGTTACTATCAGTGCTGCATCATATATCATAATATCAGATCCAATAGGAAACAATCCTTACAGAGTTAAGAAAATGAAGCAATCC